>NC_092876.1:57165755-57527005 GCF_028372415.1 Notamacropus eugenii
AGCTGTTAAAGTACCTATGGTGTATGTTAGGGAAAGGGGAAGTGAAGAGACAGCCAGATAGAGCACTGAGGCTGACTGTATTCTGGAAGAGGTTTTGTTAAGTGACTTTGGGGACAGAGCTCACCACAGTGAGTAGCTCCTCCAGTGAGAGGAGATAACTCTTGGCTTCTCTTCTATACTTCTTCCCCCCTTCCTACTTCTCATCTAAAAAACAATAGTGGTAGGAACAAGGAAGAGAATTGACTCTGGTAACTGTTAACTGGTGAACTTGACTGTGATTCTGTACAAAATTCTAGGATATATTATTAAAGGATGATTAATAATAAAATTATTACAATTAATGACTGCAATGAGCCACTATGGCTTCATCTAGAAAAATCATGTCAAATTAACCTTAATTTCCTTTTTGACAAGATTCTAAGGCAGGTGGGTCTGGGGGGTGCTATGGGTATGATAAACCTAGATTTTGAGCAAAGTCTCTTCTGCAGTTCTTAGGCAAAGATAAATGTATGAACTGTAGTTGGACCCAAAGAGTAGTGAGAAATTGTTTGATGCCACTGTGGCAGGTGGTCTCCAGTGGAGTGCCCAGGGGATCTGTGCTTGGTTCAGTAAGGGTTAACATTTTATTAAATTTTCATATGACCAAAAAAAACCAAAAACCAAACCTGAGGGTTTTTCTATCCGTGTGTTAAAAGACAAAGATGAGACCCAAAGAGTTCTTTCTTGTAGTCTAGACTGTGGTAATTTAAAATTTAATGGGGTGAGGTATAAAGTCTTAAGCAAGGGTTCGGAAGATCAGCTTCACAAATATAGGATGAGGGAAGCATGGCTAGACGGTAGTTTTGTCTGGAATAGGGTTTTGGTTTTTTTTAAAATAGCAGTCTGCAAGCTAATGAGTCATCAGTGGGATGTGGCAGACCATCCAGTCCAATCTTAGGTCCTACGAAAGGAGGTGTGGTGTCCAGAGACTGGAGAGCCGATGTAGTCCTGTGTGCCCTGACTTTGTCAAGCCCCATTGGGAACCTTGAGGGGTATCCATGGACTGAATACGTTTGCAAGCAATCCAGTCTGAAGTCAATTAACTAAGCCTTGAAGGTGGGACTGTACCTGGGGTTAGTGTGTGTGTGTGTGTGTGTGTGTGTGTGAGAGAGAGAGAGAGAGCGAGCGAGTGTGCCCATGCCACTCTAACCCCCTACCCCTGTTGGGTACTGTTGTGTTGGTAGAAGGGGAAGAGAAGTCTAGCCCTCCATCTTCTGGTACAAAAGACTATTCCCATGAAATTTTGAGAGGAAGCATGGTGGTGGTGGAGGCAGTGGAGCAAGGTGGGCCCCAGAATGGAATGGAATCATGGTGGGTGGGGCATTGTGATGCTATCTAAGGCTGCCAGAAGACCAGGAAGAGATAGGAGGTTAAATAGACTGAGTACTGGACTTGTCTCAGGAAGACTTGCATTCAAATCCTGTCTCAAATACTTGTGAGCTATGTAACCTGTTTCCTCATCTTTTGGGGGTTGGGCTTGACTCTAAGATACCTTCCAGCTCTAAATCTATGAAGCAATGAGATGAGGATCTGGAATCCTCTCCTCTGATTTTGCCTGGGTCAATATTCCAGCAGCCTTTTTCTAGTTAAAACTCTGATTAGAGTGTTTTTACATTGAGGATAAAGGAAAAGGAATGGGTGAGTTTAGGAGAATTCTGAGATCTGCCTAAGTTATGATGAGTGTGTGTGTGTGTGTGTGTATGTATTTTTTGGTTAAGGTCACCCATGTCTGAGAAAGGGACAAGGTCATCGTATTTTCCAGCAAAGGTCATTAAAGGATAAATAATTTATGATATCACTTCACATTGTAAGGACTAGAATCCCCCAATGAAGCCTTAGTCTTGTCAGACACTTCCCTATCATTAAGGAATGACGGTGGTTTCTGGAGCCACTCTGGGTCTTTGAAACTGTGCTAGATCAAAAAGCTAATAAGGACCTCAGGGAGGAGATAATGCAGGGAATCTTCACACTGTTTGTGTCCTGGAACCCTTTAGCAGTATCTGGCAAAGACTATGGACCCCTTCACAGAATTATGTTAACTTCACACATTGGTAGATGAAGGAAATGCTAAATTTTAATTAGACGTTAGTCCAAATAAAAATGTCATTTTTTTTTTTTCTCATCCAAGTTCATGGATCCTCCTAAAATCTGTCCATGGACCTCAGGTTAACTGTTAACTTAATCAACCCTCCCTTCCCTGCCCTCACATAAGGAAAGGTGCCTTATTCAAAGTTACCCAGGCACCTCCATGCTAAGAATAGGTGCTCTCTTCTCTCCCCCTTACCTTCTCTTTTATGCAAAACCCCAGAGCTCACAGACAATTAAACATTTTAAAAAAATTTAAAAAGTGAAAAAAAAGAGTAGGGGAATAGAAGTGGGGGGCAGGGGAGTGTCTCTTTGTGTAGAGTTCAGAAGAGGTTTTGTGTGATGAGGGTGATTTGACTTTGAGCAGACCTAGTGTCTACTAGATTCTGAGGAGCTGGGTTCTAAACCTGGGTTTTTAACTTATTACCTGTGCAACCATAGCCAAGTTTTCTCACTTACCTGGGCTTCCTTCTCCATAAAATGATGGATTTGGGCTCGACAGTCTCCCTCCTGGCAGGAACGTTCTTTGATTGTAGCCATTGGTCACAGGTAGTGAATCTACTTTTGATTTTCTTATATTCTATTTCTCTGGCCCTCTTCCTTACCCTCTATGCCTCATCCTCTAGAGAACCATCCTTTCCCCTTTCTCCATCCATTCAGTCTTCAAAACTCTGCTTAAAACACATTCCCTATGTGAATTTGGACAAATCACCTTATTTCTCTGGCTCTCATTCTATAAAAATGGGAGGTCTTAAAACTTCCTTTCAACTAGAAATATGTGATCTTAGGATTGAAGGCAAGTCTTTCTTCCCTGAGCCTCAGTTCCTTCAGCTATGAAATGGGCAAGCGTCCTTTGATTAATCAGGGGTCCACTGTTAGAGGTGAACCATAGGCGTAGAGCTGGAAAGGGTCCTTAGAGGCCATCTAGATGAATCCTTTCACTTTGCACTTGAGAAAACTGAGGCCCAGAGATATTAACTGACCTGTTCTACTTACCACACAAGCAATACTTGTCAGAAGAAGGATATAAACCCAAGTCCTCTGACTCTGAGGTTTTTTTCTCTGAATACCCTGCCACCTCTGGGAAGGAAGCCAAGAGTGTCGTGTGGTGGGAGGAATGCTGGATTTGGAAATGAAGGATGTGAATTTGAACCATGACCCTGCTACCTGTGGCACGTTCCCCTCTACAGAATGAGGGAGATGGTTTCAGGGGTCTCTTCCAACTTTAAATTTCATGATACTCTTGACTAACTACAATTCCAGAGAGGTCATGATGAAGCATGCTGCTCATCTCCCAACAGAGAGGGGGATTATTTCGAGATTCAGATTTAAGACATATATTTTTGGACATGGCCAAGTGTGGGGATCCTTTTTTGCTTGACTGGGCATATTCGTTACAAGGTCTTTTTTCTTCCTGCAAGAGGGTGGTTGGTGGGAAGAGTCAGAGCTAATAAACATTCATTAAATGCCTACTATATGTCAGGCACTGATTAGGAAAAAATAGATTTTTGATCACTGAAAAAAAAAATTCCTCCCTCCCCAAGATTCTATATCCCACTTCCTTGCAAACAGGGCTTCTTGCCAACATAATGCCATCAACCTGCTCCCCTAACTGCCCTGTCCCCATATTTAACTGTGTGAGATGATGGTGGCATCCCTCTCCCTGCCTGCTCCCCAATGCCAGCTTTGTCCACCCCTGCCAGGGAGAGGCTGCTTGGCTTGTAGCAGACCCGAGTCCTATTCTCCTCTCCTCCAGTCAGCTGCTCCAAGCAGTATTTGCCCAGCGCATGCCCAGCCTCCTCTGGTGCCACCGGCCTGAATTCTTTCTCTCACCCCCTCCCTTAAGCAGTTGAATAGACACTTAATTGCGACCGGCCCCTTTCTCTGCAGCCTGGGAGGGAGAATCTGCCATGGAATCTTTGGAAGGGATGACTCGGAGGTCGTCGCAAATCACTCTTCTTGTTAGAGGAGCATTTATAATTAGGCTGATTACAGTTTCTCCCCCTCCTCCTAATTCTTCATTAGCAGGAGGTGGCTTTCTCTAGCCCTTTCGCAGCCGTCGGAGATGCTTGCTGCCAAGGAGGATGGGAAAGCGTGGGCAGGGGCAAATTTCAGAGGGGAGATGCTTTCTTGTTACTCTCCCCTTGGGCTCTCAGAAGAGTCGAGATCTCTGTCTAGTGTGGGGGGCATAGCTCAGGAGACATAGCTTTTGTTTAGCTGGGAAGTTGTAGACTAAAATAGTGTCGGGGGTACTGAACTTAGCTGAATTTGGCCATCGCACAGGATAGCCTTGTGCAAGCTACGTTAAATAAGGAAGTGATAGCCCCTGATAAAGCTAAGTGGCCCAGGGGATAGAGCACTGAGCCTTGGAGTCAGGAAGACATTTGTTCAAATCTGGTCTCAGACTCTTACCAGCTGTGTGACCCTGGGCAGGTTTGCCTCAGTTTCCTCATCTGTAAAGTGAGCTGGAGAAAGAAATGGCAAACTGCTCCATTATCTTTGCCAAGAAAACTCCAAATTGGTCATGAATAATCAGACTAGACTGAAAAATGACTCAACAAAGCTCCTAATAGTCAGGTCTCCTCTGGAGTACTATCTCATAGTTCAAAAAGGGCTTTCATAAACCATTATTAGGGTTTAGGGAAGGCAGCCTGGATGGCAAAGGATCTTGAGTTTAAGTTATCAGAAAGTAGGTTGAAGGGACTGAGAATATTTATCATGGAGAAGAGAATGTTCAATATGCTGCCTTCATCTAAATGCAGGATTGTCACAGGGAAGAAGGGTTGACCTTTTTCTGGCTGGAGGCAGAGGAGAGAACCAGGGAGTAAATGTTGGGAAGGGGGAGTGTTGCAAAGAGGCAGATTTAGGTTTGATATTAGGAAAGCCTTGTAGCACTGAGAGTTGTCCCCATGGCATGGGCTCCTTGGAGAGGTGGCTTTTCCTTCTCTCCCTTGGAGGTCTCTGAGCAGAGCTTGGATGACCCCTTGTGAGGGAGGATGTCCTGGGGATTCCTTTTCTGTGTGGGTGGGAATGGATGGCCACTGAAGTCTCTTCCAGGTCTCAGATTTAATGACTTCCTAGCTGAGTGACAGTCACTATGGAGTAATGGTTTTAGAGGCAGGGTGTCTGCCTCTGAAATCCCAGTTCTGATGGCGATTTCCTAATTACCATTTTCTTCATCAGTAAAATGAGAAATTTGGGCTGCATGATCTCTAGTGAGCCTTGTAGCTATATTTCCATGGGCCTTGGGCTATAGGGACAAGTGATTTTTACCTCTGTTTTCCTCATCTGGAAAGTGGGTCTAAGATCTGCCCTGGTAATTTTGCAAGGGCTGTTGTGAGAAAAGCACTTTAAGTTGAAGAAATGTGAGTGGGAGGAAATGATGGTGATAGTCATGGTAGCTGAGATAGTAGAAAGAAATCTGAACAAGAACCACACAGCAGGAAGTGATTCTGTACTCTGAGCTGGTGGAAATAGTACCTTTCTCCATGATGTCACAGATCCATAAAAGTGTCAGCATGGGTAGGGTAAAGGGCCACAGTGGAAAGATCACTGGACCAGGAATCAAGAAGACCTGGGTTTGAATCCTGCCTTAGAAACTTACTAGCCATCTGACCTTTGGCAAGTCTCTTAACTTTACAGCCTCAGTTTTCTTATGTAAAATGGGGATGATAATACTTCCCAGGGCTGTTGTGAGGACCAAATGAGACTATATGTGGAAAACACTTTTGTAAACCTTAAATTGAATGTTAACTGTTAGTATTATTATTAAGAGTACCTGATTTGGAGTTGGAGGACATGAGTTCAAATCACTCTGATGACCACAGGTAAGTTACTTAACTACCCCGAGCCTTAGCTTTACTCAGCTGTAAAATGAGATAGTTGGATCTGATGGACTTTATGGCCCTTCCTGCTCTAGAATGGTGATCAACAGCATCCTTACAATAGCTCTGTGAGTTAGGAGGTGTAAGAACTATTCCCAATCTACAGATGGAGAAAATAAGGTCTGTAGTGGGGAAGCCACTTACCCAGGGTCACACAGATAGGAAGTAACAGAGCCAGGAACTGAACCCAGACACCTGAGGTTTTGAGACAGTGAAAATCCATTTGAAAATTCTTTATTTGTAATCATCCCTTTCCCAACCCCACCCCTAAGCACAAAGTTTAGTGCTTTCTTCCTTCTCTTAAGGAACAGTCTAAATTATCTTTAGGGCTATTAATATCTCCTGAACCATGTTGTGATACACAAATGATCTGGGGATCATAGTGGTCCACAAGCTGTTGCATAGTAGGGAAGTTTTACTCTATATGGTTCCTCATCCCATCATTATAGATGTGAGCCATCTGTGTCTTCCATCTTGTGTTGGCCTGGTCAAGGTTCTCTCATAGATCTACCTAAGAACAGCTGGCCATCATGAGGAGAGATTTTTTTTAAAGTTATCTTTATGCTACCAACTGAGTACTTAAGCTTTCTCTGCTTTTTCTCCTAGTCAGAAAGATGTACCCACCTCTTTCTGCCCATTCATGCCTTCAGTCATCTTCACTCTTTACTCCTATATAAGTCCTCCCTGTTGAAATGTTAGAATTACCTGCCCATGTATCTCTTCATTGATCTTTAATGATAAAAGAAGAATAACTGACATGTTTTAACACCCTCCACCTATGTTCCATTACCATGTAAACTTCTTGAGGGCATGGGTGGTTTTATTTTTGTCCTTGTGTCTCCATGCCCAGCCCAGGGCCTTCTGTACAAGTGGCACTTGGTCTGACGGTAATCCCTTTTCATTTGGAGCTTCTCTCCAGGCTGAGTGGCTGGCACATCTCCAAAGGGAAGCCTTTACCAGTCCCCGGGTGGTGTTCTTTACCGTTCCTATTGCTTTGTATTTACTTCTCTGTCTTCATATTGTATCCCTCTAGTAAAGAATCAGCTCCCCAAGAGGAGACAATATATTGCTTTGTTTTTGTAGCCCTACCATAATGCCAATATGTACAAGGCACTCAGTAAATGGCAACTGATAAACTTGGTTATAAAGATAGTTCACGCTCTTTATTTTTGTGATACGATTTTAGCATACTGCCCTCCCCGGGCTATTCTCCTTGCCTTGGCACCTGTACCTTCAGGTTGGGACCCCAGGGAGTGGCTTCTATCTTGAGTTCTAGTCCTACTAATGTCAAGGTGACTCAGTGCATAGAATGTCAGACCTGGAGTCAGGAAGACCTGAGTTCAAATCCAGCTTCTGATGCTTATTAGTTTTGACCCTTGGGCAAGTCATTTATCTCTGTCTGCTTCAGTTACCATACTTATAAAATGAGGATGATGATGGTACCTCCCCTTCCCCCCTAGGTTGTTGTGAGGATCAAACAAGGTAATCATTGAAAAATGCTTGGCACGGTGTCTGACACATGGTTGGTTGGTTTTTGCCCTTCATTCTCAGAGGGCACCAAAATGATGTCACTACGTTGGGATCAAAGTATAGTATGTCCGACTGTGGCCAATTAGCTCAGGGATGTCTTTTGACTCGAGCATGTAGTAAGCCCTATATACATATTAGCTATTAGAAATATGCTATTATTACTATTACTGCCAAGGTGGCTCAGTGGATAGAGCACCAGACCAGGAAAATCCAAGTTTTCTCCAGTACTCTAGACACTTCCTAGGTGAGTCACCCTAGATAAGTCACTTCACCTTTGTCTGCCTCAGTTTTCTCAATTGTAAAATAAGGACGATAATGGCACCCACTTCAGAGGGTTGTGAGCAGCAAATGAGATCATATTTATGAAGTGCTTGGCAAACCTTGAAGCATTGTATAAATTTTAGCAAGTATTATTAGTCATTATTTACTATAGCTCATGAACTCCTAGTGGGCTTCCTATTGATAATCTGTCCATGGATTTAATTAGCTTTTTTAAGCATTTACTAAGTAACAACAGTTGTTATACAACATTAGGGTTTACTCTCCCATAGATATATAGAGTGTTTACAGGAAAGGTGAGTTCAAGCTTAGAGTACAAGGTAGTGAGTCACCTGTGGCAAAGAATACTATTTCCAAACCTTAACAGGAGTGGGGAACCTGTGGCCGTAAGTTCCCCACCCCTGCAGGGCTTGGAAGTCTTTCTCCGGAGACAGTTCAAATGTTGCCTCAAACACTCTAAAACATCAGTTACCTCATCAGTAAAATGGGGAAAATAATATTTACCTCCCAGGGTTATTGTGACGATCAAATAAAATAATATTTGTAAAACTCTCTGTAAACCTTTAGGTACTACATGAATGCCATGGGTGATGATGACAGGGATGACAATGTTATTTGCTCTTATTTAATAACCAAGACCCTGTAATCTTCTCAACCTAATTAAGGACTTATTTATTTATTGCTGTGGAATGTAGGGCTTTCCTTAAAGCCTACTCTCTACCTTCCAATTACTTTCTGGACTCCATGATTATACTCTTTGCAGTGTGAAGGGAACCTCCCTCTCTTATATTAGCTTGTGGACTTCTATGACCCTAGGATTATTTGTATATCACAACTTCGTTCTTGTCACCTTTGTAAAAAGGTATTTTCTTGTTTTGAACCCTGCTGGAATTTCACCTGATTGAGTCCTGTTTCTTATCACTCTGTGACCCTGAGCAAGCCATATGCCCCCTATAAGTCAAAGTTTCCCCATCTGTAAAACGAGGCGTTTATATTGGGTTGTTTCTAAAGTTGTTGATCTCCTGTACTTCTTTGGGTCTTCATAGGACAGTGGGAAGAGCCATGAGCTTGGAGTTGGCCAATAAACCTTATTCTGACTCTAGCTGAGTGACTCAGCAAAGAGAGGAAACATAGAAATGTGGAAATGCTGTTGGCTCTGGCATAGAGACACTATGAGTTTAAATCCTGTCTCAGATGTTTGCTGGTTATGTTACCTTGGGCAAGAACTCTCTGGGTATCAGTTTCCTCATCGTAAAGATAAAGCAATTTGGTTTCTAAGGTCCCTGCTAGCTTCAAATCTATGATCACAGGACCCTGGCCAACACACTCCACTTTCTGGAGACTTGGTTTCTCTATTTATAAAGGAGATGATTCTTGCCCTACCTACTTTACAGAGGAGTGGTTAAGAAAAGTGATTTTGTAAACTTTAAAGTGCCCTAGATGTGGGAACTTCAGTGAGTATCTGGGGATGGTGTTGATCTTTCCAAGAGAGGAGAAAAGAGTGTTTGTGCCCTGTGACCTGGCCACTCGGGATGACTTAGGCTTACTCTAAGGGAAGCCAGTTGATTCTGGTGCTAATAGCTTCTGCCTACTGCAAGCTTTGTCAAGTTGTTCTTCTCAACCTTGTCAGCACAGCTAGTAAGGATATAGTAGCTTTGGCACCAGCCCTACTTGGTATGCAAGTCTTGGCTGGCAGGGGACACTTCAGTTTAATAGTTGGATTTGTCTTTTTTAAAAACGAATATCTCACATCTCTCTTTCCCCTGAGCTCTGCTTGTGTGACTTCTCCTGGGATCTCCTACAGAAATGGCTGTGATAATAGAATTGAAAGCATCTCTCTCTGTCTCTCTCTGTCCCTATTTCTCTGTCTTGGTTTCTTTTGTCTCTGTCACTTTCCCCAGGTGACTGGACAATGACATGAGGCATGTTCCTTGTGGATCTCTAGAAATGGACATGCAAATCTATAAGAGTATTTTCCTTGAAATGACTTCATGAGGTAGGCAAGATTTGAACATAGGTCTTCTGACTTCAAATCCAGTGTCGTTTCCACAAGATGATCTGGTGGGAGGCAGTACCACACCTGGAACAGTAAAATGGAAAATAGTTAATAGTTTAAATGGAAATGAAATTATTCCTCTCTTAAAGATGGATGATAAAACACGAGATAATTAATAGATAAAATGGAAATGAAGTTATACCCACCTTAAAGATGGGAGAAGCTGAGGCTTAGTAAAGGGGAGCAACTTGCCAAGGTTTGTCCCTCTAGAAAATGGCAAAACTGGGCCTTGAACCTGGGGTTTCTGACTCTAAAGCCAGGGGTCTTTCTACCATCCCAGGTCAACTCTTCCCTCTTATAATTTCTTGTTCATAGCTCGAAGTTGGCATTTGATTTGAACTTTCACCCAGGATCCCCTTCTGAGGCTTCTATCCAATGTCATCCTAATCATAATTCTAGGACCATAGGATTTAAGAGCCAGAAGTACCCTTCTGGGTCCCGTAGTCCTCACCACTTATTATACAAATTATCATATTATTATTATTATTATACAAATGAAGAAATTGAGAATAGGTGAAGCTTAGGTTGCTTGTCCAAGGTCACGCGAGTGCTGTCATAGGTTCTTCTTCCAGGTAGTCTTCCCAGATCTAAGGCCTGCTGTCAGTGTCCTAGCTTTGGTGTTCTGTCTGGTCTATAAATCACTATGTCAGATATTTAAGGGATGAGAAGAAATTCAACAAGGATAGGAGGAGAAGAAATGAGATGAGATGGTTACAAAGAGTACTGACGAATGATTGGCTAACCCATATGGGAAGAACTGGGCCCGGGCTGCTGCCAGGGAATGTGGCCAGACTCGGCCCGGGGTTCAGAATGTACTCACCTGTTTCCTGCTTACTTTGAGCTTTATTAATTCCCAATATTGAAAGAGTGTTTGTGCAAAAGAGGGAGCAGGCTTGTCATCTTGATCTTTTTGGAAGAACTATGAGTGTCTTGAGAAGAGCTAAGATGGTTCATAGGACTATAGATTTAAAGCTGGAGAGGACCTTAGAGAGAAATTAGCTATCTCCCCCCACCCCTCCAATTTTGTAGAAGAAGTCCTTGAAGTGTACAAAGAACTGAATGACTTGTCCAAGGTCACGCAGCTAGTGGGTATCAGAGACAGGATATGAAACCATATGTTTAGACTATAAACATAGTGCTGTTTCTATGGTGAAAGGCCTTGAGATAATACTATATGAATATGGGGAGTATAGGCTCACTCCCCCCAACTTGCCCTCATATTGGTAGGTCTAGGAAGGTTTGCCAGAATTGGGACATGGTTCAGAGGCGACCACATAGCTTACAGCTTAACCCTCAGAGTCCTAGGAGCAACCATGGTGTACAAAGATCCATTCCTACAACTCTCCTCTGAGCTCCTGTTGGTCAGTGTCTTAGCAAACATTTACTAAGCACCTACTGTGTGCCAGGTACTGTGTGCTAAGTGCTAAGGACACAAATGCATCATTTAGTATGGTACCTGGCACAGAGTAGGCAGTTAATAAATATTTATTGAATTGAAAAATACTGGGATACCAGTATAATAAAAAAAGAAGCAGACCCTGCCTTCAAGGAGCTTACAATCTAATGGGGGAAGGATGACACACTAAAGGAAGCTGGAAAGAGGGGAGGAGGGCATGATAATTTACAGAGAAGTACAATAGACTATAACTGATGGGAAATGAAGAGCTGGGTCCCCTTCTTAACTGCAGGTTTTGGAGCTAGCTACTCCTCCCTCCAATTAGAGAGATCAAGGATACTATTGAGGTGTGAGCACCATGGCTGAGGGTATCTTTCAGGATGAAAAGATTTCCCAATGATCGGATATTCCTGGGTACATGATGGAGGTCCACATAAGTCCAAAAGAGGTCTTCTGAATTCAGCTCTGATGGGCTTCCCATTTATACAAGTTGGCCACAGTGGCACCATTAACCTCATTCTTCATTAACCCCTAAACATAAACGTTAACTAAACAAGAAGTCAAAAGACTAGTCACTTACTAATTTAGATTAATCATTGAATAAATATAGCATTGAGTCAATAGAAGTCAAAAACTAGAACAATTAGAATATGTCTGGGTCACACTTCCTCGTCAATAACCTGTGTATGGTAGGGGGAGTGGGTCCACCCAGAGAAATATGGCAGGGAGACACATAAGCAGGGAAATCCATGGGCCTAGGGCAACGCATGACTCTGGGTTGCAGGTCTAGATGTCTATGGTCCCTTTAGGGAAAAATTTTATCATGAGTCTTCTGCACATCTGCACCTATCAATTCTCTAGATGCAAGGAGCTGCTATTTTGCTAGTTCTATGTTGTTGAAGCAGTACTGTTCTGTTGGTCACTCTTCAGCCTGGGGTCTTCAGAATTTTCCAGGTCTGATTCCCTTGTTACATGATGGAGCAACATGGCATACTCACAGTGAAAAGCACTGGGATCTTCTCTGTAACCTCTCAGGGGTTTCCCCTCCCTCAAACTGTACATGTCACTAGAGAGCAAGTAAACTTTTCCAGCCTCTCTGCCTTAAGCCCACAGCAGAAGAGTCTCCTTTACTCCAATCAGCTTTTTCCAACAATAGGGCTTTCCCCCAATCATATCAGTTCCCAGCATTAATGGCCAATCATCTAATCTAATCAGTTACTTTCATGTTCTTTTACCATCTGTTCTAGTGGCTTCTCCACTCTGTAGACTTCTCTGTTCTGGCTTCTCATATCTTAGTTTTTGTGGTTGACTTCTCTGATTTGTCTCTTGCTTCTTTGGTTGTTGACTTCTGATCTTTAGTGCCTCTAATCATGGTTTCTTCATGCATAGTAACCCATGTATAACAGGATGAGAACCCCCAAATCCTCACTTGTCAGGCATTATTATATGTAAGTCCTCAGACATTCATTTTGTGTAGAGTTTACCAGCATTAAACCCCAAAGTTCTGAGAACAATTACATTCAGATTATCTGCTGGGAAACAGCTTTTCAGCCTTCTGTGTCATCAGTCATTACATTTTCCTCTGAAGAGCTACTTTATCTCCTGTTCTCTCCTCAAAATCCGTTTCTCCTTAGACTACTTTTCTCTGTGTCTCACACACAATGTCCTTTTATACCTCTTTCAGCAAATAAAATGTCCACATAAGAAAAGGTCAAGCAGAACCTGGTTGAAGGAACAGGGGATGGATGCTTTGCAAGGAGGGTGATACAGATTGAAGGATAAGAGCTTTTTTCAACTATTTAAAGGTCTGTTTTGTGGAAAGGCAGAAAAGATTGCTTTAGCTTGGTTGAAAAGGGCAGAAACAGCAGTAATGGATGAGAATTTTACAATAATAGGTTTAGATTTGATGTAAAGGAAAAATTACCTCACAACGAGGGGTATCTCAGAGTGGAACAGGCTGCCTCACTGAGGGGGTGTAGTTATCCCCTTAGTGGAGGTCTTAAAGTCAAGACTGAATGACCTTTTGTGGGGGATGTGAAATGTAGAAGGTATGCTTGTTCACATACAGGTTAGATTAGAATGGCCTCTTAGGTCCCTACCATCCCTGAGATTTCAGAATTCTCTGAAATGGGCTTCCTTGTGCCATAAAAATAATTGTTAAGAATCCATTTTCTAGTGAACTGGACCTGTCCAGTAAAGGAAGACAGTGATAATTTGTCAACAGCGAGCTTCCTATACAAGGTGTGCTGAACTGACTTCTCTCACCACCACCTTGTAAAGTGTGTGTGTGTGTGTGTGTGTGTGTGTGTGTGTGTGTGTGTGTTTGTATCGGCTATCACCCTCAGTTGATAGATGAAGCCAAAACTCTTCATAATCTAGATCCCACATATCTATCTTTCTAGAATAGTTTCACATGATTCCCCTTCACTATTCTTTCTACATTCTAGCCAGATTGAACTACCCTGTCTTCCCCATCATTGGCATTCCATCTCTACCTTCCACAGATTCATTCAAGCTGTCTACATGCCTGGAATGTGCTCTCATCTCCTCTTAGACTTCTTCACTTCCCTCAAGATGCACTTTACATGCTGCTTTCTTAAGGATATTGAATTATCTTGTGCTTTTTATCTGTCTACATATTGTATCTCACCAGCAGACTAGAAGCCCCTCAAGGGCAGGGACTATTTTTAATTTGCCTCTGTATCATCAGTACCTGGTATGGTACCTGGCACATAGTAAGTGCTTTATAAATATGAAATTATTAATTTAGTCTAATCACTTTTAAATACCTACTATTGTACCATGAGAAGATAAAAAGACAAAACCCCCTGCTTCCAAGGGGTTTATGTTGTATTGTACATCACATATATACTCTTAAGTGTAAACATATGGTTTGAGGAAGAATAACACTGGAATTGGGGGCATCAAGAAAGGCTTCATGAAGAAACCAATGCAGGAGCTGAGGGGGTTTTGTTTTGATTTTGGAGCCAAGTGATTCTGAAAGGTGATCCTGAGGAAGGAGGAGAAATGCATGGCAAGCAGGAAGCATACCCTGTGCAAAGGCACGATGGTGGGAAATGATGTCATGGAAAAATAACAGAATTGACTATTTGTCAGGATAGAAGTTTATGTTTTCACAGCCTTTTAAGTTAAGTTTTGCAAAGCTCTTTTCTCATAGAAGTCTGGGAAGCAGCTAGGACAAGGTTTTATTGTGCCAGTTTTATAGATTAGAAAATGGAGGTTCAGAAGTCAAGTGACTTGCTTAGGAACACATACTTGAGAAAGCATTTGGAACTAGGATTCGAGCCAAAGTCTCCAAATTTGATGAGGTCTTGCTCTAGATTGTTTTTGTATAGGAGGAGAGACGTAATCAGTCAGTCAATAAGCATTTACTAATTATCTACTCTGTGCCAGGCACTCTGCTAACTGCTGGAGATACAAAAGGAGGCAAAAAAATATAATCCCTGCCCTCAAGAAGCCAATAATTTAATGGATACATGATTAGTTTTCATGTAATGTTTTATATAAGTTGGAGTTGGACTAGGTATCCCATAAGGTTACTTTTAAATTGAAGTTAAGATAAATTTGAGATGCTGTCCCTTCCTCCTTGCTGCCCAAATTTTTTTCCTTATCTCTTGAGCTGAGCATATCATTCTTCTGATCAAAGACTTCCAACAGTTCTTTGTTGTCTACTGAGTCTTTCATATTTCTTAATCTGTCATTCAGCGTCCTATCCAACCTCTTGCCTCCCTACCTTTTCAACATTAGCTCGATTTCTCCATTCTATCTATTCTGGTTTTATACTGTTGGATGACTTGTTGTCTCCTGTGCCTTCATTCCTTCTCCCTTAAGTTCTTATCCATCCTTTACAGCTCATCTCGGATGTTGTCTTTATGAGAAAGTTTCCTTGATTTTTCTGCACCTTCCCTCTAGGATTGCCCAGGGCACTTGGCACATCTCTACAGTGATGTATTTTATATTATAGCTGTTTCTATAAACACAAATAAATAGCCTAGTGGGAACTCTTACTAGATTATAAGCCCCTCAAGGTCAGAGACTATATTTTACCTAAAACTTAGTATTAGACCCAATACAGAACTCTACATATGAGCTAATTTCTCAGTTCATGTTTGTGTGAATCCTTGCAAAGTCTGGGAGGGAACTATTTTATTGAGTCTTTGGTGGAGAGATTTAAAACTCTACAATAGTATTGCTTTGGGGGAAAATAGACTATAAGGAGAAGAGCACAGTGTTAGAATTTGAGCCTTGAGGAAAACCCAATAGAATGGATGAACCAGAGGTAGGAGAAACCATGCTGAGGCTTCAGAGAAACCTGGAGAAGAATTTCAAGGAGGAAATAGGCACAAGTGTAAAATAGTATGAGGATTGAGAAAAGACTAGTGGGTTTTAGCAGGGTTCTTTTTTGGTGGTGTTTGAGAATAACATTAGGGTAGGAGGGTCAGAATCCAGACTTATGAGCTTAAGTGTTCTGACTCTTGTTTTCCCTCTCCTTCCTCCTCTCCCTTAACATTACCAGGCATTGGGTGAAATTGGTATAGACCAGTCTTGTCAAACTCCAATAGGGGTCTACATTAAGGATTCCTGTGGACCACATATTGACTTAGAAAACCACAAGTTAACATTATCTATGTTTTATTGTATTTTTATTTATTTTGTTAACTATTTTTAAATTACACTTTAATCTGGTTCAGGTTGCTGGGGAGGGTTGTGAGTCTGACACTTCTGGTATAGACAATTAGTATTCTAGGAATTTCAAGGGTAAGATCATGGTGAGCTGGGGTAGTCAAGGAAAACTTGTAGGTAGTGGTAGCTCTTGAAATAAGACTTGAAAGTACGATATAACTGGGCAGCTAGGTAGAACAGTGGATAGAGCACTGCGCTGATTCAAATTCAGTCTCAGATACTTACTAGCTGTGTGACCCTGGACAAGTCACTTCACCCAGTTTGCCTCAGTTTCCTCATCTGTAAAATGAGCTGGAGAAAGAAATGGCAAACCACTCCAGTGTCTTTGTCAAGAAAACCCCAGATGGGGGTCACAAAGAGTTGGATGTAACTGAATAACAACAAAGCAATTTAGCTAAGAGAAGGGGAAAGACATCCCAGAAAGGAGAAACAGCTTGAGCAAAGGTGTAGAGGTAGGAGTGCACATGCAAGAGATAGTGCAGTGAATTAGCATTAACAACAGAAAAATTGGAAGACCTGGATTTAAGTCCAACCCTGTGTGATCTTAGACAAAGTCCTCTCTGCTCAGTTCCCTCATTTATAAAATAAATGACAATAATAACTAGCATTTCTATAGTGTTTTAAGGTTTATAAAGCACTTTACATATGTTATCTCATCTGATCCTCATCACAACCCTGGGAGGTAAGTGCTATCATTATCCCCATTTCACAGATGAGGAAACTGAGACTGAGAGAAGTTAAGGAGGTATCCTAGTGGTACAGTAGACAATAGTGACCATTTGCACAGCTCCAGGCTTGCAAAGTCTTTTGTTTAAGTGATCTCAGTTGATCTTCACAAAACCCCATAAAGTGGGAGCTATGGCTATTCCCATTTTACAGATGAAGAAACTAAGGCATGGGGAAATGAAGCAACTTTCCCTGGGTTGCCGGAGCATTGGACCTGAAGTCAAGAAGACCTGAGTTCCAATGTTGCCTCAGATACTTACTAGCTGTATGACTATGAACAAGTCATTTAACCTCTCTCTGTTTGCCTTGTTTATCAAATGGGATTAAAAATAACTCTTAATTTCCAGTGTTGCTGTGAGCACAAAATGAGATATTTACAAAGTCCTTTGCAAATGCTAGTGGTGGTGGTGGTGATGGTTGTGGTGGTGATGGTTGTGGTGGTGATGGTTGTGGTGGTGATGGTTGTGGTGGTGATGATGAGGACATAACTTGCTCACTGTCACACAGCTAGTATCTGGGGTTAGATTTGAACTCAGGCCTTCATGATTGAGCTCTTTACTAATCCTCTTACTGAGAGTCAGCACTATGGTTGATAGAAAGCTGATCTTGGAGCTAAGAAGACCAGGGTCCAAGGGCTGCCTCTGACACAGACTGTATGACCCTGGGTAAGTTATTTCACCTTTCAATGCCACCAGACAACCCTCTTATGACTATTTGTTGCCTAGTAGGTGGTGATTTACTTTGTTAGAGGGAGTTTCCTCACCCAGGAATTCCTTAGACCAATGAAATAACAAATCTAAAAAAAAATCCCCAAACCAAACCCACAACTCTTCTACTACCCATCTTCCATGTGTGAAGTTCTAACAAGAAAAGATACACAAAGTGAGCTCTTGTAATTCATGAAGCCCTGCATAGATGTGACTGTCCTTCAACGATGTCTCTGTCCCACTTCTTATGCACAAGTTGCCATATGCTTCAATTTGCTGAAAGGATATGGAGTGAGCATTAATGGTAGCAGATGGCCACCCTGAATCCTGCATTGTTAGCTATGAAATATTTAAAGACCTGAGGGAGGCTTTCAATGGGGAGATGCTCGAGGAACGATTTCTTAAAAAGTTATGAACAAGAGCCTTCCCAGTGGAGAGGGCATGGAAGTGGGTACCCGTGGAGGAACCCAGTGGGAACCTGGGACAGTGAGATCATGGAGCCATTGAAGTATCACATGATCCTGCTGCCCATTTCTCTTCTTCCTTCCTCTCATTCATGACCCCAAGGGACCTGATGTCCTTCCTTGGTCCTTTTGGTTCCATCCTTGGATCAGTCAAACCAGTTTTCTCTTTCTCTCATGCAGCTGTTCTCTCTGGGATTGTGGGGGAACCCAATTTACCATAATTAGCTGGGTGTTTGCAGATGATAACATGAAAGGCTCTCAGAAAGCCAGAGCTGCCTTCTTATTTCCATGGTGTAGCTGGATTTCCTTTGCCAGACTTGACCATAGTCTCTTTAATCTAATTTTGTATTAGCAGCTAACCCCTGGTTTCCAAACAGAACTAATTTGAGGAGTCTATTGAACTTGATCATTAGATTCTCTTTTCCCTGCTTTTACAGACAAGGCTGCCAACCCAGAGGTTTTTAGGATGTAAAAGCTCACCCTCCATTTCTTAGACCAGTCAAAGTTCATAGACCTAACGCTCAAAGAGAATAATTATTATAATTTCACATGTACATCACACATCTATTGCAGAATATGATGACCTGAATTTAATAAGCCACGACACTCACTGGCCTTTTAATTTGGCTTGGAATTTAGCTATTACCATCCTGGGTACACCACACACCCTGTAGAGGGTATGCTGCCCTTGCATAACTTGGTTTTTCAGAGTTCCATAGGTAGGACTTGTCAAATCCATTTGACCCATTATTTCAGCCCCAGCTCCTTTTGGAATTCATGATTAGCCATGGTCTGGCTGAGGCATACCACAATAAAGCTATTGATCTGTTGAGCAAATCAGTTTGTAAACAAGATTAAGGGCCATGTTTATCCTACTGGAAAGAGCAAATTGTGTTCACATACTTTAGAATCACTGTTTTGGATACAATGAGATGGGTCACAAATTATTTTTATTTGGAGAGGCAGCAATAGGGTCATGAAATAGAGTCCCCACTTGGTTATTTCCCCTCCCTGGACCTCAATCCTCTTATCCATAAAAGGGGATAGCAATGGTTTTTACTGCTTATTTCTAGAGAGGAAGAGCTTTCTGTAAACATGAAAGGCATGGTGGATAAAACATAGGACATGGACCTGGGTTCAAATCCTGCTTCAGATACAAGCTAAGTGACTAAGGGCAAGATGTCTGTTTCCTCATCTATAAAATGAGAGGGTTGGACCTGATGTCCTCCAAGGGTCCCTTCCAGTTCTGAACCTGTGATTCTATGAACTGTAAAATGTTGTGGGAATGGGAGTTCCAAGATGTCAAATGACACAGATAGGGTTAATGTGAGGATTTATTTTGCTTGACTATGTATATTTATTACAAGGGATTTTGTCCCCCTTCCCCTTCCTCTTCCCTCTTCCCTCCACACTTTCTGTCTCCCTTCTTTCTCCTCTGTCTCAGTCTCTTAATGTTGGGAGGGAATTCATGTGTCGAGACTCAACACTGTAAAAAAAAGAGACATGGTATTATTGTTTATTATATAAAGCACATGAGTAGAGTGCTGGACCTGGAGTCAGGAAGACCTGAGTTCTAATCTTACCTCAGACACTTACCAGCTGTGCGATTGCTGGATAAGTCATTTAACCATTGTTAACCTTAGTTTCCTCATCTGTAAAATGGAGATAATAGTGACAGTGCCTACCTCCCAGGGCTGTTTTGAGGATCGATTGAGCTAACATCTTTGGGGGCAGCTAGGTGGTACAATGAATAGAGCACCAGCCCTTAAGTCAGGAGGACCAGAGCTCAAATCCAGCCTCAGATACTTATTAACTGTGTGACCCTGGGCAAGTCATTTAACTCTGCCTCCCCAAAATAAAACAAAGTGCTTTGACAACTTTTGAAGTGTTGTAGAAATGCTGGCTATTATTATGTGTTATTTGAGTGAAAGGAAGAGTAAGAGGCTGTAAGAAAGCAGAGGACGGAGAGAACCCATCAGCCCAGGGGTATCAAGGGAAACTGCCTAGAAGAAATCAACTTGGATTTGGACCTTGAAGACCTAGTGGGGTTTAGTGACCAAGAACACTGAACTTGTATTGGGAAGGCTTCCATTTGTCCTGTGTATTCCCATAGGAACTTAATGACTGTGGATATTTTTCTTTGAGTCTGTTTCTTTATTTTCAAGATAGGGATAATACACATAGTTCTGCCTTATAGGGTTATTGTTATACCTTCAGTTGTCCCAGCAAGTCTGAGGGAGGCTCCTATACTGGCTACTTTAGACCTCCTTTTTTGGGAGGAGGTTTTGAGTAGGGGTGTCAAGGTTTATGTGAAGCCATCAGTGGGCCAGAGATCCAGGATTATTGGTGGTCATAAATTTTAGAGACCCCTGGCTAGAGCTAGTAACTTCATCATGGCTGTATCTGTTCAGCTGAGATGGTATAGACATGTTTGGGAAGAAATTGATACTATTGTGGTGGAAGGGCTATGGAGAAATATTTATTAGGTACCTCTGGGAATCTCGATTGCAGTGTCTACATGAAAGGCTGGTATGGTAGAAAGTAGCTTTAAGGGAGAATTACCTCAGATAATTAATGTGATCTAGGTAAATCACTCCTTTTCAGCCTTTATTTCTTCATCTGTGAAATGGGGATAGCACAATGACTGATTCCCTCATGCGGTGGTTTTGAGGAAAATATTTTGTAATAAATAATAAATAATAAAATATTTTGTAAGTTGCAAAGAACTGTAGAATTGGGACTTGTTTATTATGGGTACACATGGAAACTCTTTACAACAGAGAAATCAAGTCTGTGCCAAAAAACTTGGTGTCCCCTTCTAGAAGAAGCCTTTCGTGATTTCTCCTTAGTGATTAGCTTTCCTGCTCAATCTCATTACTTATTTCCATGTTGGATTTGGAGGGCTTCCTCCTCTCCCTCCTCCCCTTCCCCTCCCTCCTCTTCCTCTTTCCCTCCTCTCATCCCTCTTTCCCCCCAAACTCTTAGGGGTAGGAACTTTTCTTCATTTATGTCTACATTCCTATTACCTAATATGGTTCCTTGCACACAGCAGGCATTTAATGAATATTTCTTAAATAGAATTCATGTTAGGAGATATTGTTCTGTAGCTCCTGAGGAAGCCCAGTTCATAGGCTCTCTTCAGGAAGCCTTCCCTCATCTCTCCAGTTGGCAATGACTCTTGAGAAAGGGAGTTTGCCTTTCTCTAATGTACTTATTCCTTAATAGAAATCACAGTTACTTCTCTTTTTAAAAAATCTTGTTCATGAATTCAGACTTAGAGCTGGAAGGGACATTACAGGTCATCTAGTTCAATACACTACTCTTTCCCCAAGCCCCCCCAATTTACAAGGGAAGAAACTGAGGCCAGAGAGGTCAAGATATTCAGTTGTAGAAGGATCCACTACTTAATTAAACATATTTTGCTCTTGTTTTAACCTCTTCTTTATTTCTAAATATACTCCCCTGTTGCCCTCCTTCATCAAGCCATCCCTTTTAAAGAAGAAAGGGGATGGGAAAGGACTTCAGCAAATCTAACTATTCTATCAATTGAGTCTCAGTGTGTGTGTGTGTGTGTGTGTATGTGTGTGTGTGTGTATGTGTGTGTTTTTCTCCATTTGTGTTATTGTGGTCAATGTACACATGTCTCTTGAATCTCCTTACTTCACTGCGTAGCTGATGATATGTCTTCCCACAATAACTCACTTCTGCCACCTACTATGTGCCAGGCATCATAAGTTTATTCCCTTTCTGGAACATGAGCTGCATCAGTCTGGGGATCATATTTTAACTAAACTTTCTCCTTCACTGTCTTTCTGTGCTTCCTACACAGAAGTGAAGCTGCTGTTGGTCTTTGCTGTGAATGGGTTGTGTCTTTAGCTTATAAAGTTGGTGTAGAGTTCACTGTGGGGACACGATTTCCCTCCTGGGGCTGTGGCCAGAGACATTCTCTTTCTGGAGCCTGGCATAATCCACCTGCTGACCTCGTGGCCATTAAGGATGTTTGACATTCATTGGACTTTTTTTTGGAGGAGTGATAGTGTAGCCTGGGGGAAACAGGCATTAATTTGAGTAAAACCAACTTGAGTTTGAATCTCAGAGCTGACACATTTCATAATGGAAAAGAAGATGGGGTTGGCAGTCAGAAGGTCTGGGTTCAAATTTCAGCCCTGCCCTTTAGAGCTATTATATCATCTTGGGAAAAATGCTGACCATTCTTGGGGCCCAGTTTCCTCATCTGTAAAATGAGGGAATTGGAGCAGAAGACTCCCAAGGGCCAGTTCAGTTTCAGATCTGTGATGGTAGGTCCCAAACTGCTCAGATGTAGAACTGTGGTCAGCTTGCCTCAGTTCTGGGCTTCAGTTTCCTTATCTGGAAAATGGGGATATTATTTTGTAAGCGTCACTTCGCACAGTTGTGAAGGAGGAATTGCCTCAGAAACTTTAAAACTCAAATTAGGGAACATACGTTCACACCCACACACGTATTTGTATATACATGTATGTGTTTATATGTATCTATACATCTATATACACGCCTATATACACACACACAAACACATGCACACCTATACACCTACATATAGACATAAACCTATGTACCTCTATGCACACATACCCACACGTATCCCTTGCCCACATATGTCCCCCAAACCCCCTACACCCACCCATCCATCCAATGTACCATATACACAACACACATATGTGTGTATTTATAAATAAAACACACACATATATAAAACACATACACATTATGTATAAATAATATACACACATACAGTGATTTACAACTCTAAAGTGTCATGTAGACATCTGCTGTTAAAGCATCATAGATACATATTTTTCTTTCCTATGATTTAGAGCTACAAAGGGACCTTTGTCTATCCTATCCCATTACTACTGCTAGACCACTTCACATCTTTCAACATCTAACTTGGTTCTCACAGCCCTGTAGGGTAGGTATGACCAGTTTTATCCCTATTTTACAGTTAAGGAAACTGTAACCCTGAGAATTGTAAGTAACTAGTAGGTTATAGAACAACTAAGTGTCCTGATTCATGATAGGGTGAAAAGATATGATACTAAATGGCCCCTGTCCCTCCACTTCTCTCCACAAGCTCAGCCCTCTGAACTTTTGGAATCTTGAGCTTACTTCCATGTGTCTGTCTCAAGGCTGCCTCCACAAGGGAGCAGCGTTGAAAGGAAAGGGTCTTTAAGATTGAGGCGAGTTCGTAGGCCATTTTGTCTGACTGGGCTAGTTGATTTCTCCACCTGCTCTAAAGACCTGGCATATTTGGATGATGGATCATGCATTTATGAAGCAATAACCCAACCTGGGTCTAATTAACTCTGCAGCACAAGGGGTGGGTGTTGGCATAACCTGCTCCCATGTGCCTTCCCAGCTGACATATAGCTGTGCTCACTTGGTGAGCTGGACTGAGTCTAACTGAGTAGAGAGCTGCAAGTCAGGGCCTGTCCTGCCTTACTAGTCCTGGGCTTGAAGAAGATGAGCTTGGATCCTCCCAGTGGTGTGAGTACTGAGTTTGGAGTCAGACCACCGGCTCTGCTCTGGATGTCACTTCAATTTCCTCATCGCTTAAATGAAAGACTTAGATTAGATCCCAGATGGCTTCATACATAGACCACTGGAGCTGGAGTCAGGAAGACCTGAATTCAAATCTGTCCTCAGAAACTTAATAGCTTTGTGACCCTGGGCAAATCTTAGCCCTGTTTACCTCTGGAAAAGGAAATGGCAAACCACTCCACTGTCTTTACCAATGAAAGACCATGGACAGTATTGGTATGCTGCGGTCTGTGGGGTCACAAAGAGTCAGAAGCAACTGTACAATGGATCAGGGGCTCTTAACCTTTTTTGAGTGTCATGGACGTTGACAGTTTAGATGAAACCTAGGGACTAATTCTCAAAAGAATGCTTTTTAAATAATTGAAGGAAATGCTAAATTTCAGTGAGAGATGAGTGAAAATGAATTGTTTTTCCTCATCCAAGAACCCCTGAAATCTCAACAGAGCAAAGGGTCTGTGAACTGTAGGCTAAGACCTGCCCCCCCTCCCCCAGCCCCACTCTATCCCTTCCCCAGGGAACCATCTCCTTTAAAAAGAGTAAGAAAAGGAAGAAAGAGATATGTAGGAAGGAAAGAGTGGTTTAGGGGGAAAGAAACCCACAGTTAATCAATATATCGAGCAAATCAAACATTGGAGGCAACATCTGTACTGTTGTCTCCTTCCTCTGCCAAGAAGTGGAGGTGCTTCTTTTCTTCTACAGGGTCAGACTTAATCATCGCCATAACACTGTGCTCACTGTGGTGATTTTCTTTATTTTGCTCTTTCCAGTTATAGTATTGTAGTCATTGGTGTTTTCTTAATTCCTCTGTCTTTTTGCATCAATTCCTAAAAGTCTTCTGATGCTTCTCTATGTTCATCATGGTCAGCATTTCTTTTGGCACAGTAATATTCTATTGTGTTAATATGCCACAGTACATTAAGCTATTTTTAAAATGCTGGGCATCTACTTTCTTCCTCCTAGTTCTTTACTATTAGGAAAAATGGTACTATAAATTTTTGGGTGTATATAGGACCGTTCTATCATTGACTTCTTTTTGAAACGTATGCCTGGCATTGGGAATTCTGGATTAAAGGGTCTAGACATTTTAGTGACTTTCTTATCATAAATTCAAATTGCTTTCCTGAATGGCTGGACTAGTTGTCAGATCCACCAACAGTGAATGGGCCTGTGTTTGTATAAATGCTCCAACATGGATTATTCTCATTTTTTGAGGGTCATCTTTCTCATTTTGCTGGGTGTGAGGTGAAAACCTCAGGGTTATTCTCTTATTAGTGATTAGAAGCAGATGTTAATAGTTTGCAATTCTCTTGAGAACTGATTGTTTGTATTCTTTGACCATTAAGCCATTGAGGGAATGGTTCTTCATATTAAATATTTGTATTAATTCACTATATGTATTAAGTAAATTGTATTAATTCCCAATATGTGGTGAATATAGAAAACTAAGTTTAAAAGACATACAAAGAAATCTCTAGTGAGGGCATAGATCTAATACAAAATAAGAAATGTTAATAATAGAACGGGTTTCAGATGGCACCGTAGAAGGCTGGGTAGAGTAAAATGGGGACATGGAGGGATGGAGTTGATGTGAATGAGTATTGGTGAGTGGTGGCCAGGCAGGGAAGCTTTATCCTTAGCCAAAGTAGGGAGGGTGGTAAAGTATGCAGGGTATATGGTGAGATCCTTCCTGTTTATCATAGTTCCCTTAGAGAGACCTAGGTGGTAGTGACTAGAAAACTGGATCTGGAGTTAGGAAGACCCGAGTTCAAATCTTACCTATAATGCTTTTTATCTGTGGGTCCTTGGGCAAGTCATTAACTATAAAATGATGATAAATAAGAGTGTGTTGTAAGGAACAAATGAGTTAATACTTGTAAAGTGCTTAGCATAGCACCTGATACATAGTAGGGTTTTAACGTAGCTTTTCTTTCTTTCTTCCTTACTTTCTACCTAATAGTCAAGGCAAGGGTTCATGGAATTCTGGGGCTTGGCTGGTTATAGGCTGGACAAAGCATGTTTCAGAGACTCTCCCTATATATAGACCTTTAGAGAGAGAGAGGCTTTGTCCTGGTGCTCACTCCAATGCTGAGTAACCCTAAATGATCTGGGGAAGAGCAGGGCAGAGCATTGGTATCTTAGATGAGTCCTAGAAATCTTTCCTACCCAAATAACTAGTAGCTAATTTCCTTTTTTATAGAAACATTATTATAATTAATTCTATATTTATGATTATTTCTATTACAGATTATTATTATTTCTATTATTATAGAACCACTAGATCTTTGGAGCCTTGGGAAAGGGGTTTTAGCAGTTGAAAGTTTGATCTATGTGAACTCATTGGATCTTCACCACAACCCTGGAAGATAGGTACTCTAGGTATTGTCCCCATTTTATCCAATTTTCTGCCTTCAGGTGAGGCTGTATCTCATCATAAGTTTGTAGAAAATAATTGCAAAGGACCTTAGAGCTCATGCAACCCAAATGTCCATCCTAGAAATAAGAAAACAGGCTTATCAAAGAAAAAAGTGGGTGGTGTTCTAGGTCCTTAGCAATAAGGACACGTCTTTGAGTCTTCCCTGTCTTGTGCATGTGTCTTTATTTCCATTTTCCCAGACTCGTAGCAGATTTTGCCGTACTTGGCTTCAGTTCTAATACCATTTCCCTTCTACCTCTCCCCCCTACCTCCCACTATCTTGTCCTGCCTCCCCTGGTATTTCCAAATGCTGTGTACCTATTTCCTTCTTTTTTCTTGTTCATCATCTGCAGCCATCCCAAAGATTTCTTGACAACTTCATCATCATAACATCACCACCTTAATTTAGGGTCTCGGGATCATGAGTCAGAAGTCCTCAGTTCAGATCTCTGCTCTATTATTTATGTGACCTTGGGCAAATGACTTCTCTTCTGGGCCTGTTTTCTTCCTCTATAAAACGAGACTGTTGGATTAGATGACACATAGGGTCTTATTCAACTCTTTCTGTGGTCTTTTAAGAAGCCAGTTTAATAATAGAAGGCTGAGAGTAAAATTCTAGGCAACAACCCCAGGTCTTTTTTTGGGGGAGAGGGGTTGTTTTTTATGTTTTTTCCCAATCACGTATAAAAACAATTTCAATATTCTTTTAAAAAATTTGAGTTCCAAATTTTCTCCCTTTGTCCCCTCTTCCCTCCTTAAGAAGGCAAATAATTGGTCATAGATTATATATATGCATGCATGTGTCATAAAACATTTTCATATTTTTTCATATTTTTCATATTTCATTTTCATGTTAGCTACATTGCAAAAGAAAACAGAAAAAAACCCCAAGAAAAATAAAGTAAAAAAAAAAAAGTATGCTTCAATCTATATCCAGTTCTTTCTCTGGAGATGGATTACATTTTTTCATCATGAGTCCTTTGGGATTGCCTTGAATCATTGTATTAGTGAACCATTCACAGTTGATCATTGTACAATTTTGCTGTTACTATGTACAATGTTCTCTTGGTTCTGTTCACTTCTCTTTGCATCAGTTCATATAAGTCTTTCATAGGGGCAGCTAGGTGGTGCATTGGATAGAACATGGGCCTTGGAGTCAGCAGGACCTGAGTTCAAATCTCACCTCAGACACTTGACACTAACTAGCTGTGTGACCTTGGGCAAGTCACTTAACCCTAACTGTGCCTCATCCTGGGTCATCTCCAATCATCCTGATGAATATATGGTCACTGGATTCAGATGGCTCTGGAGGAGAAGGGAGGCTTGTGATCTGCACAGCCCTCCCTCACTTAAAACAAAGTCAAGTGCAAGTCATGTCATCATTTCTCTGATGGCATGGTCTTCTTTGGCAATGAAGGATGAACACACACTTGAGCTAATAATAAATCTTCCCAGATTTTCCTGAAAGCATCCTGCTCATCATTTTTTTCCTACAATAGTATTCCATTACAATCATATATTATAAGTTGTTCAGCCATTCTTCAATTGATGGTCATCCCTCAATTTCCAGTTCTTTGCTACTATGAAAAGAGCTGCTATAAATATTTCTGTACATATAAGGTTCTTTTTTCCTTTGTTTTTTCTAAATCTCTTTGGTATACAGACCCAGTAGTGGTATTTCTGGGTTAAAAAGTATGCACAGTTTTATAGCTCTTTGGGAGAAGTTCCAAATTGTTCTCCAGAATGGTTGGATTAGTTCACAATTTCACCATTGGTGTCCCAATTTTCCCACATTTGTAATTTTCCCTTTTTTTTGTCATATTAACCAATCTGATAGATGTGAGGTGGTAAAACCTCAGAGTTGTTTTACTTTGAATTTCTCT
The DNA here is from genome assembly GCF_028372415.1 of Notamacropus eugenii. Classification (NCBI taxonomy): domain Eukaryota; kingdom Metazoa; phylum Chordata; class Mammalia; order Diprotodontia; family Macropodidae; genus Notamacropus; species Notamacropus eugenii. The sequence continues at coordinate 57,193,502 of NC_092876.1, forward strand.
AATCAATAGTGATTTAGATATTGATTTCTTCATCTGAAAGCTGGCTATTCATATCCTTTGACCATTTATCAGTTGGGGCATGACTCATTCTTATAAATTTGACTCAATTATCTATATATTTACGAAATGAGGCCTTTATCAAACAAACTTGCTATATTTTTTCCAGTTTTCTGCTTTTCTTCTAATGTTGGCCGCATTGGTTTTGTTTGTGCAAACCCTTTTTGATTTAATGTAATCAAAATTATCCTTTTTACATCCCATATTAATTTCTACCTATTATTTGGTCATAAATTCTTTCCTTATCCATAGGTCTGGCAGGTAAGATGTCCCATGATGCCTTAATTTGCTTATGATAACACCCTTTATATCTAAATCATGTCCCCATTTTATCTTTCTCTTGGTATAAAGTGTGAAATGTTGATCTATACCAAATTTCTGATTTCTAGTTTTCCCAACCACTTTTTTTCAAACAGTGATTTCTTGTCCTCAAAGTGTGGATCTTTGTGTGGATCAAGCAGTAGATAACTATGGTCATGTACTTATTGGGTACCTAATCTATCCCACTGATCTACTCTATTGTTTGGCCAATACCAAAAAGTTTTCACTTTGTAATACAGTTTGAGATCTGCTACTAATACCCCATCTTCCTTCACATTTTTTTTTTGGTTGTTGATTCCCTTGATATTCTTGACATAAATTCTTTTATTTTCAGATTAATTTTATTATTTTTTTCTAGCTCTATAAAATAATTTTTGGTTGTTTGGAATGAAACAGATTAAATTAGGCAGAATTGTCACAATGTTTGTATTGCCTAAGCCTACCCACGAGCAATTAATATTTTTCCAATTGTTTAGATTTGACTTTATTTGTGTAAAAAGTATTTTGTAATTTTGTTAACCTAGGTCCTGGGTTTGTCTTGGCAAGGTAGACTCCCAAATATTTTGTATTGTCTACAGTTATTTTAAATGGAATTTCTCTTTCTGTATCTTCCTGCTGGACTTTTCTGATAACTTGTAGAAATACTGATGATTTATGTGGGTTTATTTTATATCTTGTAGCTTTGCTGAAGTCATTAATTATTTTAACCAGTTTTTAGTTGATTCTTTAAGGATACCATCATGTCATGTGTAAAGAATGAGAGTTTTTTTCCTCATTGTCTACCCCAATTCCTTTAATTTCTTCTTCTCTTATTGCTATAGGTAGCATTTCTAGCACAATATTGAATAATAATAGTGATAATGGGCATCCTTGCTTTGCCCCTGATCTTACTGGGAAAGTTTCTAGCTTATTCCCATTACAGACCATGCTTGCTGATGGTTTTGGATAGATACTATTTATCATTTTAAGAAAAACTCAATTTATTCCTATGCCTTCTAGTGTTTTTAGTAGGAATGATTGTTGTATTTTTTTCTGTATTTACTGGGATAATTATATGATTTTGGTTATTTTTGTTATTAATATGGTCAATTATGCTGATAGTTCCTCTAATAATGAACCTGCATTCTTGGTATAAAAACCACCTGGTCAAGTCTATGACTTTTTGTGGTAACGACTGCAATCTCCTTGTTAGTATTTTATTTAAAATTTCTTTAGGGAAATTGGTCTATAGGTTTCTTTCTCTGTTTTTGTTCTAACTAGTTTTGGTATTAGCAACATATTTGTGGACTCCTTTGCTGATTTTCCAAATAGTTTATATAGTATTAGCATTAATTGTTCTTTAAATATTTGGTAGAATTCACTGGTGAATCCATTTGATCTCAACCCCAGGCATAGAAATAAATTTAGCTTTCCCTAAAATGATAAACAGTATCTTTCCAAAACCACCAGCGTCTCTAGAAGCAGAGTCTGTTTGCTATCTCATGAAAGAAGGTCAATAAAAAGTAGTGAATAGAATGCTTAACCTGGAGTCAAGAAGACTTGTATTCAAATCTCAACAGTGGCTGTGTGATGCTGGGAAAGTCACTTATCTTTCTGCCCCAGTTTCCTGATCTGTAGAAATGGGGATGATTTCTACCTGGCAGAACTATTGGAAAGGTAGATCACATGGGATTGTGTCTATAAAGCAGACTTTAAAGTGCTACGTAAATGTTGGTTGTTAGTGTGATAGAATGGGGAAAAAAAGATGAACACAGCTAGGGAGATGCAGTGTTGCTTAGTGAAAGTGTGCTGGGCTGGTGGCCAAGGATATGAATGTGGTGACTAACTGTGTGTCTTTGGAGGTTGGATAAGAGGTGTTTTGTAAGCTTAAAATTGCTGTATAGATATAGTTCTTCTTACTGAGCAAGCACCTACTATGTGCCAGACAATGTGTTAGATATGGTGGAGAAAAAGATGGAATTGGAAACCATTCCTGTCCTTAAGGGGCCTACATTCTTATGGAGGAGATATGCATATAGAGCATAAGCAAAATAAATAAAAGGTTATTTTTGGAAGGGAGGCATTAGCAGCTAGAAGATCAGCCTTGTGTAGAAGGTGGCAATTGATCTGACCTAGAATGTGCAGATTGAATTTGAAGAACATCAGGAAAGGTGCCTGGACCAGAGAATGCATGGAAGAGAGTGATTTATAATAAGGTTTAAGTCAAAGGGCTTTACATGTCATTTGAAGAAGTGTTTGCGTTTTATTCTTGAGGTAATTGGGAGTCATGGGAATTTTTCTGAGCAGAGGAGTGATTGTGGTTGGGCTACCACTTTTGGAAAATCACATTGGCAGAGGTGTGAAAGCTGGAGCAGAGAGGGGAGACACTTGAGACAGGAAGACTAATTAAGAGAGTATTATCATAGTTTCATAGAATTATAGAAGTAAGGGACATTACAGGCTTTGTATCTAGTCCAGCCTTATCAGTGTGTGGATGAGGGACTGAGACCAACTGATTTGCCAGGGCCACTCAGGCAATAAGTTTCTGAAGTTATGTTTGAACTCAGGTCTTCCTGACTCCATATGCATTCTCTATTGACTGTGACACTGAGCTGTCAGTACACCGGAGTGGATTAATTGGAACTTTTTGGTTTGGTCTGGAGTGGAGTTGGGCACTGGATTCAGGAGTCAGAGGACCTAGGTGGCAACCCTAACTTTGCTACTTACTAGCTATATGATGATCCTGGACAGATCATTTTCCTCTCTCTAGACCTCAGTTTCCTCATCTGTAAAATGTGACTGATAACTTAGATGATGTCTAAAAGTGTTTCCTAGCTCAAGATCCCGTGATCCCAAAGAATCTTTTGAATTCTTTCAGGGCTAAAGTGAAAAGAACCACAAGATTTAGATCTAGGGAAGACATTGAGTCTCTGCCATGCTGTTTGTTCAAAATAAGGTGACCAGAATATTCTCCAGCTAGACAAATCCGGGGACATTAATTTGCATGCGGCTTTAAATAATTCAGTGCATCATTTGCATACATTTACATGTTTGTGTCTCACTGTGAGGCTCGCAAGTAAGTAATTGAGATTGAATTTGAACTCTGGTCTTTCCGACCAGCACTTTGTCTACTGCACCACCTGCTTCCAAAGGCCAAGATAATAGAATATGGGAAGTGTTGATATTGGAGAATTGTGGAAAGACAGACCTACTTTTATACTGTTTATGGACCTGTGAGTTAATTGGTCTAGTCATTCGGAGAAATAATTTGAAATTACTTCTGGTAATTATGTTAAGAAAGTAACTTAAACATTCAACCCCTTTGATATAGAAGTCCCATTTCTAGGCTGAGTTTGAAAAGGAGGTAAAAAAAAATGGAAAGACCCCATTTCCACCAAAATATTTATGGCAATACTTTTTGTAGTAGCAAAGAACTAGGAAAAAAGGGGGGAAAAAAGCAAACTGATTGGGGAATGACTAAATGAGGTGTGGTTCGTGAATGGTAAGATGTAAGAAATTATGAATATGTTGATAGAGATTCATAATAGAACTGATACAACCACTACAAGGGCAGCTATGGGGCGCCATAGTGCACAGACCACTGGGCTTAGAGTCAGGAACACTTATCCTCAGGAGTTCAAATCCAGTTTCAGACATTTACTAGCTGGGTGACCCTGGGCAAGTCACTTAACCCTGTTTGTCTCAGTTTTCTCATCTGTAAAATGATCTGGAAAAGGAAATGGCAAACCACTCCAGTGTCTTTGCCAAGAAAACCTCAATTGGGGTTACAAGGTGTCAGACACAAATGAAATGAACAACAACAAAAAATACTGTAAAACGGAATATAAGCAGAACCAGGCTATGCATATATATATATATATATATATATATATATATATATATATATATATATATATATATATATATATATATATATACACACACATATGCACACGCACACACGAGTGTGCGTGTGTATCAATGATTATAATACTATAACTGCAAAGAATGAGGCAAAACCCCTAAGAAAACCATAAAGCAAAAAAAGTTTTATTATTTTAATGATTGAGTTTGACCTTGTAAAGGAAAGAAAAATGTACCTTCTTTCTCTCTTTGCAAAGTTGGGGAACTATGGTATGGAAAATTAATATATGCTGTTAAACTTATTTGAAATGTGTGTGTGTGTGTGTGTGTGTGTGTGTGTGTATGTATGCACGCGCGCATGTATGAGAGAGAGAGAGAGAAAGAGAGAGAACGAACTTTCCCCCTTAATTTTTCCATTTTCTTGGAGCCATCCTCAAGGTGGATAACCTTTGTGAAGAAGGGATACCTAGCATTCCTGCTTGCACCAATACCATAGGCTTATTAATTGCCTTATTATAGGTGGGTAAGCTGCCCCAGGAACCATACTGACCTTTAGATCACTGGTCTTGCTTCTAACCAGAGTTCAGGGCAGCAACCCTTCCTCTGTAATAGTTTTTGCCCCTACCTCCTCAGCAATCACAAGTACTGAAGACCTAGAAAAGAAAGTTCTCAAAACCTAAGTCCTTGCCAGGGTCAAATTACTTAGTGTCGGAAACTGAGATGGTTTTATGAATGGAAATGATGTGAAATTAAGAGGCATTACCATCTACTTTTGCCAGGCCTAGAGGCCTGTGTGGGCTACCCGAGTCTACTTACCTCACCTCCGAGGTCTTTGGTTGGTCAAAACCGGATGCTCATATGAGAGAAAGGACGTTCCAGAGTCGAACAAGGGTTGAGCTTTATTTCAGGGTCTAGTTACAAGTGCAGGGGGTGGTCTTCCTTAGGAGGAAGAGGGGGAGATTTCCTAAGGAGGCTAGGATCTTAAGGGATTGGAAGTAGAAGTACAAGCGGGGAGAGAGGGGGAGGGGAGAGAGGAAAGAAGAAAGCGGAGCCTACTGTCCTCTTGGCTCCTCATGTGCTAAGAGAGCTTTCAGGCTTCCTCAATCCTACTTAACCTTCAGCCACACAGTTTGCATCTCAATACCGTGCTGTTAGATAACAATAGTGTGCCCAGATCCGGGACCATCTCGAGGGAGGGGAGATCTCTCTCCCATCACGTTTCTCACAGGAAGAGGCAGAATTACTTGAGATAGCTCGGTTCACCTCTATTCCCTGCCGTTTCCTGGGAAGGTCTCGTGAGAGCTCTATGATTTAGAAGCTCCCACCTTTACCCGCCCGAGACTGTCCACATGGAATTGAGCTTCCAATCCCAACATACTTTGCTGTCACACCCTAGGAACTAGGGACCCTTTCCAAATGCAATACATCTGAAACCTCTATTATGTGTTGTCTTCTGTCAGAATGTAGGCTTCTGGGAAGCAGGAGCCATCTTTGCTTCTCTGTTTGAATACCTGGTGGTAAGCACCACTCTTAGTACACAGTAAGTGATTAATAAATGTCTTTGCATTCATCCTAAGGGCTCTTCCAGCTCTAAATCTATGATCCTATGAGCTATGAAGTTTCAGAATTTCCTCTCCTGTTGTTCCCAAGTACAGTGAAATATGGTGTAGTACCTGATGGGTCTGGTTGAACTGGGAAGGAGGAAGGTACTTTGGGGATTATTTGATTCAACTACCTTACTTTACAATTGAGGAAGCTGAGACCCAGAGAAATAAAATGACTCATTTGAGGTCATATGGGTCATCCTAGATCTAGGTCCTCTGACTCCAATCTACTACTCTTCTACCAGTCTGGTCAATCTCCTGCCTTCAACCATGCCAATACAAATCTGTTCGTAAAATTCTCACAGAAGTGTCCATGCCCTTCCAAGTAGCCTAATGATAATAATGACAGTAGCTAGCATTTATATAATGTTTTAAAGTTTTCAAAGTACTTTACAGATATCTCATGGGATCTTGTGAAGTAGGTGCTATTATTATTTCCATTTTACAGATGAGGACACTGAGATACAGGTTGACTTGCCTGGGGTCATACAATGAATCTCTGAGGTTGGATGTGAACTTGGATCTTCTTGACTCCAAGTCCAGTACTCTGTCCTCTGTGCCATCTATCTGCCTATTAATATTCTTTTCCCTGGAGGGGCTGGTGTAAATATAGTGAAATGTCTCCCTCTGTTCCATCATGGGCTATATGTATGACTTAGATGAGAGGAAACCTTTTTCCTTTCTCTACCTGTAGGAGATTTGATAACCAACATTTATTAAGTATTAAACTGTCAGGCTTGATTTCTTTTTCCTCCTGAAAGAATGTTGATCTAAAAGTTGAAAGCATCTAGGTTTAAATCTTACCTCTGAAGATGACTAATTGTGTGACCCTTGGTGTGAGTCATTTAACCTCAGCTTGGTCTCCATCTTCCTCATCTTTAAAATGGGAGTGCTATCACCTAGCACTCTCCCCTCTCACTTTTACCATCTTGAGAGTAAGTGATTTCTAAACCTAAAAAAACCAGGCATCTCCTTCCACTTGGGGACAGCTTTAATTGTTAGGAAGTTTATCTAGGGTGACTGCAAGAATTTAAATGAGAGAATACATTTAAAACGCATGGAAACAAACACTAGGCATTCTTCTCCACTTCATTACCAGTCACCTTCTCTCTCTGGAGTAACCTTCATCCTAGATTCCCATCCCTGTTTCTGAGAGGTGATTCCTTATCTGGGGTTGCCACATCCCGATGGACCTCAGCAATGCTCACTTAACTCCCTGCTGCACTTTTTTTTGGACTTCTTTTCACCTTACTCTTGAGTAGGCACCTTCCCCAATTAGAATGTCAACTCATTGAGCGTAGATAGTGTCTTGTTTGTTTGTGTTTGTATCTTAGTGCTTAGCACAGAACCTGGCCCACCGCTGATGTATGTATTAAGGTCTAACGTCTTGTCAGATTGTTATTTTTGACATTATTGCTTTTATCATTATTCTGGGGTACAGAATGAAGTCAGGTAGTTTCTTTTTCAGGCACAGCCAGGCAGGTAACTGGGAGCTGCTAAGCACCATAGTTTAAGAAATAATAAAGAGTAATAAATAAAAGAAATAAAGCGGAAAGCTTTCTGAGGAAGGCACAGAATGGGAAAGGATGTTGAGCTCATCTCATGAGGATTGGGTGGAGGAGATGAAGATGTTTCGCTGGAGATGAGAAGTTTTGGAGTGAAGGGGGCGGGGCACGGTGAAGAAGAATGACAGCTGTCTTCAGGTATTTGGCAGGATGACATATGGAAGGGGGATGAGATTTGTTCTGTTTGGATTCAGAGGTGGAACCAGGAGCAATGAAGGGAGGGAAGTTTAGGTTTGACGTCAGGAAAGGCTTCTTGATGTTGAGAGCTGTCCCTAAGTGAAAGGGGCTGGTAATTGTCATTGGTGGTGGGGTTCCCTCACCTTGGGGCTCATCAGATAGAAGCTGAATGACCATTGTCAGATATTTGACAATGGGGATTCTCTTTGGGTATAAGTTGAGCTAGAGAGTCTGTGTGGTCCCCTCCAGCTCGCAGATTCCACGAGAAGACTTCCCAACCACAGTGGTGCCAGGATCCAAGATGCTCTACAGTTAATGAGGCCCCACAAGCAGCTCCCTCCTGGAGCAAGGGAAAAAAAAGATTGCCAAGAATTTATTAGTCTAATTACATTTTCCTAATGCGGTTGACCTCAGCTGCACAGTAGTGTGCTTATCAAAGCTGCAATCATCCAGACATTATTGGAGTTTTAATAAGAGGCAATAGGTTATTGTCCCCCTTTGACTCGGACACCAGCTCCAAAATCCCCCAGATGCCTCTTGGAGGGGGAAACTGGGGAACAGGCTTTCCTTTGCTCAAATAGTATTTACATTAATAACAAGTATTAGGGAAGGGTTTACTCTGTGTTTGGAAGGAGCATCAACTCTGACTTCCCTGACTGGCTGCCTGGTCCAGCCCTTGCTGGTGGGGAGTCCTAGGGACCGAGTTCTCGTTTACTAGGGAGCAGAGTGGGATCCCAGGTCTAGTCACTTGCCCTTCCCTGGGTCTCCCTTCTCCTACTTATGAGGTAAAGGGATTGCATTAAATCTCTAAAGCTCCTCAAAGGAAGAAAATCTGATTCTGTAGCTGTTGGAAATCGACACGGAAAAAGGATTTTATAAAAAGCTTGTAGTGCTGTGTAAATAGTGATAGGATGTGAACCTCTTGAGGGCTAGGATTGTCTTATCTGTAGATCTTAGCATAGTGCCTGGCACACAGTAGGCACTTCACAAATATTGTTGATCATATTTCACTCGCCCTTTTTATCCTTATGCAGTAGGTAATCTAGATATTGTCCCCATTTTACAGGTGAGAAAATTGGAGCCGCCTCAGAAGGCAATAGTAAATTTTGTCTCTATGCACAGTGCCTGGCACTTAGTAGGTGCTTAATAGATGGTTTTTGATTTTATGGCCCATCTGGATTGATTTGGGAAATTCTAAAGGCCTTTTAATGACCCCCAAGCTCATCCTTTGAAAAGGAATGTAGGTGGGGAAGGTTTGAACATCCATATTCTTTCAGTAAGGTTATATAACTCTGAGTCATGGAACACTGCAGGCTCCGAAGATTTTTTTCAAGTATGTGAAGGACAATTAGATTTGTTCTTTTGGTGACAGAGTTCAGAACTGAGTGGAAATTGCAAAAAGACCTGACAAAAGAAGAAACTACTTACCAATAGGGATTCTCTAAAAGCAGGCAGTTGTGGGGGGCTGTGGGTTCCCTCTGCTGGATGTCTTTGTGGTGAGGCTAGGTGACCACTTTGGGACAGTGGGGCTTGCTTTCTGAGAATGGGCTGGACTAGATGACTGCTGGGGTCCCTTCCAGGTCGGAAGCTCTGTGAATTCAAGGTGAGTCATCTAAAGGGTAATAGAGAGGGATGTGGTGATTGAGAGCAGGTGTTGACACAATGCAAATGGAAACCCTGAGGGAAAAGAGGTACGCGTGATGTCACAGGAGAAACAAGGGACTGAAAATAATGGCCTGGGCAGGATGCTAGGTGGCACTATAGTGCACAGACTGCCAGGTCTGAGGTCAGGAGTTCAAATCCAGCCTCAGATGCTTCCTAGCTGTGTGACCTCCGGGCAAGTCACTTCACTCTATTTGCCTCAGTTTCCTCATCTGTAAAATGAGTTGGAGAAAAAAATGGCAAATCACTCCAGTATCTTTGCCAAGAAAATCCCAAATGGTGTCATGGATTGGACATGACCAAAATGGCTCAGCGCTAAGAAGTAGCTAGAGTGAGGATACCAGTGGAATGAGCAATTCTTGTCCTTGTCCTGAAGACAAGAAATCTCCCAGAATGCCCGTGGGATCATCAAATGTGGATGAATTGTGATAAACTTCACTGGGGAAAGGGTGATGGGAGAGTACCATGGATCTATGAGAGAAGTAACATGGCCCTTCATTAGTTCTCATATGGTCCTTGGAATAACACTGTGAGCTAGGAACTATACTCATGGTTTTATCTTCATTTTCCAAATGAAGAAACTGAGGCTCAGAGAAATTAAATGGCTTGCTGGAGTCAGTCAGCTAGTAAATATCAGAGGCAGGATTTCCAACTAGGTCTTTCTTGACTCAAATTCCAATGCTTCTGTTATGCTTCTTTGTTCAGACTCTGTGAATTGACTTGACCACCATCAACTAGCTAGAAAGTGCCAAGCTGGTATCCCAAGAGGGTCCTCTGAACCTATCCAGTGTTCTCTTCAATTCTTCTAAGGCTGTTTTTTAAAGGTAGCCATATTTGTTCAAGGATTAAATTGTAGCACTGTTGATTTTTAGACCTGCAGAGGTAGATGGACCAAGAAAGCATTTCTCAAGCATGTGCTGTGCCAAGCATTGGGTACAGACACAGCAAAATGAAAGGAACTCTAATGAAACTTGTGCTCCAGTGGGAAAGAAGACATGGGGATCATAGGTCTAGAGATGGAGAAGATGAAAAAAAGCTATCTAACCCTACCCCTCATCTTACAGATGGGGAAACTGAGGTCAGAGAAGTTAAATGACTTGTTCAACATGGCACAAATGAGAAGTGTCAGAGTTGGGCTCTGAATGAAGATTCTCTCACCCAACAAATACTGCCCTTTCCTTAATATCAAACTGCCTTGATGATTTAAGAAATTATATTATAATAAATTAGTTTGTGTTTCCCTCCTCTCCCTTCTTGCTATTTTATGAGTGAGGAAAACCAAGTGATCTTGTCCCAATTTCATTACGTCTCTTGCCTTTTCATCTGGAGTACTGAGTCAAGGTGGCCCTTGACTTCCCCTGTAAGAAGCCCTGAGGAACCAACCCCAGGGAAGACTGTTACCATCCTGGTAACTTTCATCCCCAAAATGCTTTAAGATTTATAATGTACTTTTCTCAGATAATTGGATGAAGTAGGCAATACAAATATTTACGTGGTGGTGCTTAAGCCCAAGGCTCTGGTCTTTCTAATTCCTGACCTTCCCAATGTGGCACATTGATCCTCCTGACTTTTTATTAAACTCTTGCCTCTTGATCTCATCACCTCTTACCCTCAATCCATCCGGAAGTATCTCTGACTTGTTTTCAAGAGACTACACCTCCTTCTCCTGCCCCCCTCAAACTGGCCTCCCATGGAGGTGAAGAAGGAGCCATTGATTTGAGGTACTTCTGTTCTCCTGTCTTTTAAAAACAAACAAGACTATCTCATCTCTTTTTTTCTTTGCTACAGTTACTACTAAATTGTGAGCTACTTAAAATCAGGAACTATGATCTATTCATTAGTTGGGAACAAATATAAGGTTTTATGCTTTGGCTAATATACAAGTACGTTGTATACTTGTAAGTTCGTGTCATTGAGTTCCAGGGATATTAGTGATTTAATGGTTCAACATGAATCAAGAGTGTGACACGCCAGACAAAAAAAAAGTCATACTCTGACTACTTTGCCACATTGAGAAATTTAGAGTTCAGATCAGAGGAGGTGAAAATCTTGCTTTACTCTGATGTGGTAAGACCATATCTAGTCTTGTGTATAGTACTAGGCATGGTTTTTTGAAGGGGAAGAATATTGACAAGATGGAGAAAATACAAAGGATATTGACCAAGATAGTCTTCACATGTTATGTGTGGACCAGTAGAAGGAACTGGGAGTGTTTGGCCTGGAAAAAGGAAGAACTATGAGGAAGGTGATATAGATGTATGTGAAGGACTATCATGTGGAAGAAGTATCTGATTTCTGTTTGACCCAAGAGGGGAGAATAGAATTAGGAGCAAGAGATAAAACATTGTATTCAGAATATATATATTATAATATAACATAATTATATATATTATATATACATATGTGTATACACATATATACATGTAGATGTATATATACATATATGTACATATATATATGTTTGCATGTATGTATATTTAGCAATTAGAGCTATCTAAACATGTAATGGGCTCTCTTGGGAAATAGTGAGCTTTGTATGCCTGAGAAGCTGACTAAGGGGAAACACACTAGTGGGGGCTTATGAATAACAGTTCTGGAAACCCAGAACTTTAGGGTTACTTTTAGAACCATGAGAAAAAGTAGCATTTGCTTACTAGAGACCCTGTCCTTGAGTTGGGGCAGTGGTCCTGGAGGGGCATTCTATATGTATATTATCTCATTTGATCCAGAAATATTATCTGTTTTGTAGATGAGAAAACAGCCTCAGAGAGACTAAGTGATTTGTCACACAGGGTCACACAGCTAGTAAGTATCTGAGACAGGATTTTAAATTAGCTTATCCATTACATTGCTCTGAGTCAGGAACCCTGGATTTGTAAGCTTATTGTGTCATCTGTTGTGGGACCTGAGGTCCATGACTTCCCTTCCCCAAGTCTCAGTTTTTCCATCACTAAAACTATGTAGGGCAGTTGTGAGGAAACCCTTATAATCTGTAATGGTTTCTAAAAGGGGGCTATTGAACTATAGCAAGGATTCATGGGAAGTCTTAGCCATATGGGATCCTGTTAGCCAGGACTCTCTTCTCAGCATCTTCAGTTGGAAGCAGCTCCTGGCCTGGGTCCTTCCCTTGCTAGAACTCACAGCAGGCAGGTGGGAGAGTTGCTGAATGCATAGATTTCGAAGCACTGACTAAGGCTGGCTCCTGCTGGAGGTATGCATATGACACCTGGCAGGGAAGGAAGTGGGAGGGGGGAGCAGGGCAGGAAGGGAGAAGTGAAAGGCAGCCTCCCTTGAAGGTTTCCTTAATATATCCTTGCTCAGCTGTCTGTGGTGACAGGTGCCCTTCTGATGGAAGAGGGATGGACTTACTCAGCTAGTCTCGTTTTATTTCTGTTTCCCACCTTCTTAACCTTATTAGTATTCAGGACGTATTGGCTTCCCTCCAGTCTGGGCTCTTCTTCCAGGAGAAAGGAACTGTGGGGCTTCTGGGCCAGCATAAAGAAGCCAGAGAGTTAGGCTGTGCTACCTGCCTAATACCATCACAGCATAGCAAAAAAAGCACTGGATTTGGAGTCAGAGCTGAAGTACAAATCATACCTCAGATGCCAGTTGTGTGGCCTTGGGTTTAACTTTTCTGTGACTCAGTTTTCTTAGCTGTAAAATTAGGCTCAGATTCAAAGACATTTAAATTCTTTCCTTACTGTAAATCTGTGATTTGCAGAGTTATTTATTGACCAGGGGAGAGGCAAAGTATTCCAGTGGAAAGAGCACTTGTTTAGGAGTCATAGTTCGAATCCAGTTTGAATCCTGACTTTGCCAATTATTAGCTGTGTAATCTTGGACAAATCTCTGGGTCTTAGCTTTTTTTTTTTAACCTGCAAAGTGTGTGTGTGTGTGTGTACACTTGATAGCCTTTAAGACTCTTTCTTGTTTAGTCTATGAACTTGTGATCATCTCACCCTCACTGTCTACGATCTGAGCCTAGTTTTCCCTGGGCTATAAATGTGGACACTCTTGATAGTGGTTGAATGGTCTCTTTGAGGGGATGGGAGGTCAGGTTCTAACTGGGGTCTCCAGTATTTCCTGGCAGTCCTTAATTTGCTCAGGAAATTCTCCATGAAGTCACTTTAAAATTTCACCTAATACAGTGAATCATATGGTGCCCTTGGGAAAAGGACAGGGAGGGGACTAGCAGAGTCTAGTAATGAGGGATGAGAGAGACAGACAGACAGACAGACAAGACACACACAGGGACAGGCAGGTAGATGTTGTTGCTGGCCTATTGAGGCCTTATTATTGAAGTCTAGCCCTTATGCTAACTCATGCCAGGTAGTCAGGATGATGGTGGATATCATCATGTGGTATCTGTTTTGGGGTCCTATTTGGGAGCACACCACAGTACGAACTGGGTGCCCCAAATAAATAAAGTTTACTTTATACCAACAAAACTCAATTCAAACTTCACATGGATCCAACTTTAGATCACCTTGTAAAGGCCAACACCCTCCCTGCTCTCTTTCAAGATGTGGTTGTAATGTCTCCCCAACCCATTTGTTACTATGAATCTCCAGGAAATAAAGGGTGGGGAGGGAATGACGGTGAAAAGAACAGACATCCCAAGCTCGTGAAGTCTTGTGGGAAGAGTTGTGGGCTAAGAGTTAAGAGACTGAGATTTGAATGTTGACTCTATCACCGTTCAACTTGGCATCCTTGTGCAAAACACCTTTCCTTGCCGAGCCTCAGTTTCCTCATCTATAAGATGGGGATAATACTTGTGCAGAGACTACTTGCCAAGGAAGAAAGAGCAGGTTCCCCAACCCTAGGGTAGAGTTTACAACTGTAAAATGAAATCACAGGTCCACTTGCCAGTTTAGTTTTTGATGATAATGATGAGACACCTGTATGAGCTTAGGTAAGTGTGTAGACTTGGCCACCTGCTGGATAATTGGAGGGTGTGGTTTAAGCAAGGTCTGACAATGGTGGGAGGGGGCTGGTATCAGGACATGGTAGCATCTATAAAATGCAGATGATCCATGTCCTCCTACCACCTGAGGTGTGTCGAGGCAAAATGAGAATGAGATCAGCAAGGGCTAAGGCCCTCTATAAATCTCAGCATGTATGCTCTGACTCTCACTCTGAGCTGGGCTACAATATCAGTCCCTCTGCATCCCAGGGCAGAGTTTAGGCGTGGGGGGGTATCTCTTTAATGCCATTGGTTCAAGCCTGGGCTGACTGCGTTCTCCCCTATTGTTACGGGCCTGTGACCACACTCCAGTTCCATTTAACATTGGGCAGCTTTTGCCAAGGGATATTTAACTCAAAGATACAGCAAGAACAAATGTATAAACACTTCTCCCAGTTTCTCTGGGGTTTACTTTGCCCTGCATCCATCCCTCCACCATCACTATGGGGCTGTAGGTCCAACACTCAGCTCAGTTCCTATGTAACATTGGTCCCACCAAGTTCATGCCTAATTGTGGTGCAACTGCCATGATGAATCCTTAGAAGCTTCCACTGGCCTACTTCAGCATCCCTATGCTTCTCAGGGCATTGATACTGGGTTTCTGTCTAGAATACTGGAACACCAGGGCACCCTCTGGACCCCTCAGACTCCTAAAGTCACAGCACTTCTCCTTCTCCCATCAACAACAGGAAAGAACAGACCAAAAGGACCAAGGGGACAATGTGGCCTTAGATTCTCCTTGGATGCCATGAATGAAGTACACCGAACTTTCTTAGAAATGACTGAAGCAAAGGGGGGAGGTAGATGAGATAGACAGACTTTTTGAATGCTGACAAAACTGATCAAAGAAGGTCACCTTCACCACATGATTGACCAAACAGAATCAGTTATAGAATGTCTCGTTATGGAATATCTGCTCTACATATGCTCCATAGTCTTTCCACAGCTTACACATGATCATTCTCCAGAAACAAGCTTCCTATAATTCTCCATGTGAGGATGATACATTGGCTAGGGAAACTAATAGGACCTGTTCCTGCGCCAGCCCGCCCTCCTGTAACTATAAAGTGTTGATATTTCTGGCTTTTTTTAGGCATAGGAATATGATGGTGCAGGTTAGCTATTTAATGCAGATAATACTATCTAGTAATACCTTCTCTCTGCAAGGTTGTTGTAAGAAAACTGGGTTAAACTTTGAAAGCAGGAGAGAAATGGGAATTATTTATCATTATTTTAGCCAGAAGGCATCTGCACAGTATGCAAGTGGAAAATTTGCTGTATTTAGAGTTGAAGAAATTTGGTTCAAATCCCAGCCCTGTCCCTTGCTGCCTGTGTTACAGTGGGATTTTATTTAGAGTTAAGCTTAGGAATATGTTACATTGGGCAAGTCACTTAAACACCCTGGTCTCAGTTTCTTTACCTGTAAAATGCTAGAGCTAAAATAGGCAGTCTCTTATGTCTCTCCAAGCTCTAATCTATGATCTAGTACAATCTCCTAATCTGGCTAATGAGGAAATCCAAAGCCCAGAGACATTAAGTGATTTTCCTGGGGTCACGTAGGTAATACACAGCAGAGGTCATTGGTCAATCCACTGAACTAATTGACTGAACTATCTTGCCTCCCTCAATAATTATAATAATGATGATTAAGTTAATAATAATAACACAAATATTTCCAGATCTTGGTAAAAGCCACATACTTAGAGATGTGATGAAGGGACTATGGGAATGACCAGACCCTCCCAGTGTCTGTCCCAAGGTCCGCCAAAGCCTCCATCAAACACATTAGCTGTGCTAATTTGACTATTTAACGAGGAACAGTGATGTTTTATGCATGGCACCTAATTTTACCCCAGCAATCTCTGGCTATATTTAACACCATTAATCATTATTGCTGGCTCCCAAGGGGCCGGATCCCTGATTAGTGTCAGAAATGTATCACGTGAGATAAAAAGGAGATTGGGGGGAAAAACACCCAGCACCCTCAGCCCAACCTGATTTCTTCAGATTGGAAATGAGGCTTCTGTTCATAGCTCTTTCTCTGCTGTCAGTAACTCCTGTCTCTTTTTTTCCTTGACTTGGAATTCCCGCCTTTTCCAACGTACCTGGCCATCTTCCACAATCAGTGTGGCGACCCAGTGGAACTAGGTTCTCTCTCATTGGCTGATCCCTTTTCCACAGCATATGAGAATTTTGTGCTCATCAGTGGCACCCACCTCTCTTTATTAATTGGAAATAGTGGGCATACAGGGAGAATGGATAAAAGCAGGGGACGTATAGTGTCAAATTTTGAGCAGCTGTGTTACGTTAGAGGAAGAGGAAAGGGATGCAGAAAGTAGACACAAGGATACAGGATAACTCAGACCTTATGACATCCTTTTTTCCAATAACTCACTTTGTATAAAGCTCACCACAACCTTGTGAGATAGGCAGTGCAAGCATGATTATTTTGTTTTCATTGATAAGGAAACTGAGGCACAGACTCACAAGTGACTTAGTATCTTATAATCCTATGACATTTCCACTTTTATTGCAAAAATCCTATGGTATAGGTAGGAGTACTATCAGTCCTTCCATGCCTGTTTCCTCATCTGTTGTATGGGAAGTATTTGGTTCAAGGTCACACTGGAAGAAAGCTAGGTGATATAGTGGATAGAATTCAGGGCAGGAAGACCCAAGTGTGAATCTTACCTCAGGCACTTACTGTGTGACCCTAGTTAGAGAAGTCATTCAACCTCTCTTCCAGCCTCGGTTTCCCCATCTGCAAAATGGAGATAATCATAGAACCTATCTCATAGGGTTGTTGTGAAGATCAAATGAGATAATACATGTAAAACACCTTGTAGACCTAAAAGTGCTATATAAATTCTGGGATTCAACCTCCAACTTAGCATTCTGCTCCTTGTATCAAACTGTATTAGAACCTCTTGAGAGGGAGAGGTAAGATTGTCTTTCTTTGTCTCCCCTACCCCTGGTGTACAAGATGGATAGACAGATAACTGAATGACTGGACCCCCACTCTCTACCCTCCAATGTAAAACAGTGTCTATGTAGGGAATATATTTTCCCCAGCACAGAGAGAGCTGAGGTTTGACTTGGAATCAGATGTGTGTCTATGCCTGGGGTCCATAGACAAGGCCCAGAAGCAACATGGATGCCATGGGTAGTCAATGCCTTTATGCCTTTGCTTCTGGGCCCTAGACATAGGTCCTGTGTCCTTGGCCCAGGCCACAGATCCCAGGATTGAATAGAACATCCTTCTTCTCTTCTTTGCTTGTGGAATCTCTGTTTCTAGAGGGCAGGGATGCTTTGGTTTTTAGTTTTGTGTCCCTAGCTCAGTACATAGCACTTAGCAAGTACCTGAGTTGAAATGAATTGAAATGTCAACTCTTTCAGGAAGTCTCCTCTGATTTCTGACCCCACCCCTCCCCTAACTCTTACCTAGGATTCCCTTTTTCTCCTCTAGTACTACGTATTATAGCAAGCTTTGCTGGTGTCTTTTCTTCTGCTAGACTTGTGGACTTCACAAGAGAAAGGATGGTTGAATTTTGTCTTTCCAGCACCCGGAAGAGTGCTTTCTACATGGTAGATACTTGATAGAAGTTAAATATTTCAGTAAACAGACATCATTCCAGCTACAGTTATTATTCTAATAAATGAACACCTTTCCTTCTGGACTTGTCCTCTTGTTTTTTTTTTTTTAATTAATTTATTTAACTTTTAGCATTCATTTTCACAAAATTTTGGGTTCCAGATTTTCTCCCCATTTCTCCCCTCCCCCACCCCAAAACGCCAAGCTTTCTAATTGCCCCTATCACTGATCTGCCCTCTCTTCTAACATCCCTAACTTCCCTTGTCCCCATCTTCTCTTTTTACCTGTAGGGCCAGATAACTTTCTATACCTCATTACCTGTATTTCTTATTTCCTAGTAGTAAGAACAATACCCGACAGTTGTTCCTAAAACTTTGAGTTCCAACTTCTCTTCATCCCTCCCTCCCCACCCATTCCCTTTGGGAAGCAAGCAATTCAATATAGGCCATATCTGTGTAGTTTTGCAAATTATTTCCATAATAGTCGTGTTGTGTAAGACTAACTACATTTCCCTCCATCCTATCCTGCCCCCCATTGCTTCTGTTCTCTCTTTGGATCCTGTTCTTCCTCAAGAGTATTGACCTCAATTTGCTCCCTCCTCCCACTGCCCTCCCTTCCATCATCCCCCCGCCTTATCCCCTTCTCCCCCACTTTCCTGTATTGTAAGATAGCTTTTCATACCAAAATGAGTGTGCATTTTATTCCTAACTTTAGTCGAATTGATGAGAGTAAGCTTCATGTTTTTCTCACCTCCCCTCTTTTTCCCTCCACTGAAAAGTCTTTTGCTTGCCTCTTTTATGAGAGATAATTTGCCCCATTTCATTTCTCCCTTTCTCCTCCCAATATATTTCTCTCACTGCTTAATTTCATTTTTTTTAAAGATATGATCCCATCCTATTCAGTTCACTCTGTGCTGTGTGTGTGTGTGTGTGTGTGTGTGTGCGTGTGTGTGTAATCCCACCAACTACCCAGATACTGAAAAGTTTCAAGAGTTACAAATATTGTCTTTCCATGTAGGAATGTAAACAGTTCAACTTTAGTAAGTCCCTTATGACTTCTCTTTGCTGTTTACCTTTTCATGCTTCTCTTCATTCTTGTGTTTGAAAGTCAAATTTTCTTTCCAGCTCTGGTCTTTTCATCAAGAATGCTTGAAAGTCTCCAATTTCATTGAAAGACCATTTTTTCCCCTGAAGTATTATACTCAGTTTTGCTGGGTAGGTGATTCTTGGCCTCAGTCCTAGTTCCTTTGACCTCCGGAACATTACATTCCATGCCCTTTGATCCCTTAATGTAGAAGGTGTTAGATCTTGTGTTATCCTGACTGTATTTCCACAATACTCAAATTGTTTCTTTCTAGCTGCTTGCAACATTCTCTCTTTGACCTGGGAACTCCAAAACTCAGGCACAATGTTCCTAGGAGTTTCTCCTTTTGGATCTCTTTCAGGAGGGGATCAGTGGACTCCTTCAATATTTATCTTGCCCTCTGGTTCTAGAACATCAGGGCAGCCCTCCTTGATAATTTCATGAAAGATGATGTCCAGGCTCTTCTCTTGATCATGACTTTCAGGTAATCCCACAATTTTCAAATTGTCTCTCCTGGATCTATTTTCCAGATCAGCCGTTCCTCCAATGAGACACTTCACATCATCTTCCATTTTTTCATTCTTTTGGTTTTGTTTTGTGATTTCTTGGTTTCTCATAAAGTCATTAGCCTCCATCTGTTCCATTCTAATTTTGAAAGAACTGTTTTCTTCAGTGAGCTTTTGGACCTCCTTTTCCATTTGGCTAATTCTGCTTTTTAAAGCATTCTTGTCCTCAATGGCTTTTTGAATCTCTTTTGCCAATTGAGTTAGACTATTTTTAAAGGTGTTATTTTCTTCAGCATTTTTTTGGGTCTCCTTTAGCAAGATGTTGACCTGCTTTTCATGCTTTTCTTGCATCTCTCTCATTTCTCTTCCCAGTTTTTCCTCCACCTCTCTAATTTGATTTTCAAAATCCTTTTTGAGCTCTTCCATGGCCTGAGCCCATGGAATATTTATTCTGGATGTGTGGGATACAGAAACCTTGACTTCTGTGTCTTTCCCTGATGGTAAGCATTGTTCTTCCTCATCAGAAAGGATGGGAGGAGATATCTGTTCACCAAGAAAGTAACCTTCTATGGTCTTATTTTTTTCCCTTTTTTGGGCGTTTTCCCAACCAGTTACTTGACTTTTGGGTCCTTTGTCAAGAGTAGGGTATACTCTGGGAATCTGTGAGATCTCAGTTCCTCCAAGGTGGCACAATCAAGCATGTACTGTTCTGGATGCAGAGAGGGATTTTTATGCCCAGAATCTTAGCAGATACCTCTCCACAGCCACTTGGCCTCCAGTTCCCAAGTCAGCACTGGGGGCTGATTTTCAGATAAGCTGGATGGGTGGGGCCGCCATTCAGTGTGAGACAAAGACCAGCTGGGCCAGGGCCTCCACCCAGGGCAGAGGCAAGACTCAGGTCTTCAATGCCCCCAGGGGTTTTTATGCTCCAACAATGGAGCTTCCATATAGGCTGCTGTGCAGGCTCTGTGGTTGCTGCTTGCTGCTGGAGCCATGGGAAAGCCCTTCTCCCTTCCTGGCCTACTGATAAAACCCCATCAGTCACTGACCTTTGGTGCTTGTGGGTCGAGGAATCTGAAGTCCTGCTACTGCGACTGGAGATTCCGCCCCCAAGGTGTCCTCCTCCCAGAGTCTCGTTGTGATGCGCCGCTGCTTGGCCAAGGCTGGGCTGGGCTCCACGCTCGGCTCCACGTCTGGTCCAACTGACATTTCCGTGGGCCTTTCAGGTTACTGTGGGCTGGAAATCTCCTCTACTCTGTTGTTCTCCACTTCTGCTGCTCCAAAATTTGTTGAGAGTCCCTCTCTATGGTATTTTATGGGCTGTGGGAGGACCCTGCGTAAGTGTGTCTTTCTAGTCTGCCATCTTGGCTCCACCCCGACTTGTCCTCTTGTTAAGGAAGCATCAAATGGTTCCATACTTCTCTCCTCCTGATTTCCCTCACTTCAGTGCTGCCACCCCCCCAGGAGCTCTAGAGTTACATGGACTGGGTTCAGTCTTGAAGACTTCTCAGTAGTAACTCTGGCTCATTTCCCCTCAATTCAGAAGTCTCTCTGGGAACATCTGATGCCAGCTAGTGTCTCTCAAGGGCTCATTTCCTCATGAGCAGCCAAGATGAACACGACATTAATATAGTACTGTTTTATTAAAAGCTTCCAAAAGAGGGACGTTACTAGTATTTTGACTCTGTTAAACAGGAAATAATGATGCCTCAGCTTTCAGGTAAGGAGAGTTCCTTCTGTCTTCAGCAGTTCGTGTAGTGAGCTTACTTTTGGGGGGGGGGGGTAGGTTGTGGTTGAATCTCTTTAGGGACATGGGGGAAGAGTTCCAGTCATGTGAGAAGAGATGAGGACTTTATTGAAGGGGACAGTGTCTTTTTGCAACCTCCCCCCCCCCCCCCCCCCATTTTACAGATGAGGAAACTGAAGCCCAGAGAAATGAAATGAGTTGTTCAGGTTCATATAACTAGTAAGTGCCTGAGGAAGGATCCAGACTCAGGCTACTATACCATCTGCTTCTGTCTGGGTGCTTGGTCTCTGTCTCATCTCCTAGCCTTCTATCGTGCTCTACATTGTTCCACAGGGGAAGATAGCAGGAAGACTTGATACTGGAGATGTGAGGCCTCAGTTCAGATCTCAACTTCACCATTTATTACATATGTGACACAGGGCATGTGACCTTAAGGGATTAACTTATTCATATAATGCCTACTATGTGCCAGGCGCTGTGCTAAGTGCTTTACAAATATAATCTCATTTGAGCCTCACAACAGCCCTGCAAGGTAGATGCTGTTATTACCCCCATTTCACAGTTGGGGAAACTGAGGCAAACAGTGGTTAAGTAACTTACCTCCAGTTGCACAGCCAGTTTAGAGTCTGAAGCTGGATTTGAACTGGGAATTTCTAACCCCAGGCTGGCACTTTATCCACTGCACTATCTACCTGCCTCAGTTTTCTCATCTGGAAGATGGTGGGATTGGACTCAGTGGCCTCCAGTGTCCCTTCCAGTTCTATATCTGTGATTCTACAAACTTCAGATTGTTATGGATTTTGCAGGTTCTTGCTTTACTCAGGGTTGCTGGATGCTCGTTTGGCAGCCCCTGCAGTGTTGCCATAACCAACAAGCCTCTTCCTCCTGGTGGCTCTTCTCCATAGAATCCTCTGCTCTGGGACTTCTAAGAAATATGGATGACCCCTAGACCTTTCCACCCTCCCTACTTGTATTCAGAAGAGGCAAACGATCAAGTTTCTTTCTAACTGCTTGGATGCTTTGACATGAATGCTTTCTTTGCTTGGCTGCTATGTGTCTTTTCTTGGTCTCAGGTACCTGAGAATGAGGCTAATTCTTAATGAAGCATGCAGGTCAATCTACTGAAGCAACAGCCCCATGCATTGGAAAGGGGTCTGGACCTTGTTTCTGGTTCTGACATTTGCTACTAGCCTTGAGCCCATGGGCATTCATGAATTTTAGGAACTTTGCTCATTGTGCCAACATCTGGAGGAATCACATTGGGATTTTAATCTGCCTATCCCAATTAGAGATCATGAACGCTTCCCAGCAGCTTTCTCAACATGATAATTTGTTGTTCCACTGACATTCCGACTTATTGGATGGCAGTGGTATCTGTGAGCATTGACTTTGGGAGCAGAAATCTCTGTGTCCACAAATGGCTTCTGCCATTCACCTAGTTGGGTGGCCATGGGCAAGTCATCTTTTCTCTCTGAGTCTCAATTTCCTCATCTGTAAAATGAGAAAGTTGTCCTAGGGGATGAACTCTTCCCCCTCAAAATCTATGATTCTATTATCTGTTGGTTTCATTTGACCTCTAGGTGGAATTTCAGGTTAGAATGAACCTCAGAGAGCATCCAGGTGATTCAGAACTGTCCTTCCCTAAACAACATCTCCAACATATAGTCAGTCCTCACTTAGGGATTCTGTCCTAGTGATGGGCAATTTACTAGCTTTTTTTAATTTTGTTTTACTTTGCTTTCTGTTTGTTTGCTATTTTGTTGTTTATGTTTGTGGGTTTTGGGGAATTAGGTCTTCTATCTTGCCCAGGGTAGAAGGACAACAGCTACGCTCATGGGTATCCCACTGCTGATCAGCATGGAAGAGCTAGCTTTCTCCATTTATGACCTAGGCCAGTTCATCCCAGGGCCTGGTGGCTCTCTGTTTCCAAGGGCTCACCATACTGATGTCAAACTTAGTGGGGACATTAGTCTTACTCTGGCTTAGAGTTTCCAAACCTAAACAACCCACCAGCCTCAACCTCCCTTAGTAGCTGGGATTACAGCATGTATCCCCAAGCCTGACTAGACTTTGCTAACTCCATCCCTCTAATTCAAGAACCTTGCTTCCCCCATATTATTTTAATATTTGAGATCTGTGATATTCTTAGCGTGGAACACTCTCCAGTGGTGCAGGTTGAGATCCATCCATACCTCCTCAGTCGTGTGACTCATACCTTCCCCTAAATCCTCCACAAAGGGTCTACTCATTGTGCTCTCCTCTTAGTCTCTTGCCATTTCTTGGGTACCAACAACTGTCTATCACTCATCTGTTCCTCTTATTATCTGATAAGCTTACCTCTCTTTTACTGGTCATATTCTGATATTCTTCATATCACCTTTTTGTTGGCAACATTGTAGTCTACTCATGCTCATCACGTCCCTCGCCATTGCTTTTTGCCTGACCCACAACTTTAATTCTCCAAAGATGAGGCTATTCGATGCTTTGCAAACATACAGCATTCCCAGAAGGATGTCTGGCAATACAAAGATAATTTGAACCAAGCATTTAATTTATGCCTTTATCTGAGTCATTGATAAAAATGTGACCAAGGACACCTTTGAGGTATGATACTTGAGACTTCTCTGCAGGATAGAATTGAACCACTTAATGACCATTCTTTGGGTCCAGGCCTTTATTCACCTCCCAAATCTGACCATGTGGTCTAGCCAATCTCTTTCCTTTGTCTGCAACAACGATGCGAGAGAAGTTGTAGAATGCTTTGTTAATATCCAGGTAAATTACAGCGACAGCATTTCTCTGATTGACCAGTTTGATAATGCTATTCAAAGAGAATACGCTGGCATGGCATGACCTGTGGCTGATGAAGCCATGCTGCTTCTTTGTGTTCACAGCGTGGGGTGTCACAACAGGTTAGGTCCAGGGTCTGATGGGAAAAACTGAAATGCCCAGGTTCAGAGTAATTCATCTCTTAGAATTATAGTTATGAAACCTATGAAAGGCTCATCATTACAGAGAGAGAAGGAGGGAGGGGAAGAAAGGAGAGAGAGGGGGAGAGAGGGGGAGGGGGGGAGAGAGAGAGAGAGAGAGAGAGAGAGAGACAGACAGACAGACACACAGAGACACACATTCTAACATTAGTTGGGGGAAGGGGATTGAGATTTCAGCTTTCCACTAGGAAAAGACATTTTCTCTTGTACGGCTCCCAGAGCTGTCTGTCACCCTTGTGACATGAAGAAATGGACACAAGGAAATGCACAGAACTGAGGCAACTATAGGTGTTTACGAGAAATAAGGTTAGGTCTGTCAGGTTCAATCTTTAACAGAATAAAGGAATATTCTTAGACAATGGTGCCAGTTGAACCTAGTCAAAGAAAAGCAGCGTAAGGGTACAAGGACCACGAATTCTTCACATGTCTATTTTTTCTCTCAGTGCAACAGTGACTTGAATGAATGCCAATGGTTTTTTAAAAAGTCTTATACCTTGCTGCATAGCCCTCTAGCTCACACCCCTTCTATCCCCTCTTCATCACAATTGTTTCTCTGTCTTCAGATTTCCACTTTTGAGAGCTTTCTATCTCTCTTGGCTGACTTTGTACCTTTTTAGTCTATGAGTGTGTGTGTGTGTGTGTGTGTGTGTGTGTGTGTGTGTGTGTGTGTGTGTGTGTGTAATTTCTTTGGGGACAGATGAAACCTTTCATTACATTTAGGGTACAGATTATATCTAGATTTTTCATCTTCTGCATCCCAAATTCAGAACACATTATGAATGGTGTGTAACCCTGGATAACTCACTGAAATCCCTTCCTGCCTTGGTTTCTTCTACTATAAAATAAGGAGAATCATTGTACTTACACAAAAAGCAGCTAAGTGGCTCAGTTGATAGAGCACAGGACATGGAGTCAGGAAGACTTGAGTTCAAATGCAGTTCAAATCAGATACTTTGTTAACTGTGTGACCCCAGGCAAGTCACATAACCCTATTTGCCTCAGTTTCTTCATCTGTAAGATGAGCTGAAGAAGGAAATACCAAACCACTCCAGTAACTTTGCCAAGAAAACCCTAAATGGGCCCACGGAGGCTGCAACAACTGTACAACAAAACCTCCCAGGGTTGTTATGAGGATCAAATGAGATAATTTTTGTAAATAGCTTAGCTCAGTGCCTGGCACATAGGAGGCATTTAATACATGTTCTACTATGTACCAGGCCTTGGGCTACTACCATTGGGATAAAAGGACAAGAAAAGAACCAGGACAATCTCTGCCAACAAGAAGATAACATTCTAATGGGGAAAGACAGCACAGAACTGGGGCCTTAAAAGTGGCTGGAGGGAATGAGGTACTCAAGGTCAGGTGACAAAACCAGCAAGCATTAGAGCTGAATTCCAACCCAGGCCTCCTGATTCCAGACAGTATTGGTTTGTTCAGTCATACCTTGCTATGACTTGTTATGTCCAAGTCTAGTTTCAGTGACTATGTTGTAATTCCATACTGAGCTTTTAAAAATCATTCCTTGGGGAACTGTCATGGCTTAGAGTCCTATGGGAAAAAGTCACAACTTAGTTCACTGTATTGCCATGATTCTTTGGAAGAAAAAACTTTTTTGGACATTTTTGTAGCAAAAGATCCTCTTTCTTCTAAAATCTCTGATGTGTAAAGTCCATAACAAAGGGCTTTGTGTAGGTTTGTCGCCACTGAGACCCTACATAATAGGATACGGGGTTTTATCTCAAGGTGAGAGTTGGGTATGACACGAAAGAGGACTTTATAGAAGAGATCACATTAAACACTAGGATGGTGCCCTTGAATCTTGGAGGTCAAACAGTCCCTTCTCTGTTCATCCAGTCAACCCCTGAGCCAAAGTTATGGCACAGTGGAAAGTGAATTGGGCTTAATAAGAAGGGCTGGTTGGAGTACCAGTGCTGCCACTAACTCACGATGAGATGTTGGACAGACCACTTAACTTCCCTGGGACTCAGTTGCCTGATCTCTGCAGTGTTGGGGTCAGAGTAGAGATGCCATAAGGTACCTCCCGTCATGAACAATCAGAGTCAAAACCAGCACCAAGACTTTCAGGCAGGACGCTGGAATTCCTCAGTGTTCTTTCCAGTACCATGATTTCAACAGAAGATCCTGCCTCCACAGCTCGGATTTGGTCTGTAGTAATTACACAAGACGACTGGGATGTGAGCATGTAGCTGTTTCCATGCTGAGGCTGAGCTTGGACCATTAAAAGATTTCAGTGGAGCCCGAGAACTCGGCATCAGGTAAATGGTGTCATTTAATAACCCATGCTTCCTGCTTGGGATTGAACCCTGGGAATCCTCCCCAGGCCTTCCCATGGAAACGATAAAAGTCAGGAAGCCCAGCAGGCAGCTCCCTGCATTCCACTGCAGCTGCAGGCATGCAGATGTCCCCCTGCTGTGTCTCCCACAGGGGTGGAGGAGCTAAAGTCAGCAGGAACACAGGTAACCCTATGGTGCCCTGCACCTGCCCTGGTTATGGAGTGTGCCTAGCCTGGCACTCTGGAGATTTTTCTAGGAACCTCTAGGATGCTCTAGTAGGAAGGGTACTGGAAAAGGGAATGGAGACTGGAACTGGGCACATGATGCCTCAAAGAGGCCAGGATAAGAAGTGAAACAGTCAAGTTCACTGACACAATTCACTCACTGTAGCTGTATGTGTGTTGGGGTAAACAGCCTTCCCTGAAAATGCATTAACAAGTCAGGGTTAGAGGAAGGGAAGAAAAAAGTGAAATAGAAGAAATGCCTTAGATTCAGTGTGGTAGAATAGAAAGGGAATCAGGAGATCTGGATTTGAATCTTGTCCCTGATCCTTTCTATGTAACCTGATTTTTGTGTAACCTTGAGTAAATCACATACTCTCTCTGAGCCTCCATGTCCCCATCTGTAAAATGGTATAAAATACTTACACTACTTGTCTCACTAGGTTATTGTGTAGAAGCTACTTTGTAAGCTTTTGATCTATAACCTCTGTATAAACTTGAATTCTTTAGTCAGTGAAAAGGTGCAGGGGCGGGGGGGGGGGAGGTATCTAGAGATAGTTAGCAAGTGAAACTTAACTTATATGACTTTTTTATTGAGGTACATATATCTTTGGTTGAACTTGTCTTGAAGAATCCATCCTAAGCTCCAAGAATTAGGTCATTTAACCTGACCAGCAGGATATAGGCTAGTTAGCTCATCCTGTGAGAAAGTTCACAGATTTATAGTTCTAGAACTTGAAAGGACCTCAGAGACCATTTAGTCCAATACTCTGTCTTAGGAAACTAAGGGGTTGGAGACAGGATTTGAAAGGCCACATGGCACCTTGGATAGAGCACTAGATTGATCTAGGAAGATCTGATTAAAATCCTGCCTTAAACACTTCCTGACTGGGCAAATCGTTAGCACCTGTGTCTGTAAAATGAGATGATTAGATGCAGTGGCCTCTGTAGTTCTTCCAGCTGTCCATCTTTGAGCCTATCATCTCGTGTCAGGATTCTTGCCCTTGTATCATGCTCTGATTAGATGATCTCTCATGTTCCTTGAGGTTTTAAATCTATGGTCCTATCACCTTCCTATATAGATAGAGCAAGGGTGCCTAAATATACATGGATTCAGCCCCCTAATTCTGATGGAGTTTTGCCATCCCTAGTTGGACTTTTCTGACCTGTTTGTGCCTAGAGTATTCTATGATAAACTAACCCCAGTCACTTTTGACTGAAGCTTCAACTTCTTTTGCCAGTTTTCATATAAAACCCCTTAGTCTTCAACATCTGTGGTGGGTTACCCAGAACCAATTAGTTTCATGGTATCTAGCTACACATGTGTGTAGATTCAATTCCTATACTAGGGCAAAGTGAAGACCTGGGAATGTCATGGAGATAGAGTATGTGCACACGTTGAACTCTCTCTTTTTTTTTTTTGGTATGAATATACATTCTGCTAGTGGTTTGTATACTAACAATAAACTTTGTAGTTAGATTGACTCAGGTAAAGCGTTTGTCTATATTTCTTGAAAGCACTGAACCTGACCAAGGTGTGGGTTAACTTTTTATGGTTGGCTCTAGAGATATATTTTCATTGGCTCTGAATTGGTCCATTGTTTTGCCTCTATCCCAGAAATTTTGCAGACTGATATCATAGCACTAATGTCTCTGTCTCTTTAAGGTTGATTCAATTCTTTTCTATAAATGACTCTGTGAAATAAGGAAGATCACAGGCTAGTAAGTGTCAGAGCTGGGACTCAAAGTCAGCTCTCTGGGTTAGGACTTTTCCCTCTGTCACACCGAATCTTAAGTATCTTCTAGGGCAAAAGACTTTATAAACTCTCCCCAGCCTTTCATTACAGAATCTTAACTGTAATGAGGAGTATTCGATGACTTTCTCTTGTCGATGGGGGTATAGTAGAGAATCACAGAATCTGGAGGAAGCTCAGTGGTCACTTAGTCCAGTCCAGTTCTGAAAAAGAAACATGTCTATAACATACTCAAGGAAAGGCAGCATAGTTTTGTAGATGAGGTTCTGGACTTGAAGTCAAGAAGATCTAAGATCTATCAAATCCTATCTTGGTTGGATACCTACTAGCTGTGAGACCCAGAACAAGTTAGTGACCTTTCCTTAGTTTTCTTTCCTTATTGATAAATGAGACAGTTGAACTAGATGGTTTAAGTGCCTTTCAGCTCTATGATCTTAAGTAATCATCCAGCCTAGGGAACCCCTTGGCCTGCTAGGAATGCTGGTTGTGTAAATGTAGGCTTTGCATAATTAAATATTTTATAGTTGTTTGAGTAGAATACAGTGAAGGAAGAAATAGGAGTGTCTTCCTCTAGGCAGCACCTCGGACAGAACTTTAGTTAATGGAAGGTTCCTAGGTTAAATGGAAGGTCTATTTATGTTACTTTCTGAATACCCTCTAATAGCTCTGTCCTGGGGAATGATGAAGGAATAGGTAAGATCTCTGCCTTCAGGGATCATAGACTAAGAGAGCTGAGAGGATGAAGGAGGGAGGGTATAGACCCATACAGAAGAAAAGAAGCACAAAGTCTTGAAAAAGAAGCAGTGCAAAGCTCAATATTTGAAGTCAAGACACTTGGGGTTTGAATTCCACATCTGACATTTTATTAGCTGTATAGTTTTGAGCAAGCCAGTACCTCTCAGAGTCTCAGTTGCCTCAGAGGCTATTTATTGTTAATGATGTTAGAACATGCACCAAACAGATTCCCCAAGACAGAGAACAGGCACTCTACAACTGTACATATAGTCAGGTCTACAGGAAAAAGATGCAGGATGGAACCTGATGCTTGGACTTGTAGCAACTCTGTGCTACAAGTGAAGCATTTATTAACCACCTCTTTTGTGTTAGGTCGTATGCTTGATATTGGAGAGATGATGGAAATAGCACAACTTCTGCCTTCAAAGAACTTTCATTCTAATGGAGGTAGGGGCGGGGAATGACGAACCCACATGAGTATGATTCCAGGTAAAATATGATGGGAACAAAGGAGTGATCCAGGCAAAGTGAGCCAGGAAAATATGAAGGAAGAGAGCTGTAATCTCACAGAAGGGGGGAGGAGTGGGGAAAGAATTAAGGAAGGTTGTAGCTGAGTTTGAAGGAAGATAAATGTTTCAACAGGCAGAGAGGGTATTCTAGGCATTGGAGACCACCTGCACAAACAGAGGTGTGGGAGAAGAAAGAAGGAAAAACTATAGTAATCCATTTTGGCAAGAATTGCTGTATACGTGAAGGGAAATAATAAGAAAAGTGGATTGGATCCAGATTTTAGGAGGTGTCAAAGGCTAAGCTGCATATAGTAATGATTGCTAGTATTTATATGGTACTTGAAGATTTGCGAAGTTGCCCACTGCATCCTGGATCATTGCCATTCATCTTGACCTTTGTCTTGCCGCTGGACTTCGATGACTGGAGGAGAAAGTGAGGCTGCCAACTTTACACAGCTCTGCCTCACTCATAGCCAATTCACGTGCAAGGCATCACTTTTGTGATGTCGTTGGTACTCTGAGAGCGAAGGACTCATTTTACAAACGTGATCTCATTTGATCATCATTTGATCCTTCCTGGGAGGCTGGTGCTACTATTCTCATTTTTTCATATGAGGAAACTGAGTCAGACAGAGGTTAAGAGCTCGAATCTTTTTCAGATCTGACTCTCACCCACTCATTAAACTCCATTGGATCCCTATTACGTCTGGGTTCAAATTTTAAAAAAATCCTCTATTTGGTGTTCAAAGGTCTTAATAACCTACCCCGCTCCATCTCTCTAGTGTTCTTATGTTCCCCCTTTCCCCTTGTCCTCTGTTATCCAGTGGCACTGACCATCTAGCTAGTCTTTAAATAAGACATTCATTCCTCCTCTAGACTCCAAGCCTTCTCTTTGGCTGCCTTCCATCGCTAGAATGTTCTTGCTCCTCATCTCCACCTCCTGGCTTTCCCAGATTTCTTCAAATCTCAGCTAATAGCTCATCTTTTTCAAGAAGTCTTTCCTGACCCCCTTTAATTCTGATGCCTTTCCCCTGGTGATTATTTACAGTTGATCCTGTCTGTAACTTGAGTGTCCATAATTATTTGCATGTTGTCTCCTCATTAGAATCCCTCAGGGAGAGGACCATTTTTTTTTGCCTTCCTTTGTATCCCCAGCACTTAGCACAAAGCCCAGCACACAGTATGTGCTTAATAAATGCTTGCTGACTGATTGATTCCAGATCTAGCACTTTGCTTACTCTGCCACTGAGCTTAGTTTATCCTGTAGGATAAATTTTATAGGATAGGATTTTTTTTTTTTAGCAGAAAAGTGAAATCATCGAAATCAACAAGTAACCATAATGTAATTGTGTTGCTGGAGCATTTGCCATGCTAGAATACAAGGAAAATTAGTAATCCTTTCTACCAAGGCTTCTACATCTTGTTTGTGTCTTGGACCTCTTGGGCAGTCATGAAGTTGATGCAGCCCTTCTTATTATCTTTAAATAATTGAAGGAAATGCCAGATTTCAGTTAGAAGTTTGTGACAACAAAGAGGTAACTTTTTTTCCATTGTAGTGTATCTGTGGACCCCAAGTTAAGAACCCCTGGTCTAGAAGTAACCTAGTAAAGGGGAAAGAATGTTGGATTTGGTCCTGGAAGATTTAGGTTGGACGTAGGTAGGGGCTGCAATGGGTATGTCTTGTCATGGAATTGGGAAGACCTGAGTGCAAATTTATTCTCAGACACTTAACTATGTGACCTTGGGCAAGTCACTTAACCTCTGTTTACCTCAGTTTCCCTCAAATGTAAAATGGTTATAAAAACAGCATATATCTTGCAGGGTTGTTGTGAGGATCAAATGAAATAATGTTTGTAAAATGCTTAGCATAGTGCCTGGAACATATTAAGCATTATGGAAATGCTTATTCTCTTCTTTCTACTAGTTTTGCCATGTTCTGTGTGACTTTGGTTGAATGACTTAACCTCTGTTGAGTCTCATTGTCTTTATCTATATGAAATGAAGGAGCTGGCTTTAGGTATCTCTGAGGTCTCTTTCAGGGCAGTTAGGTAGTGCAGTGCATAGAGCACCAAGCCTGGAGTTAGGAAGAGCTGAGTTCAAATTCAGCTTCAGACACTTACTTAGTGTGATTCTGGGCAAGTTACTTAACACCGTTTGCCTCAGTATCCTCATCTATAAAATGAGAGGGAGAAGGAAATGGCAAAGCCCTCCAGTATCTTTGCTAAGAAAACCTCAGTTGGAGTCATGACTGAATAACAACACATTGGGCTCTAATCCCAACTGTGTTACCTTGGATAGTTCATTTTCCTTGCAACCCCAGTTTCATAATCTCTGAAATAGGGATGCTTTTTTTTTTTTTACACTACTTGCCTCATAAGGATTTTTCATGGAAAGACTTTGTAAATTGTAGAAGACCATTTTATATCTACTTAAATAGAAACATGTTAGAATATAAGCTCCTGTGGGCAGAGACTATTTTGTTTCTATTTTGTAGATCTCTCTACCTATAGTATGGTTTCTTGGCACGTGATCGATGCTTGACTAATTGGATGTTAATGGGAATAGAAAAAAGAATATATAAGAATTTGGAGGATGCATTCCTTTCCTTAACATCTAAGACTTGACAGTCTGATTTATCAGTGGGGAGAGATTCTGTTTGTTAATTCCCATTGGGACAATAGATACCTATAGTATGACTTCACTTTAGACCATGGTTCTACTTGAAAGGTATACCTGAGAACAGTATCTAGGATCCTCAACTTCTCTTGGGGTATGTAACTAGAGATTATAGGATCATGGAGCTGGGAGTGACCTTAGGACTCAGTCCAGCTCCCTCATGAGGGAGTTTCCTCATTTCCTAATGAGGAAACTGAGGTCTAGAGAGTGTGACTTGTTCAAACTCACACAATTAGTAAGTGGTAGAGCAGACATTTGAATTCACCTTTTCCTGACACCAAATTTCTGTATAATGCTGCCTCTACTTAAGAAGCCAGACTGTTATAAATTTCAATACTTCCACAGATTTTTTCTACCCCAGAATATTAAATATGAAATTATGTATATAACAGTATATATTACAATATATTTAGTATGAAAATGTACCTTCTACTTTGCACTTAAATGTCCTTTCTTTCCCTTTGTTCTTCGTTGAAATGCCAGGATTTCCACCATAGGGATCAGCATTTATGAATTCCATCAACATATTTCAAATCTCAGAGTATTTCATTGGTCAAATTTAGTTTGGGGAGTACTCATTGCCTTGAGCTATCATACTCAGAGGAAACCTATAAGAAAAAAAATACTGCCAGAGAAGGGACTATTGCTTAAGCTCCCTATAAGGGTTGTGGGCAATAACTCTGTGAGTACCACCACCTCCTTTCTTCCTTTTTGCTTACTAGTCTATTAAGAGGTAGTCCTAATTCACAGTGACCTGAATCTGAATCCCAGCTCTATCCTATCAGCATTGTGGTCATGGGCAAGTTGCTTGGAGCTGCCATTTACTCATTTGTAAGGTGGTGATAATGACACGTACTCCCTGTGTTGTAGATTTGTCGCAGAGAAAAAAGTTAGTAAACTTTTCATGTGCTACAGAAGCTCAAGTGGTTACACAGTACCCTTTAGGTGAGGATGGACTTGCCTTGAAAACCGTCTAGAGGGATCAACTTCAGCATTCCTAGAAGTTTGTTGATTTCTCTCCATCCTGGTTGTCCAGGACTACTGGCTAACTTTTTTTTTTTTTAAACTTCCTTCCCACTCTCAGCTGCCAGAATCTTATTAGCTGTGTTTACATGGCAGGGATGTCGAGCGATTAATTTTTAATGGCTTGGTTTATAGCGTGTTTGAACGGTTTATTGAGTAATTCCCACATTTAAGTGATTAATTCCCCAGAGTTCAGAACGACCGGTTAGTTTTACATTAATCAGGGTTTCTGAATGCCAAGAGACAATCAATCAATCCGGCCTGCCAGGGAGAGTAATGTTAAAATACCTCAAGGTACAATGAGGTTAAGAAAAGGAGTAATTAAAACCCCGTCTTTCCCTCATGCAAATTTGATATAGGGTTGGTTCTCTCTATGATTGGGTTCCTCCCCCGACTCTCATGCCCCTCCTTCTCCAGAAAAATGCAAACGGAACCCAGATGTTCATTAGGAGCATGACGCTGGTGCTACACTCTGGGATTCACACTTCCTTGGTAATGAAGTTTGGCCCATCTGCTGTCAGGAAAGACTGTACTATATGGCTCTCAAGGAAACTTTCTCATTTGGAATACGGAAGGGTGTGTCTCTTCTATCTATTCATTAAGTTCTTTGCTTAGAGTTCTGTGCTGGTCCCTGTGAAGGATGCAGCATTTGGAAGAGTCCACAAGGATTTATTGAAACTTTACTATGTGCCAGGCACTGTGCTGAGAACACAAAGACAAGAAAAAGAAGACAGTACTTGACCTCAAGAAGCATACATTTTAATGGAGGAAGACTACACATAAAAGAGAATTGAAAAGGGGTGAGGGAAGAAGGTGTCTTAGGAGGACATGGTAGAGAAAGCCTGGAGAGTCGGGGGTGGGGCTGGAGAGGAATGAAGACATACTGATCTATCTTGGATACTTTCCTTAAAATGGAGGCTCTAGGAAGAGACAGACAACCAGAGGAAGGGGTCCTGGGGTCAGAAAGACTGAGAAATCCGAGGGTAGGGTGAACTGCTAGGGTGAGAAGTCTTCTGTGGGCATGGTAGAGAAAACTAGCAAAAATCAGGAGTGCTGGAGAGGAATGAAGGAAGGTTCTTGCCATGGTTGAGGTTCCATTCTTTTAGGAGAGTGAAATGCTAGCAGAGATCATTGTAATAGACAAGGTAACTATGTGGTGCAGTGGGTAGAGTGCTGGTTCTGGAGTCAGGAAGACCCAAGTTCAAATCCAGCTTTAGACACTTACTAACTGTGTGACTCTAGGCAAGTCACTTAACCCTCTTTGCTTCAGTTTCCTCAACTATAAAATGAGGGTAATACTAGTACCTACTAAGATTGTTGTGATGATTAGATAATTGTAAAGCACTTAGCACAGTGCCTGGCATGTAGTAGGTGTGATATAAATGTTAGTCATCATCATCATCTCATCAAGGTACATGTTCCCCTTGAAGAGGATGAAGATTGCAGTCCATTCTGTGGGATCCTTGCCCATACTTTTCCATAAGTTCAGCACAGGGAATCCACCCAACAATCTAGGATCCATTTTTTCCCATTAAACTAATAGTACTGGTGAAACACACACGTTGCCTGCCAGCCACTTCTTGATCTTGCTATTTGACCAGTTCAAATTGTTTTTCAACTATATGTTCCTATAACTTTTATTCTTATTATCGTTTATTCCTTTATATTTATTATCTTTTATCTCAATGTATTTTCCTAATTATTTTTTTGCTCTGTTGTAGTCTGCTTATCTCTTACTCTGCCACCTCTTCATGGCCCTCTATGTGATAGGGAATAGGAGACACAATTGACCAAGAAGTAGCCTCTAAATGATGCTCCTGTAATTCCTCGGAGACTATTTATTGAGTTGTTCAGTCACGTCCAACTCTTCATGGCCACATTTGGGATTTTCTTGGCAGAGATGGAATGATTTGTCATTTCCTTCTCTAGCTCATTTTGCAGATGAGCAAATTGAGGCAAGCATGGTTAAGTGGCTTACCCAGGGTCACACAATTAGTGAGTGTTTGAGGCTGGATTTGAATTCAGATCTTCTTGGCTCTAGGCCTAGAGCTCTATCCTCTGTCCCATTTAGCTGCCCTCAGAGACTACAGAGTTTCATGAATCACAGTCATAACATTCTAGTATATTTTTTAAAAAAGTTGATTTTTTTTTCCCCATCAGGATGTGGCATGGTACATTTTCTAGATTTGTTTGGAAAAAATTTATTTGGGTGTGGGGTGAAGGAGAAGAAGCTCACTGTATTTTTGTTACTATTCTGCCATCCTTGTTTAGCCAATGGTGGCACCTTCATGGAAATAGGGAAATTTGGGAAAGAGGAAGGTTGAGAGGTAAAGATAATGAGTCAGGTTTTGTGAGGCTAAGTTTGAGATGCTTATGGGATATCTAGGTAGAGATGTGTCCAGCAGGTAGGACTGGAACTCAGAAGAGAGCTGATAGAGAATGGCTCTTATAGCTTGCAGAGAACTCATGCAACTAACTGGCGGATGCTTCTGTCAGGGAGGGATTTCCAGCCCAATGATGCCTTCAGCTACTCCTCAAATACCAGAGCTAGGGAATTGTACATCAATCATGCAGTGAGTGAGATAGGGCAGGGTGCTGGCATTTGGGAGGGTGATGTGAGTGAGCTCCTTAACTGGAATACTGTCAAACCACCCAGTTTTCCATCATTTTTTGTGATTCAGAATGAAGGATCACTTAGTCTGTGTGTGCATGTGTGTGCATGTGTACATGTGCATACTTGATAGCTGCCTGCCCAGATGTTATCTCCAGCTCACCCTTCTTTGTTGTTCTTTCATTCAACAAACATCACTAACCTCCTATTGTACATCAGACCAAGGTGATACAAAGACACTTCTATCAGTTTATCCTCTAATCAGCTTACATTCTACTGGGGGAAATAGCATGTACAGAGAAAAAGGAACAGAAAGTAGAGACTAATTTCATGGGGTGGGAGACGGAGGGGACAACAAGTAGTAACTACTGGGGGGATTAGGAGAGAGCTCGGGGAGGAGACAGTGATGGAGACAAGCCTTGAATGGAGGTTGGCATTTCAAGAGGCAGGGGTGGGGACAGAGAGTCATTCCAAGAACAGGAAATAATTTATGCAAAGTCTCATTGGTGGGGCAAGGAATGTCATGTGTGAGGACCAGCAAATAAATCACCTGGACAATAAAACGACTCAAGAAAGCATCGTGTGAGACAAGTCTGAAAAAAGAATTTGCAACCAGATTGTAAGGGGCTTTGACTGCTGAAAAGAGTTTTATGTTGTATAGGAGGGAGCCCCTGAAACATCTTGAGCTGATTAGAGCTGTTCTTTAGGAATAATTAGTAGTTTGGCAAGTAGAGAAAAATGAGACTGGAGCCTGAGAGACCTATTAATGTAGGAAACTAACAAGAAATGTTATTATTTAAACTAATCAATTATCATTTGGGAACCATTACTTGGCATTATAGATGTTGAAGGACATTCAGTCGTTGATGCTGGATGGGTTACTTGGTCAGAGTTAATTTCCTGGAAGCCAAGGTAGTATAAAAGTAGACTGGCCACGAAGTATAGACCTTCCAATAGAACTGCTTCCTATTTACATCTATTGATACTAGAAGACAGTGTCTTGAAGGAACCTAGATGTCTCCCATCTCCAGTCAAAAGTTCTTTTCACTGGCTTTTTCTTTTCCCTGATTGGCCCTCATTCTAGAGGATTGGCATCTATAGCTTTGGCAAACATATAATTCAACATCAACTCCCTTATGTGTAAAATGGAGCTGTCATTACTATTAGAACTGCTGAGGAGAATAGTGACATGGGAATATATCTACCCAAGCTGGTGATTTTCTAAAGGAAAAGCATAAGATAGCAGGGATCTGACACCCCTCCCCACATTTGTTAAGAGGAAGAAATGGGCCAGGGTCATATTTAGAAACAGCAGAGACAGACTTGACTCCAGGTTCTCTGAAGCCAAAACCAGGGTCCAGATTCTGTGTAAAATGACTAAACATACCCTTGGATGGAGTATGGGGGTGGGGGAGATGATCTCTCCTCTACTCCTTCCACTTTTAGTTATGTCTTCCTAAACTCCAAGTGGTTGGTTCCCTACTGCTGAGCGTTCAGATTCTTCTCTTCTGTTTGTCATCCTTCAAAGCTCCAGGTTGTATCCATTCTGTCCTCTCCCAGAGGCGTTCTCTTCTTCCCCAATTGGCTCCACTTTCATCTTCCTGATGGAATCATCTTCTGTGGTCATTGACATTGGCAGTGCCTGGTGCAAAGCTGGCTTGGCTGAGAAAAACTACCCTACTCTTGCCATCCCCACAGTTGTTGGATATCAGCCCTACAAAGAGGACCTGAAAGAAAGTCCTCCTCAGATAAGGAAAATCACAGGCTTGGAAAACATGCATGTGATCAAGGAACTGCCTGTCACAGACTTTCCTGTTCATCGAGGCCAAGTCCAAAACTGGGAGGCCATGGAGACTATTTGGCACCATACTTTTGATTCCCTCCGTGTCAATACCAAGGATCACTGAGTGCTTGTCACAGGATTGTCATGGAAAGACAGGAATTATCAGCAAAAGATTCTGGAGGTA
Source organism: Notamacropus eugenii (assembly GCF_028372415.1). Taxonomy (NCBI): domain Eukaryota; kingdom Metazoa; phylum Chordata; class Mammalia; order Diprotodontia; family Macropodidae; genus Notamacropus; species Notamacropus eugenii. The sequence continues at coordinate 57,231,403 of NC_092876.1, forward strand.
AGAGTTTGTTGTAAATCCTACCACTTGACAATGAAAAACATTGAAGAAAACCAAGTGATAGAGTCTGATAACATATACCATATTCCACATCCCTTGTCCCTCATTCTGAGAAGGAGGTAGGTATGTTTCCTTATCGTGATTTTGGAGCTGAGGTTGTTCCTTTGAAGCCCTCAGAGTCTAAGGCCCTTTTTAGGGTCATCATTTCTGTTACTCAGAAACCACAAAGAGTCTACCCCATGTCCAGCACTGTGAATACTACCATAGACACAACTAGGTCCTGTCCTCAGGAGCTTACAGTGTAAAGGGAGAAAAGACCTGCACGCAAATAGCTATGATACAAGAAAGATTAAAAAGTGCAAGGGCAGATTTGGGGAAAGGGTCATATGGGAATTGAAGGAGAAAGCACCTGTGAGGGGAGGGAGAAGGAGAGGAAGATGTCCCAGCAAAGATTCTTGGGAGAGAGTGAGTGGTATAGGTTTTGGGCATTGGAGGAAGGGAGGGATGACATAGGATGCCATCTTGGGTGATGGGAAGGATCACTTCCCTTCTTTGGTTCTGATTTCTCCTCTGAACAATGAGGAAATTGGACTAATTGAGCTCTTCCCCATCCCTTCTCTTTTTCATATTTTCTGGTTCCTTGGATACAAGAAATGTCTGGGATTTTATCATTATGGGAACTTGCTCCATCTCCAATGTGTATCCCAACTCATCTGTGACTTAGGTTGGAACTTCTGGGTGCCTTCAGCCCATTCCCTAGGAGTTAAGTGACTTGGTTAGGCAGTTAGCTAGGATTTCTAGGCAGAGGACATGGCTTCCTCTATATGATCTGTGACTTGTAAACTGTATGACCTGGGGAAAATTGCTTGGTATTTCTAACCTTCAATTTCCTTATCTATAAAATGAAGGGATTGAGTTAGATGATCTCTAAGGTGTTCCTCCCTTACCTCCACAAATCTAGATTTTGTGATTCTGTTGGAAAGCGCTTTGCAGGCAACAAACCTGTGAGGTAGATTGGGCTAGGGTTTAATTTCCATTTTAGAGGTGAAGAAACTGTCCCACATATCAAAGATAACAAATGATATTACTTAGAATTGAATTCTCTCAACCCAGTGCAAGTGTCTTTAATTCAATTCAACAAGCATGGATTAAGCACTTACTGTATACCAGATACTGTGCTATGTGATAGGGACATAGCAGCACACACATGTACATATATACATACACACATGTATATTTGCATGCATATATGTATATGTGTATGCATACATTATATATACATACATATATATATATATATATATATATAAAGTGAAATTATGCTCAGAATGATTACAAATGATTTCTTGGTAGGGAGTGGGGGGGGAGCGCAGGGTTGGAGCAAGGGCTGAAAACTAGAAGGATGGGCAATAGTCTCTTATTAAGGGGAAACACTTGAGTTGAACCTGTTCCTAGAGGGGAGAGGAGAGGAGGGGAGGACGCAGGCTTGGTGGAGGAGACAACCTGTGTGATGCAAGGAAGTAGGAGATGGAATGAAAGCCATGTACAAAACATTACACAGGTCAATTTGGCTATAACATGGAGGGAGTGAGGGGTGGAAAGGGTGTGTCATGAAATCATTCTAGGAAGATGTATTGGAGCCACTCAACATTTAGTTTGTCTCCCTAAGTCATCTGTGGTGACATCTTGTCTTATGGCATTTTTGGAAAGAGATTGAGCCCTTAGACCCTTAGTGATATGCTCAACCCTTTCTGGAGAGACCCATGTATTTTTTTCTCTCTCCCCCCTTTCCTATTCTCTTCCCTAGGTCATGATGGAGACCTTCAATGTTCCATCTCTGTACTTTGGCAACCTGGTGGAACTTGCTTTGTTTGGCTCTGGCCTCTTGACTGGTATGGTATTAGATTGTGGAGCTGGCCTCACCCACATTGCACCCGTCTTAGAAGGACACATTATCCCTCAGAGTACGTTGGTACATGAGGTTGGTGGGCTAGATATCAGCTTAGCATTATATAAACAACTGTTCCATAACGATATGAGACTGAATGACTTGATCCAGAGGGAGACAATGGAAGGCCTTAAAGAGAAGTTATGTTATGTGAGCAATATCCATGATCAGAAGAAACTTTCTGGAGACTTGACTTCTATGCAAGGGAGGGTCTCTGTCCTTCCTGATGGAATAGTTGTGTCTCTTACCGAAAAACACTGCACCTTCCCTGATATCCTCTTCAACCCTTCCCAGTTTGGTATGCCTGGAATAAAATTAGGCCTTGAGGTTCTTAAATCAGCCATGTCATGTCCTAACAAGAACAAAGACTACATATTTTCTCATGTGATTCTCTCAGGGGGCAGCACCCTCTTTCCTGGCTTTCCAGAACACCTTCTCTGGGAGTTAAATTCCATGAAACCTTTCATGTACTCAACTGAGGTTGTATCCAGGTCAAATCGGATCTACCTTCCGTGGGTTGGGGGAGCCATACTGTCTTGCCTGTCAACCTTCAGTTCCTGTTGCATAACTAGAAATGAATATCATGAGGCACAAGGAAAAGTACTCATTTAGAGACTTTTTCTTCCCAGGTTTTCCCAAAGGGGATAGATTGATGGATATTGACTGCCTGAGGATGTAAGATATTTGTTCTTGAGGAAAGCATGTTCTTCTAGGGTTATATAACTTTTTACTTTGTTCTAGAGTTCTACTTTTGAAGTTTACTTTTTGATTCTTGTTCCTCACTTTAGCTGTGACCTGGAATTTTGGCTCCCAGTGAGGCCCAAATTAGGCATTTTAGAAGAGCTCTTTCTCAAGAGATTTTTGGGGAAGCAGGATTGAACTCCAACATAGTTATGAAATCTTCAAAACCTAACCTCTTCTGACAGGTCACACATCTTTTCTGGAAAGTTCACTTTGGAATGCTACATAGGGGACAGTAGAAGAGCGCTCATTCCCTCACCTTGTAGAGATACTTGTTTTCAGAGTGAGGATGAGGGAGGGGACACTTCTTGCTCCCAGCCAAGATTCGTCTGCTACATTTTTTTGTAACTGGAGGAGTGTGGAGAGAAAATGAATATTTTTATCATCTGGAAGATGAAATTGGAGAATTTGGGCCTCTTCCTGAGGGAAAATTTATCTTGCGGAATGTATCTTTCCTCATACCCCTTTTTTCCTGAATACCCTCAGGGAATAGACTTGTTGATACTTGGCCCTCTTCGGGCAAAACTAGCCCTTTTTAGATGCTTTTCAGTTCCTTAGCTTGACAAACTGTGGTTGACCTGAGAGAGAAAGGGAGGGCACATTGACGTGTGTATGTTTGTGTGTGTGTGTGTGTGTGTGTGTGTGTATGTGTGTGTGTGAGGGATGGGGAGGAATATCAGTACATCTATAGCCAAGGGATTACAATGTATGTCTCTTGTTACTTAGGGGGATTTTGAGGGTCTTGTAGCCCATCCCTTGTGCTGGGAGCTGTCCAGCTTTGACATGCCTTCTTTTAACTGTATATGGAAACCAATAAAAGTGGAAACATTGTGATGGCGGCTCAAGTGGTGATGGGGGAAGGTAGAGAACAGTACAGAATGCTACCTGGGAAAAGGAGGAGTCTGTGATGGTGGCAGGGGTGGGGAGGGGATGGCAACATGGTGAATTTTCAGATGAAGAAGAGATAGCTGGCCATCAGGTATGAGGGGCCAAGAATCCTGGATTCTCCTCTAGGGATGGGGATCCACAAGGCAATCCTTTCCCTCCTCCAATTTATCAATGGGTTCAGGAACAATCCTGATGTTGTCTCCTCCAAGTGACCTCTGGGAGATTGCCCAGTATTTGGCACCACCACAGGAGGCTGACCTGCTTCAGATTGGACCCAGAGGAGGGCAGCCTGTAGAACACTAGTGACTGTTACTTGTAGGATGCATTATAGTCTCGAAAGAAATGTGCTCTGGCAAGTGTTAGAGGTACAAATAGAATAGTAAGGCAGATCCTGCCCTCCAGGAGGAGCTAGGGATGATTAAGATAAAGAAGAGGGAAAGGGGCATAATTAGTTTCACAGATCCTTGTATAAAAAGGGATTCATTTTTTCCTGGTCTTATAACAGGAAAGCTCCCTTTCAATTAGTTCTGTGCTGCAGGAGAAATGCCTTCTTTATTGCTGGGGGCTTCCCCAGTTCCAACAGGTTACAGGAAAAATCAGTAAAAGTATTAGCATTTGGGAATTTGTCTCACCGTCCCATCTTTCCTTCCATTTTCATTCTGATGTTTTCCTAAGTTCCAAGTTATTCCTCACTGCTTAGATGTTTCTGTTTGTCACTCTTCATAGCTCCAGATCACATTCATTCTACCTGCCCCCAAAGACGCCCTCCTCTTCCCTCACTGGCTGCACGTCCATTCTCCTGATGGAACAGTCTTGTCTGGTTGTGGACATTGGCAGTGCTTATTGCAAAGCTGGCTGGGCTGGGGGAAACTTTCCCCAAATTAGAGTCCCCTCAGTTGTTGGATACTTACCCCCCCCAGAAAACCCAAGACCAGGACCAAGCTCTATTCGGACAAAAGTACTGGTAGGCTCCAACAACTTGCCAATTATTAAGGACCTGCCTACAGAATTCATCATCCACCGGGGTACCATCACCAACTGGAATGCCATGGAGTTTATGTGGCACCATATCTTTAGTGAGCTTAACAATAAGCCTAAAGACCATCCTTTGCTGGTAACAGGACTCCTACCGAGTAACAAGCATTGCCAGCAGAAGATCACAGAGGTAAGAAAAACTATCCTCCCCTTTCTCTTTCTTTTCCTGCATGGCTGTTTTAGGTGACTGCTTCAGCCCTGTAACTAAAAAAATAGCATCCTCCCATTGTTCTGGCTAGGACCCTAGTCAGAAATACCCTTTAGAAGAAAGCAGCATGGGGGCTCTTTCCTCTGCCATCCTATCCAGGGGCAACTCCCCTTGGGATGCTGAGTGCAGGGTCCAAGAAAGCAAAGTCATTGACTGAAAAGATGAGAAGTCAGGATGAAGACAGATGAAAAGAGGAGGAAGACTTTTGAGTGGAGAGAAGACACTGAGTGTTTTAGGCAGGGGGCAGGAACAAATCAGTTCAGTAAACTTTCATTGGGTTTTGTTTTGAATCTTTCCTCTTCAAAATGAAAAAGCATTTAAATAAAACCAACTGCCCCAATAACAATGCCTGACAGCAGATATAATACCATATGTCATGTCTCTCGTCCCTCATCCTGTCTAACTGAGAAGAAGTAGATACGTCCCCATATTATGACCCTGGGTTTAAGATTGTTACTTTGAGGTCATCAGAGTCCAGTGACCTTTCCATAGTCATCATTTCCATATTCAAAAAACATGGAAATTCTGCCTTTGTTCAGCTCTGTAGATTGTAGAAACTGAAAACATTAGAAAATTTTAGGACCTGACTAAGATACCATTACTGGTTGTTGGCAGGTGCCTTCCAATACGAGTTCTCATATCTTGAGGCAACGTGGTAGGATATAAAATACCAGGTTTGGAGTCTGAGGACCTAGGTTCTAATCTCTCACCTCTCACTTAATATGTACGCGACCTTTGGCAAAGGTAACTTTTTTGAGCCTCAATATCCTCATTTATAGTATGAGAGGACTGGACTAAATGGGATCTTAAATGCTTCTTAGTTCTGAATGTGATTCTAGGATCCTATAGCACATTTAAGTGAGTTGGTCCATCAACAAACATTTATGAAGTATTTACCATATGCCAGACATTGGGCTAAGGGCTGAGGATACAAAGCGGGGGGGAAAGCTATCCCCATTCTCAAGGAAGTGATAACACCACACTGACTATGCCAAAAACAACAAAAAGTATCTAATTGCAATTAAGCCTTCACTCCATCAAGGTAATATTCTATGGCTCTCTAACTGATTCACTATCTCACTTTTCATAGCAGCTGTCTTTTCTTCAGCCTCCTACCTTCTTAGCCAAGGATGCCAATTCATGTCCCACTGAAAAAAACTGAGCTCATTTACTAAGAGCTCCCCTTTCTCCCTTCTGTCTCGTATCATTCAAGTGTCATCATCTACTGTTTCCTCCTTCAATCTGGTCTCCTATGAGGCTCTGACCCTTCACATTCTATTGGGGGGATAGTATGTCAGTATCTGGTTACATATAAGATTTATTCAGATTATGTTAAGGTAGCCTGAAAGAGGAAGATAGTTGGGAAGACCAGTCTTTTACACAAAGTGGAATTGGGGCTATTTCGAAGGAGACTGGGGAAGCTAGGATTTGAAGTGGAGCATTCCAGACTTGGAGGATAGCCAGAGCAGATGCATGGAGTTAGAAGATGGAGAGTTGTGTGTAAGGAGTAGTAAGGAGGCCAGTGTTATTGAATTACAAAGTGTACAGAGAGGAATAAAGTGTAATGCTGGAAAGGTAGGAAGATGCTAGTTTATGAAGGACTTCAAATGCCAAACAGTGGACTTGATATTTGATCTGGGAGGTAACAGAAATGGCTAGAGTTTATTGAATTGAGGAGTGATGTGGCAGGACCTTATTGTTCTAGCACCTAGATGGACTAGAGAGGGGAGAGACTTTTGAGGTAGCAAGATCAATCAGTAGACCATTGACATACTACAGAAATGAGGAAATGAAGGTCTGCCCCAGGATAGCGGTGATGTCAAAGAGAGAAGGGTGCATATATAAGTGAGGCTCTAAACATAGAAATGACAAAATTTAGCAACAGAATACATAATGGAGGTGGTGGAGAAGAGCTGACGATAGAGACATAGAGGTTGTGAGTCTAAGGGACTACGATGTTACTCAAAATGTCAGAAAGGCAATTGGTGATACAAGACTGGAGCTCAGAAGAGAGGTTAAGAAGGGATATGTAGAACTGGCAATTATCTCCACAGAGATGATAATAGAAGAGGAGATCACCAAGAGAGATAGTATAGAGTCAAAAGAAGAGGAGGAAATGGAAGAAGAGGTTTCAAGAAAGAACAATGTCAAAAAGCCTACAGAGGTCTGAGTATTCAGAAGGAGATGGTATCAACAGGTCAAAGGTAGCACAGAGGCCAAATGGGACCAGGATGAAGAAAAATTCATTAGGTTTGGCATTTAAGAGAGAGTTTTTAACTTGGAAAAAGTCATTTCAGTTGAATGATAAACCAGACAGCAGAAGGTTCAGAAGAGAGAGAAATAGAGGTCTCACTTGTATATAATATTGTCAGTGATTTCAGCCATGAAGGGAAGGTTCAGAAAAGGGGAATATAACTATAGGGGTTGTAGGGTCTGGTGAGATTTTTTTTTAAGGATAGGAAGAGATGAGCACATTTCTAGGCATTTGGGAAGGAACAAACAGGGAGGGAATGAAAATAGGAGAGTGGTGGGGGGATAGTGGAGAAAATTGGTGGAACAAAATGAGAGAGATGATATGATTGAGGTATTAGCTTGGAAATGTGAAGAGTCACTGCCTCATGGGAGACTGGATTGAAGGAGGAGACAGTGGATGATGACATTTGAATGATATGAAACAGAAGAAAGGAGAAAAGAGAACTCTTGGAAAATGAGCTCAATTTTTTTTCAGTGGGACATGAATGGGCATTCTTGGCTAAGATGATGGGAGGCTGGAGAAAAGACAAAAAGGTTTTGAACAGCTGCTGTGGAGAGTGATAGTGAATCAGTTAGGGCGTAATACAATGTTTACCTTGATAGAGTTGAGGGCTTAGTTGGGATTATATACTTTTTGTTGTTTCTGGCATAGTCAGTGTGGTGTAGTGTCTTCCTCCAGCCCTGTTCAGCAGCATATGAGTAGGAGCTAAGTTGAGGAACATGCCTCACAAAGAGACACACTGGGTGGAGTTAGATAAAGAAACTGGACTGAGAAAAGGCAAATAACCTGTCCCAAGTGACAGTAAGCAAGCACAGCTTTAGGTTTGAATTATAAGTTCTCTTGACTCCCAATCTAGTATCCTTCAGTTCAGAGGACGTGGGCTAAGCATCTGCTGGGTGCCAGGCACTATGCTAGGTGAGGGGAACACAGCAACGTAAGTCAGATAGTCCCTAGCTTTAAGGAGCTTATATTTTCCTGGATTGGAAACAATATGTACATAGAAACAAAAGTATACAGAATGGTTAGCAATTAATTTCTTGCTAAGGAGTTGGGGGGAGGTAGTCCTGGAGCAAAGGCTGCAAACTGGAAAGATGGGCAATGGTCTCTTGTTAATGGGTAGTACTTAAGCTGAGCCTCCAAGCAAGCTCTAATCATTCCAAGAAGGAAGAGTGGAGGACCCAGGTTTGTGGGGCAGGGATGGGAAGAGCCTTTATGATGCAAAGAGGCAAGAGATGGAGTGAAAGCTAACAGGGAACATTAAATGGGCCAGAACACAGTAAGGGGTGGGAAGGGTGTGTCATGAAATCAGTTAAGAAGAGAGATTGGAGATGTTCAGCAAGTAATTCCCCACACCCTGCAAGTCATCTTTCAGGGATTGGGCCCTTGGACTGTCTTCTATGGCATAGTTTCTAGTACTATACCCAGTCCTTTCTGGAAAGACCCATGGTATATTTTTTTCTCTTTCCCTCCCTATTGTCTTCCCTAGGTCATGATGGAGGCCTTCAACGTTCCATCTCTGCATATTGGCAACCAGGCAGAACTTGCTTTGTTTGGCTCTGGCCTCTTGACTGGTATAGTATTAGCTTGTGGGGCTGGCCTCACCCACATTGCACCCATCTTAGGAGGTCAAATAATGTCTAACTGCACACTAGTTTATGAGTTTGGTGGACTGGATATCAGCTCATTATTATACAAGTCTCTGATCAACAGAGATCTAGACTTGAATCACCTCGTCATGAGGGAAGCAGTGGAGGACCTCAAAGAGAAGTTATGTTATGTGAGCAAAAATCCTGATCAGAAGCAATCTTCTAGTGACGTGACCTCTTCTCAAGGGAGGGTCTCTGTCCTTCCTGATGGGATGATTGTCTTGCTTACTGAACGACATCTTACTTTCCCTGATATCTTCTTTAGGCCTTCCCAATTTGGCTTGCCAGGAGAAGAATTGAGTAGTAAAATTATTCAAACAGCCTTATCATGTGGTTGGGATTTCAAATCCATCCTTTCTCATGTGGTTCTTTGTGGGGGCAGCACCCTCTTTGATGGCTTCCCAGAGCGCCTTTTTTGGGAATTGCATACAACTAGACCTGGCTTTTGGCCAAGTGATGTGATATCCCAGCCAAATCGGATCAACCTTTCCTGGGTAGGAGGCTCCATGTTGGCTTGCCTGTCCACCTTCAAGTCCTACTGCATAACCAGAGAAAAATACAGCGAAGCAGGGGCAGCTGCACTCCAGTGGGGTACTTCTTCACCAAGACTTCCATAAGAAGGACCATTTGAAACATAGTGACTGCTGGGTTATAGACAGCACTTGGTTCCTGAGGGAAGCATCATCTTCTGGGGTTATAACTTTTGGCTCTTGCATTGGCTCTAGGGTTCCATTTCTAGGGTTTTATTTTTACCGTTTTTCCCTTGATGGCTCTGGTTATGGCCTGAAATTTTGGCAGATAATGGGACTTAATTTAGAAATTCAGGAAGAGATGTTTCTCAAGTGTTAGCTGGGAAAGCTGGATCAAAATCCATCAGTTGTGAGATTTCAAGGTTTAATCCACATCCTATCTGGAAAATTCATTTTGAAGTGCTATGGAGAGGTCAGAACAGGAGAGATCCCATGCCCTCACCCTAAATGGATGCTTTCTTGGGGAGGGGGCAAGTCTTGTTCCTTCCCAAAATGAGGCTGCTACACTTTTTGGTAGGGATATGAGGATGGAGAGAGAATGACCTTCCCATTACTTGAAAGGTTCAGGGTGGTTGGGCTCTCTAGAGAACCCCAGTCCTTTCATGAAACTTGGTGAGTTGGTCCATCTTCCTTTATCCTTCACTCCTTTTCCTGAATGCCCTCAGAGAATAGATTTGTAAGTATTCAGCCCTCCCCATTAAAACAAAAGCAGCCCTTTTCAGATGCTCAATTTTCCAACTCCACAAGAACAGGAAAATGTTCTGGGATGCTGCGTGTGCATGTTCGCGTATGCGAGCGTGTGTGTGTGTGTGTGTGTGTTTGTGTGTGTGTGTGTGTTGAAGGGATAGGGAACAACCTTAGTATGACTATAGTCAAGGAGTTACGGTGCATGTATCTTGTTGCCTAAGAGGATCCTGAGGATTCTGTAGCCCATTCCTTGTGCTGTGGGATGTCATGCACACAACCTTTGCCATGCCTTCTTTTAACTGTATGTAGAAACCTAATAAAAGTGGAAGCATTGTGATGGTGGCTCAATGGTGGGGGAAGGTAAGGAACAGGCACAAATGCTACCTGGGAGAAGGGGGAATCTGTGATGGTGACAGGGGTGGGAAGGGGATGCCAACCTGGTGAAATTTCAGATGAAGATGAAGAGATAGCAGACCATGAGGGTCCAAGAATCCTGAATTCTCCTCTAGGGATGAATATCAATAGGGCAATCCCTTCCCTCCTCCAATTTATCAATGGGCTCAGGAGCAATCCTATCATCCCCTCCAGGTGACCTCTGGAAGATTGCCCAGTATTGGGCACCATCCTTTACACAGGAGGCTGACCCACTTTAGATTGGACCCGGAGGAGGGCTGCCTGGAGAACAGTAGTGACTGTCACTTGTAGGATGCATTAAAGTCTTAAAAGAAAGCACTTTGATTGCTTGCTCACTTGAGCTCCCCATCAACCTTGTGAGGGAGATACTATAAGGAGATACTACAATTGGAACCCAGGCATTTGGGGGCCATGCAATACAAAGATCTGTTGGTGGAGCTGAGAGTGATTATTTTATGGAAGGACGCAATTAATTTGAAGATGTCTAGGGGTGGGATTAAGCTTGTTCATAGTCTCTAGGATGTTGAGCTAGAAGAAATAAGGGCATAAATTTCTTAACTTCCTCTTGATAGAAAGGAAAGTGTTTTTGACCCCTAGAGTTGTCCTGTAAGGGAAAAGACTTCATCAGGACTGGAGAACTTCATCTCCATCAGGTGGAAATTGCTTAGATTGAGATGAATGAACATTCTCCACAGAGAAAGGCAGAGCTGGAAATATCTGGCACACTCTATCTAAGCAGCAACCCCTTAATTTGGAGAAGTTCACCCAGGAGGATAGTCTGGGGGTATTTATCAGGTTTCCTCACTTTCCCCTCCCTGGATCTAGTTTCCTATACTCAGGACCAGGAGGTAAATATCTGGTGCCAGGAAGCATTCCATCATGGTATAATATAGTGGACAGCCCTTATTACATCTGCATATCCCATGATTTTGTGGGAGGCTAAGGTTCCTCACTCACGCTTGGGGAACTAGGATATTTCCTCACCCCTGATCCCCTGTGTCTCTAATTCTAGGCTTTCCTAGTTCCCTGGAACTCACAGCTCAGGGATGAATGAGTGAATGATGCATTCACTGAGAGTTTGCTATGTACAACGTGCTGTGGCAAGTATTAGAGAAACAAATGGGACAGTAAGGCAGATCCTGTTCTTCGGGAGGAGCTGGGGATAATTAGTGTAGAGAAAGGCAAAGGCTTAGGAAGGGACATATTTAATTTGGTAGGTCCTCAAATGGAAGAGGAATTAGGCTTATTTTGGGCTTGTAGGGTCTTGAACTAGAAGAATTGAGCATTCAAACAGCTTGATTGTTTCTTGGCATAAAACAAATCTTCCTGACCCCTGGAGCCAGGAATGTGTTGATAAACGATTAACATCGGACTCTCAGAAGAAAAAAATGTATGCATAGTTCACTGTTAAGTATAATCTGAATTTAAAAAATTTTCTCTATTACTTTTTTAAGCCTAGCTAATCCAACACAACAAAAAAAAAAATCAAACCCTCATTTTGAAGCATTTGTTGATTTCCACAGTAGAAATGCTCATGCGGAAAATTTAACCATCTGCTCTTGTGTAGGTAGGCATGAGCTGGCTCTAGCACACCTCTGCCCAGAATTGGTCTGTAGCAGCAAGAACTTCATTGATGGAGAATGAAGATAACGTGTCACAGTCAGTAAAGGCTAGGCCTTGAGTTGACCTGAGTTCAAATCCAATTTTGAACATTTACTAACTGTGTGATTCATGACAAGTCAGTTAGCCTTTTTTTGCCTCAGATTCCTTAACGATAAAGTAAGAATAACAATAACACGTACCTCCCAGAGTTGCGAGGATAAAATGGTATATTTGCAAAGTACTTAGCACAGTACCTGGCACATATTATTATATTATGCTATTTTATCATCACATTAAATTTAATATCAACTAGTTGGTGTCTAGGTTGAATTTGAGCTTAAGATAATGGATGTGATCTTGAGAAAGCTTTGATGGACAAATCTTTGTCCTGAGAATTAGGAAAGCAAGAGGGTAACTATTTTATCAAAGTTCTCTGTGACCAGAGCCAAATAACTTTCCTTTCAGGATCTTAGCTTCCTCATAATAGCTAACATTCTAGTTGCTAGGTTTGATCTAGTTATCCCAGTGGTTAGAATTTGATGTTGAGTATAAAAAATGAGAGAAGGCAGAAAGCATTATTGTGATGTGCCAAACAGATTGAAGTTCTATGTTTGAGGACCTTATAGATTCACTTCATGTTTGAGATGGATCTGCCTACGTTAGATGCCTTATGTAGAAAATGACAGACTTTTGTGGATGATCATTAATACAAACCACTTCTCACCTAGCCCATTGGTTTTGAGGCTGGCCTTTCTTTCTTTTGTTTCCTCACACCTATGTGACACCATAGTCCCAGAGGAAGCTGATACCTGGAGTGGGCTTGCTATGTGTCCACAACCAAATTTGATCCATTCCTCCAAGGGGGCTGCCACTTTAGGGAGGACTGCTCAGTAGGCTGGTAACATTGGAATATATTTAGCCAATATATTTGGTTATTCTCGAAAAGAGAAGCAGAGGATATCAGTGAGGGAAGGTTCATTAGAACATCTGATCAAACCCACTACTTCTAGAGGAGGAAGCAGTACCAAAGAGAGTAAATAAGAGATATGTCCAAGCTCACATGGATGGAAGTAGAAAACCAGAATTCCATTCTAAATATACTGGTTTCCAAGTCCAGTGTTCTATCCTAGCAGGCTTCATGTGAAATTGCTAAAGGTGTCCTTGGATGAATTGGGGAAAGATCCTCCCTCCCATGTCCAATTCTGATGTTTTCTTAAACTCTTGAGTGGAGAGTTCAGATCTTTCTCTTCTATTTGTTATTCTTGAAAGCTCCAGGTCACACCCACTGTGCCTCCTCTCAGAGATACCCTGCTCTTTCCTCATTGGTTCTACCTTTATCTTCCTGATGGAAGGGGTTTCTGTGGTCATTGACATTGGCAGTGACTGGTGCAGAGCTGGCCTAGGAGGAAGAAATAACCCAACAATAGGAGTTCCTGAAGTCATCGGGTACCAGCCCTACCCAGAAGACCCAGGACCAAGTAATCCCAAGAAAAGGAAAATTGTTGGTTTAAGTAACATTTACCTCCTCAGGCAGATACCTACTGAGTTTCCTATCCATCGAGGCAAGATCATGAACTGGGATGCCATGGAGACTATTTTGAAATATACCTATGATCTCCTTGAGCTCAAGGCTGAGGACCACCCTGTGCTTCTAACGGGATTTCTAGCAAATCCTTTGAATGACCGGCAGAAGTTGATGGAGGTAAGAGGATATCTTCCTTATGTGATCCCATCCCCCATCTTTTCTTGCGTTGCTCAGAATTGCTGCATTAGCCCTATAGCTAAAAAAAAAAAAAAAATGTCTTCCCAGTGCTGTGCATGGGCCCCTAGTCAGAAATGACCTTAGGGAATACACAGTATGGAGCTATTTTCCTCTTCATCTTAAGATGTGCAAGGGCATCTGGCCTTGGGATATTGAGAGCAGGGGTCAAGAAAGCAAGGTCATTGAGTGAGGAGAAAGGTGAACCAGGACAAAAAAGATGAGGCCGAGTATCGAGTGGATAGAAGAGACTTGAGGGTTTCTGGTGGAGAGCAGGTACAAGTCAATTCAACAAACATGTTTCATTGTCTCCTTTTTTTTTTTTCTCCTAATCATTTCCCTCTCCTTGCAACACACTCTTTGAACTCTTATGGACAGTGAGGAACATTTAAACATAACTAGGACACAGTGATAGTGTCTGTTGTTATATACCATATTCAACCTCCTTAGTCCCTCACTCTGAGAGGGGGCAGACGCGTTCCCTTATTATGACCCAAAGTCTGAATTTGCTCCTTTGAAAACACCAGAGTCAAAAACCTTTTCAGTGCCATCATTTCCATTTTTCAGCGCCATCATTTCCATTTTTCAGCAAACACGAAGAGTCTATGCTATGCCCAGCATCATGAATACTACCATAGAGAAAACCAGGCTCTTTTCTTGGGGAGCTTACAATGAAATGGGAGGAAAGGTCTCTATAGAAATAGCTACAATGCACAGAGGAGTGAAGTGTGAAGGCAGATCTACTGATCTGACAACAACTTGGCAGGGCTGGAGTCGGGGGGATATTAAAGATGAAGGGGAGGAGAAGATGGTCAGGCAAAGTTTCCTAGGATGGAACAGCACCTGAGTTGGCCACTGGAGGAAGGGGGGGCCCACTTGGATCCTTTTGTCTAGGCCTGTTTCTTCCTCTCAACAATGAGGAAACTGGACCAATGGAACTCTTTTCCATCCCCTCCTATTTTCTTCTCTGGTTCCTTGAACACAGAAAGGGTCTGACATTTTGTTAGTATGAAATTCCCTTTAATGCACATCCCAGCCTATTTGTTTTTTTGTATTTGTTTCTACTTGGCTCAGACCAACTCCCTTGGAGTCAAATGGCTTGTCGATACTCATTTAGCTGGTTGGTCTCAGAAGTGGAGTTTTAATTCAGGCCTAGAACTTGGTCTGCTACCCTACGGTGCCTTTGCCATATCTCTGATATCTCTGACATACAGAAGAAGATTGCTATTGAGTGTGATGTTTTAAGCAGTACCCCCAGAGCTAGCTTGGGAAAACCCTTTGGAGGATAGGAACACAAATAATCCTAATGTCTCTTTCTTTGATGGGAAATCCATTTTCTCTCTCCTTTGTATTTGAAGTCAGAAGACCTATACTGAAATCCTTTCCTCACCCCCATTTTGGTGACTTGCTACCTCTATGACTCCACTCCTCTGCATTTTAATTCTCTCACCTGCAAAATGAGGCTTTCTGTAACAGTTCTAACATCTTTCCCAACTCTCTATCAATAAAGTTATCCTAAATTATTTTTAAGTTAGTATAGATAGAAAATATTTTCATATTTTGATTCCTGGATAAATGATCTCTAAGCCTTAGTAAAGTTTTTTGTCCATCAGTCAGAAAGCACTTATTAAGTGTTTGTTGTATACAAGGACTGTACTGGGGGATGGAGATACAAAGGACAGATGACAATTTGTGGTTTTTGGGGAGCTTCAGGGAAACATGCACAAATAAGTATGTACAGAATAAAAGACAAGGTAGTTAGAAAGGGAGATCATAATAGTTGGTCAGGGTGAGGGAATCAGAAAAGGTTTCTTGAAGAAGGTGGTATATGAGCTGCATCTCAAATGAAAACAGATTTTCTGAGGTAGAGGAGAGGAAGGAGTACATTCCAAACATGGAGCAAGCTAGTGTAAAGGCATAGAGATTGGAGATAGTGTTCTAAGGAACAAAGAAAAGATCTCGATAATTGGACCACAGAGGTCAGGAAGGGGAATAATGTATAGTGAGACTGGAAAGATAGATTGACTCTAAAGCTCCCAGTACAGACAAAATGAAGTCATTGAAGTATGAAGTCTAAGGGAGTGACATGGTCAGATCTGGATTTAAGGAAAATCTCTTTTGTAGCTGAGTGGAGGATAAGGTTAGACTGGAGAGAGATTTGTGGCAAGGAGACTATTGAAAATAGTCCAGGGTAGAGATGATGAGAGGCTGATTGTGGCCATGTGACTGAGAGATGTTATGGAGGTACATATGATAAAATTAGGCAACTCATTGAATATGTAGGGTGAAGGAGAATGAGGAGATAAGAATAATGCTAAGGTTACAAATTTGGAACCCTGGAAGAATAGTGATATCTTTGGCAGAAACCAGGAAGTTTGGTAGAGGGGAAGCACTTGGAGGAAAGATAATGAGCTCTGTTTGAGACAGGTTGAATTTCAGATATGTCTGGGACATTCAGTTTGAAATGTCCAAGGGAGCAGGTGAGCAGGAGTTCAGGAGAGAGCCTGGGGCTGGATATATACATCTGAGAGTCATCTGCATGGAAATGATGCTTAAACTCATGGGAACTGATGAGGTCACCAAGTGAGAGAAAGAAGAGAAGGCGGTCAAGAGCAAGTTCTTGGACAACACTCACAGTTAGGGGATATGATATAGATGATCCTGCAAAGGAGACTGAGGGGTGATTTATCTAGTGAAAAGGAGTCATCAGAGAGGAGCACCATGAAAACCCAGAGAAATAAGAGTATCTGAGAGGAGACGGGAGTCAACAAGAACTCACCTTTCTATTTCTATTTTGATGGGGGGAGGGGAGGGAAAGGGAGTCCTTTGCAAAAAAATCTGAGGTACATTGTGCAAAGATTTATTCCCATTTTATGCATGTTGAGAGAAGACAAATAATGTCTCCTTGATCACACATAATTAGTAAATGTTAAAGCTGGGAATTAAACCCAGATTCTTTGACTATAAGTCCAAGACTCTTAACTTCAATTTTAAAATTTTTGTTAAGCACCTAGTAGGTGCTAGACACTGATCTAGGAACTAGGGATGCCAAGACAATGAGTCCTCATCCTCAAGCATCTTCCATTCTTCTGACCAGGGATGGGAGAAGAAATATATGCATAGAATATATACATAAACACAGTTATAGACATGCATACATACTTGTAGACATAGATGTGTATGTGTGTATGTGTGGGCTGGCTAAACTTGCTGGTGGGTTCAGATCCTGCAAGGAAGGAGAGACACCTGGAAGTACTGACCACTACAATGATTTGTTAGCCTTGCAAGGAGAGTTGCAGGGATGGAACAGATAAGACAGTCCCATCCAATGACTCAGCAAGGTGTACGTATAGACTCACATAAGCAGTAATGAAGGGTAGAGGATGGGATGGTAGTCTATGTAGGGGGAAAGAGAGCACTCATTTCCACAAGTCACAAGGAGCCTTCTTCTTCCCATGTACCATCAGTGTTGGGCCCTCTCCAGGTAGAGAGCACTCCTGTGCTGTTGGAACTTGGGAATTTTAATCCCTCACAGGGGCTTATCAGGAGAGAAATAGCCTCAGAGATTCCACTGACAGGTTTTTCAAATGATGCCTGCATTTTCTGGACCCTTTGTCTCTAGGGGTAAGGGTCCAGACTGTTAGGCGAAGACTTGCTTCCTGTTCAATGCATGTGTAGATGTATGGTGTCTTCAGAGTCTTAGTGTACACATGTACACATGTGTGTATGTACATGTGCACATAAGCAGCATGTGTATGTGCCTAAAATTACACTAAGATTTTTTTGACATCCTGTGTATTACAAATATATAACAATATAAAAATAGATATGTGTATTTATGTACATATTTATCCATATACGTAAATATACACATATCTATAATGAGTAGATCCAGAATGAATAAATAGCAATTTCTTGTTGATAGCACAACAGCTTGGAGGATCAGGAGAGGTCTCTTTAGAAGTTGGCATTAGAGTTTATCCTTAAAAGAGATTTGAGGTTCCAAGAAAGATAGAGAATAAATTCCAGACAAGGAGATAGCTTGTACAAAGGTAGAAAGGTTGGGATATCAAACCTTGGGGAAACTTTAAACTGACCAGTTTGGCAGGAAAGGCATGAGAGTAAATAATATAAGACTGGATGAGAAAGATGACTAAAGCCAAAAAAAGAGGTGATTTCCCTTCAGTTATGATGGGGGACCCTATCTGGCTACACTTCTTTCAGTGAGTGGACTGAACCTTTGAACTCTGTCTTGTGGTATGAACTCTTAGGGATGGCAGTCAGGTCATCAGTCAAACAAGCATTTATTAAGATGTTCAAGGCACCCAGTTAAGGGCTGATGGGACAAAGAAAGACAAACTCCCATGAGTCCTGCCCTCAGGAAGCTCCCAGTCTACTTGGTGAGGGTTGGGTGGGGATGTGTTTAGATCTTTGTCAGACCCATGACTGGTGTTGATTTTTTTCTCTCTCCAGGTGATGATGGAGACTTTTCAGGTTCCATCTGTGTATATTGGCAACCATGCTGAACTTTGCCTTTTTGGCTCAGGCTTTTTGACTGGGTTGGTCTTACACTCTGGGACTAGTGTCACCTCCATCACACCTGTTTGCAATGGCAGAATCAAGTGTTTAAACAACAAGATTTTTGAGATGGCTGGGCTAGATGTCAGCTCATTACTACACAAGGCTCTATTTAATAAAGAGATGAACATGGTCAGCCTATCTCAACGATATGATATGGACATAGTTAAGGAGAGGTTATGCTATGTAAGCAAACATCCTGATCAGAAAGAACCTCACATTGACTCGATGTTCAGTGTTTCTGGAGTGACTGCACTCCCTGATGGGAAGATCATCACCCTGTCCAAGGAACTGCGTACTTATCCTGATATATTCTTCTGGACTTCTGAACATGATCTGCCAAATCTCAGCCTAAGCTCAGAAGTTGTTGATACAGTCATGAAGTGTGATTTAGAGGAGCAGGCCATCCTTTTTTCTCATGTGGTCCTTTCAGGGGGCAATACCCTCTTCTCTGGCTTCCCAGAGCGCCTTCTCTGGGAACTGAATACCATCAGACCCCGCTGGGCCCCATCTCAGGTTATATCCCGGCCAAATCGGATCTACCTCTCATGGATGGGAGGATCCATCTTGTCCTGCCTGTCAACCTTCCACTCCCAGTGCTTGACCAAGGAAGAATACCAAGAAGCAGCAAGATATATGACCCATTAAGGAAAGGGAAAGGGCAATTGGAAGGGTACTGCTCTATCGGGATAGATTGAAGGGCAATGACTGTCTGGCCATGGGAAAAACTTGGTCCTTGAGGAAAGCATCTTCTACAGTTATAATATTAGGGACTGGAGGGATTGTTGGTGCATTCTAGGATTCTAGATCTGGGGTTCCTTTTATCCCCTTACAATGGAGCTCTGATTTGGGATGCAGGAAAGAATGTTGTGGAAGAATAGCTGTTAGCAATGGCTCCTTTGGACTGTTTTCTGTGGGGGTGCTACAAGGTACAGAGTTGAGATCAAGCACAGTTGCTACTAGATAATTAAGGTCTGGTCCTCCCTGCACCCAGGCTGCATCCTGGCTTCAGTACAAGTTATGAGGTGCTCTGTTAGGGGCAAGCACTTCCAATCTCCACCCAAACTGGGGCCACCACATCTTTTGGCAAAGGGATATCTGTGGCAAGAGGATGACTTTCCCATGACTTGGAAAGTTTGAGATGGCTGGGCTTTCCAGAGAACTCCATCCTCTTCCTGAGGAAGGCTCATCTTCCTTCATCCTTCCTTTTTTTTCTTTCCTAAATCCCCTCAGGGAATAGCATGTAGATGTTCAACCTTCTGCAGCAAATCCTCCACAGGCAAAACTGGCTTTTTTCAAATGTTTGTCAGTGCTTCAGCCTGGCAGATTGTGGTCAGTCTGCAGAAGTGTATGTTCTCTTGGAATGAACTGTTTGGATGGTGTGTGCCCATATGAGGGTGGGGAGGAAGATCAGCACCTCCATGGCCAAGATTGATTTCTGGTCTGAGGAAGTCTGGACTCCAGGTGCGGATATTTAAATCTCTCCTCTATTGCCTGGGGGAGAGATTGATTGTTCTGGAGCTCATGTTTCCTGCTGTGAGACTAGAAGCATCCTTCACATAGTCCTTGCCCAGCCTTGATCAGGGAGCTGTCCAGTTCTGAAATGCCTTCTTTTAGCTGCATATGAAAATCCAATAAACTTGAAAGCATGATGATGATGGCTTAGGTGGTGAGGTAGGGGGAAGTGGGGAGTACTCACAAAATGCTGCCTGGAAGAGGGTGTACCTAGAGTTGTGGTAGTCATGGTAGTAGGGTGCCAACCCTAGAGCACAAGGACTGGTGAAGGAGGAGAGATGACAAGCCATTGGGCATCTTGGGATCCCATGCCTGTACACAGCTCTACACAATTTTCATTCCACACAGATATGGCCAAGTAACTTTTCTGCTTACAAAAGTAAAACAAGATAAAGCTATGGCATCTATTGCCAATCAAGTTCAAAGTCTCTTGTTGGATAGGACCTCTGGGTGATTACAACACATGTCTGAAAAAGAAACTCATTGACCATGTATTAAATAAGTGCTCAAGTCCTCCAATGAGGGATAACTAATTCACTACTGAGGCAGTGCAGTCCACCTTAGGATAACTCTCTCAGGCTTAGGAATTTTTTCTGATATCAAACTCCTCTCTTCAGCTTCCCTACCTTTCTCCCAGTTTTACCCTCTGTGGCCAAGCAGAACAAAGCTAATCCCTCAGATTAGTCTTGAAGTCAGAACTTCAACCTTTTGAAGACAGTTATTCCCTTCCATCCTCCTCTTTTTCTCTTCTGGATGAGCAGCTCTCATTCAGTGAAAAAGCAATTATTAAGTAACTACCACATTTCAGACACTGGAGATACAACTACCAGAGAAAGTAAAAGGTAAGAACAGAAACAGCCTACACTCTCCAGTTTACATTTTATTGGGGAATGCAAAATAAATCTGAGGGAAGGAGAGTTTTAGCAGTTGAGGGAGGGAATCAGAAAATGTTTCAGGGAAAAAGTGATGTTTGAACCAAAGGAAAAGAGAGAGTCCATGAGGTACAGCTGAGAAGGGAATGTATTTTTGGAAAGTGGATTGGTCAGTTCAAGGGCAGGGAAGTAGAAGATGGAGTGTTGTATGTTTGGAACAGAGACAAGGCCAATTTGATTGGACCATATAGTGCAGTAAGTTGGGGTAATATGTAATGAAATGGGGAAGAGAGATTGGAGCTAGATTGCAAAAGTCTTTAAGAGCCAGAGGGGTTTCTATATATTCTAGAGGCAACATGGAGCCACTTGAGTTGAGTAGGACAGTGGCATGGTTAGATCTATGCTTAAGGAAAATTACCTGGGCATCTGTGTGTAGGATGAATTAAAGTGGGACATCAATCAGGAGACTATTTCAGTAGTCTTGGCCAGAGGTGATTAAGACCTGAACTAAGGTGAGGTCTGTGGAAGTGGAGAGAATGGGACTGGAAACATGTTGTAGAAATGGCAAGATTTGGAAACCAATAAGTTGTGTGGTCTGAGGGAGAGTGAGGAGTGGAAGGGAACATGAAGATGGTGAACCTGGAAGAACAATGATGCCTTGGAAAGTAATCTGAAAGGCTGGAAGAAGAATGGATGTGGGGAGAAGGATATGTTCTCTTTTTAGATATGTTGAGTTTGAGATGGGCCTTGGGCATTCATTTGGAAATGGCTAGCAGACCAATGGTGATGAAGAGCTGGAGCTCAGGAGAAAGACTGGGGCTAGATATACATAGCCCAGGGAGTCACTCACATAGAGATGATAGTTAAACCAAAACAGCTTATGAGGTCACCAAGTGAGAGTGTCAGCAAGTTAGTCACGGAGCTTTGGTCAAGAAGTAACTACATGCCAGGCAGTGTACTAAGTGCTGGGAATACAAAGAAAAAAACCAGGATTTACCCTCAAAGAGCATACATTTTGAATGGTAGGAGAGGAGAAATAGTATGCAAGTAACTAGGTACGTATGAGAGAGACAGAGTCAACGAGTCAACGACGAGTCCATGACAAGTCCACGACGAGTCAGGCAGCCAGAAGGAGAACTACAAGAATGTAGCATAATGAAAACCCAGAAAGGACTGAGGAAAAAAAATCAGATTTGGCAAGAGAGCACAGGAGAAGCCAGTTTCAGTTGAGTTTTGAGATTGGAAGCCAGATTGCAAAAGGCTGAGGAGTGAGTGAGCAGAGGAAGTTAAAGCAGTAAGTGCAGGTAGTTTTTTAGAAGTCTGTGAAAGACTGAAGAGGTGTTAGCTTGAGAGAATCATAGGGTCTAGTGAGGGTTTTTTTTTTAATGGAGAGACTCAAGCATATCGGGAGCCAGTATTGGAATAACCAATAGACAGGGAGATAATATATTTATTAAATATCTGCTATGTGCTAGGCACTTTAAGTGCTTTATAAATATTATCTATTTTAATTTTTACCACAGCCCTGTGAGATGGGTGTTATTATGATGATTCCAATTTTACACTTGGGAAAAAGAGGCAGAGAGAGGTTAAATGACTTTTCCAGGGTCACACAACCTGTGTCTGAAGCCAGATTTTTCAGTCTTCTTGAGTTTTGGGTTCATTGCTCTGTCTACTCCACTGTTATGCCCTTTTGAAGATTGGAGAGAGGAGGGTGATGAGGTTGATCTGCTTGGCACATAGTATTTATTAATCATTTACTGATTAATCTGGGAAATGGGAGATGAGATCAAAGGCATACATAGAAGGAGTGACCTTGGCAAGAAGAAGGGTTGCCCCACCATCAGAAAGATTATAGGGGAGAGTAGGGTACAAGAGGTTTTGAGAAGAGGTGAAAAGAGAGACCATGACTTCCATTTTCTTGCTTCCTTCAACTAATCCTTATGTGGCACAAATTCCAGGCTTTTACTCAGCTTAGTTGCCCTCTTCTTTAGCTTATCAGATTGACTTCTTAAAATGTAATGTCCAGAACTGAATGTAGTATTCTAGCTGTTGCCTGACTTGGGCATTGAGAAGAGTAGAAAGTTAATGTTAGAACCTAGGGAACACTTGTGATTAGTAAAATTGGAAGCATGGACCGTTCCACTTCCACAAGACAATTTTTCAAATACTTGAAGACCTACACCACATTCTTTTCTATTTCCATTCCAACCCAGTTTATCTCTGCTTCAGCCCCAGTTCCCCAAAGGACCAATTACATAGTTATGAAGCTTCTACCCAATTTTGAACCTTTCCTTTGGGTAGGCTGGAAAGGCAATAGCAACATTCACGCATGTCATCATTCATCTGAAACCACACTTAAATTTACCAACCATCTGTCAATCACCAGATTGAATGACTGCTTCTCAATCCTTATCCTCCTTCACCTTCATCTCTTTGTAGAGTGTTGTTGGTCACCATCTCCCCCTGGATACGGTCTTACCTAGATTTTCTTGGCATTGTCCTCTCAATTTACCATCTGCTTATCTGACATCTTCTCTGTGTCCAGGCCTTGCCTCCACCTGTGGGTATCCCCACATCTGTCCTGGGTCCCCTTCTCTCCTACTTGTATACTAGTGGTTCTTGACCTGAGGTCTCTTGGGGGTTCATGAATAGATTTCAGCAGATATGTGAATTTGAATGGGAAGACTTTATCTTTAATTTTACCATCCTCTAACATTGGGATTGGAGTTAGGAAGACCTGGGTTTAAATCTAGTCTCAGGCCCTTACTAGCCATGTGATCTTGGGCAGTTGCTTAACTATTTAGTCTCAGTTACTTCATCTGTAAAATGGAGATGATAGCAACTACCTCAACTACCTGATTATGATGGTCGAATGAGCTGCTATATGTAAAGCACCTCGCAAACTATAAAGTTGTCCATTACTATTGTTTTCTTTTATTTATGAATTTAAAAAACATTTTCAGGAGGGGTTCATACAGTTTTTAGACTACCAAAAGAATCCATGGCACAAAAGCCATTCAGAACCTTTTATACAATCTCTGATCTCATAGGGTTCTATGGATTCAATTTTTACCTCTATGCTGATGATTCCCAAGTCTAAATAAGCATAATCTCTCTCCTGAGCTCTGGTCTTACACTGCCAACTGAATTTTGGGCATTTCCTACTGGCAGTCCTGTAAGTATCTCAAACTCAACGTATCCTAAATTGAACTCCTCACCTTTCCCCTCAAATTCTCCTTTCTTTCCAACTTTCCCATCACTGTCTAAGGCTCTGTCTGCTAGTCACTCAGGCTTACAACTTTAGTATCATGCTCAATTTGTCACTTCACCCTACATTTATAATCTGATATCAAGTGTTATAGTTTCTGCCTTTCCAGCATCTCTCATTCTCTTCTTGCCACTCACATAGCCATCGTCTTGGTAGAAGCCCTTGTCATGATTCTTCTGGTTAGTATTCCTTTCTCAAACCTCTCCCTACTCCAATCCATCCTCTACTCAACTTTCAAGGTGATTTTCCTAAAATATAGGTCAACTCAATAAACTCTGGTGCCCCCTATTACCTCCAGGATCAAATAAAAATATTTCTGTTTGGCTTTTAAGTCCTATCACAACTTTATTCCTTCCTGCCTTCCCAATATTCTCACCCTTTACTTCCCTCTACATAATGTACAACCCAGCCCCTGCCTTGTTCCTTGAGCTCCATCTGTAGACTGAATGGTTTTTCCCTAGCTGTTCTCCAAGCCTGGAATACTTGGCTTCCTGGTTTTGCTTAAGTCTTAGCTCAGGGATCATCTTCTCTAAGAGGTCTTTTAGGGTCCCCTCCCAACCTAGTGCCTTATCTCAGAGATTATTCTCTATTTACATCTTGTTCAGCCTTCACTTTTGAAGAGGACTAATGACGTTATAATGCTGGGATTAGGGTATGGTGTGTTTACCTGTGGCTGATCCATTCAATATGGTTCAGAGGACTCTTCCACAGGTTGGACACAAATAGTGCATGTGAACATTTGGGGTGGAGATGTCTTGAAATTTGTGTATCTCACATTTCTTTTGAGTTACTCTAATTCTGCTTTGCTCATAGAGCACTTCTTTGATGCGAGCATGCCATGCTGGGTGGTCCTGTGCCAGCATGTTCCATGTCATGCAATCAATTTCATAGTTCTTCAGAGAGACATAGGAGTGTCCTTGTATCACTTCTTCTGATCTCCATGTGAGTGCCTACCTCATGCAAGTATATACATCTTATATATTTGAGGCACTTTGCACATTATCTCCCCCATTAGATTTACGCACCTTGAGGGCATGGACTGTATATTTTTCTTTTCTCAGTATCCCCAGCACTTAGTATAGCATCTGACACACAGCACACACTTAATATACGTATGCTACCTAACTAAATGTCATACTAAGTGTATCCCTTCTACTCTGGAAGGGAACAGTGGAATAGCGCTCATGTTAACCCCTTTCCAGATTGCTATAATGTGTGTGTTGGACTCTGAATCAGAAAGATCTGTTTTTGACACTCATAGTGAAAAAGACTCATCTTCATGAGTTCAAATTCTGTCTCAGCTGTGTGATCCTGGTCAAGTCACTTAACCCTATTTGCTTCAGTTTCCTCATCTATAAAATGAGCTGGAGAAGAAAGTGTCTCTGCCAAGAAAATCCCAAATGGGGTCACACAGTGTCAAACAAGACTGAAAAAATGACTCAATAGGGAGATCCTAAATAAGTCAATTGCCTTCCCTGAGTGTCAAGATTTAGGAGTCAGGCTGCAATTGATTGACGTTGATAGAGGAAATGGAGCTATCCAGGGTCCCCTGAACTACTCTTAGGAGAGAAGTATGCAAAAATTATGGATGGTTCATTTCCCAGATGAAAAAAATTGAGGTTTAGAAAGATTAAGTAATTGGCTTAACTAGAAAGTTCCCAAGTGAGCTCAGATTCAAACTTAGACCTGTTGACTTCAAGTCCAGGACAAAATAGCTAGCAAGTTGTGGACTGGGTCTGAGGTTTCCCACTAGCACCTTTTCTCCTCTTTGCTTCATTCTCCCCTTTCTCTTTTGATATTTGAGGAAGTGCAATCTCTCATTTATTGAAAAGACAATGTTTTTTCTCAAGCATCAAGAAGAACTGCCTCGTGTATAATTACAAACTTTTATTCCCCCCTCAAAAAAACACCCCAAACCCAAAACATCTTTTACAAACCTCCTCACCAAGAAACATCTCTTTCTTTCTCCCCTTTGCTGTTCCAATTAAAATAAAAATAGCAGCTCAGTATTGCTTTTCCGGGACCATCAAGTTAGCAGAGATCTGACGGCAGGCCAGGGCCAGCAGGGTGGAGAGTGGTGCCCAGAAGATGCCCAGCAACCTGGCAGCTGAACAAAGCCAGAGCTGGCTCATCTTCTACACGGGGGCCCCAGCTTCCTGCAGGGGTCAGCCAGGTGCAGGGGGGAGGGGAAGACTTGGCAGGCGAGATGGGGGTTCACTGCTCTGCCCGCCTGCTGCCCAGGGCCTGGGGCAAATTGGTGCCCACAGAGGGATGGGTGGGGGCTGTGCTTGGCTTTCTTTGAATTCTGGGCCCAGGTGGTAAGGCAGGAAGCCTTGGAGAAAATCTGTTCCAGCTGATGCTGTGAAGGAAGCTGACATCTTCTTGTGCCTTGTTTGTATTTCTCTACCTAGCTTCTGCCCATCCTGTCCCCAAATGACCAAGTGCTCTGGGGAAAACCCTGGTTGCTTAATATGGTTTTCCATAGTGTGCTTTAAAAAGAATAGAGCTGTAAAGTACTGAACATTACATTAGGGAAAACCTTAGAACACAGGATGTCAGAGCTGGGAGGGCCTTAGAACACAGATTGTCAGAGCTGAGAGGGTCTTAGGACATAGGATGTCAGAGCTGGGGGGGCCTTAGAACATAGGATGTCAAAGCTGGGAGGGCCTTAGAACACAGGATGCCAGAGGTAGGAGGGCCTTAGAATACAGAATGTCAGAGCTGGGAGAGCCTTAGAATACAGAATGTCGGGGCTGGAAGAGCCTTAGAACACAAAATGTCATAGCTGGGAGCCTTGGTGTATCAACAGCAATGAACAAAGAGCTCCATTGCTCATCTGGGCTGGGTAGACTCAGCTACCATTGAAATGGACTCTGGTGGTTTCTGCTATAGACACTGGTCCTTCTGACCTTTCAAAACTCATGATCTTGTAACTGGATCAGGTTGATCAGGAAAGACTAATCACAAAATAAACAGGTGTTGTGTGCTCAGACATATATGGAGTCCAGGTTGGGTCTGGAAGTGACTTGTTGATGTTCCTTCGGGCTCATAGTCATTCTTACCTCACTACCAGGAAGGGAAAACACCCAAAGTAACCAGGGAAGGGAGATCTAATCCTCTTGTATGCAAAGGTGACTCTGGACCACCTCTTGAATTCTGGATCCTTCTGGATCTGAATCTCCATAGTACAACCTTTGAGTACAGCATTCAATGTTGCTGGCCTGGCAATAGGCAGAGAATGTCTGTACATTCTTCAAGGCTGTAGGCCCTCATGAACCAGTCCCCCTATTATATGTCAATGAATATGCCCCATCCTCTATTTACAAAGAGAGAATGATTTCTGGTAAAAATAAAAAAACAAAGATTAAAAATAAAAATAAAGCGCAGCTTAGTTACTTCAAGAGATCAACTTTCTGCTCAAGAAAAGTCTCAGCTCTTCCACAACAGAGAACTGGGGTTTTTACTCCTTGACTCTTCTCTTGGAACAAAATGTTGGACCAGTTTGAATGAATCTGTCTCATTTTTAAAAGACCCTAACTCCCCTGAAGGAGGATTTTGGTTAGATCCCTTCTTTCACCCAGTGGATGACTCAAGCCTCAAGAGTGGCCAAGTAGCCTGTTTCTTACTGTAACAGTTGCCTGGGTGACCATCCTGTCCTGGGTGGAGATCATGAGTTCTGTGAAAGCAAAACCCTGGTCTTCTACTTCCTTCTCTGCCCTTATATCTGTTGTCACGGTTGAAACTGAACAAGTATTTCAATTTTGGAATCTCAGAGTGAGAAGAGACCATGAAGCCATTTTGCCTCAAGTCCTCCTTGGGTGTGTGTGATTGTGTGTGTGTGTGTGAATTTCCTCACCTGTAAGATGAGAATGTTGCATAAAATGGATGCGAAGATCTCTTCCAGCTTTGGCTTTCTATGTTCTAAGTGACTTCCTCCTTCCCCCCCCCCCCCCCCAGCTCTGAGCTTCTTTGGATCAACCATGGAATACAAAATTATTGATGTCATGTTTTCATACCATCTTTATTTCCCGTAACATCTACCCCCTTTCCTTCATTCTGTGTTCTAAGGACCCTCCCAGCTCTGACATTCCTTGTTCTAAGGATCTTCCTAGTTCTGGCATTCTATCCAGGCTCTGACATTTTATGATCTAAAGCACCTGCTGATTTTCCTTCTGTTTGCACCTGTGTGCTGGGGCGGGCTGCGGGCAGCCAAAGCTGGGCCCCTATCCCCATATTAGTGGCCAAACCAGGTTTTATGGGACATTGAACCCTGGACAGATCTGCTATTGTCAGAAGAATTTGGCCAGTGGAGGAGGGGATCCATGTTTAATTTTTCCTAGGCCTGTATTATAAATTCCATAATCCCACCGGTTACAAGCTAACGAATTCTGAGGACTGCAGCTTCCACCTGGGAGCTGAAGGCCCAAGGCTGCTTTTACTGGCTTTTATCACCACTAATAAAGGCTCAGCAGCCAGAATTCAATAGCTGTGGGTTGGTTTTCTTTGTTTGTTTCATTTTTTTGTGTGTTATTGTGTTTCCCCCCTCCTTTCCATCTTCCTTCCCTGTGCAATAGGTTTGTTATTCTAAGATTGAGGAAAGACCGAAGGATAGGGAGGAATGGGACCTACAGGGATTCATCTATCAATCAACAAGCATTCATTAGGCACCTCCAGTGTGTCAGGCCCTATTCTAAGTGCTGGGCCACAAAGACAAAACTGGATCAGCCCTGTTCCTTCCAGGAGACCTTGTGATGCAATGGAGAGAATGCAGGATTGAGAATCAGGTCACCTGGGTTCTAGTCACTGTGTGACATTAGGCAAGTCATTTAACCTCAGTTTCCCTACCAATAAAATGAGGGTGCTGGACTCACAATCTCCAAAGTTCCTTCTGTCTCTGACATCTAGGCCCTGAGAGCCGGTCTGACTGACAGTTGAACATCCTAAACGTCTACAGAGGCTTAAAACCTCACCAACTTCAAAGAAGGAAATCTCCTTTTAAGGGAAGTAAGAACATCTTGGAAGCCCCCTGTGCCCCCACCACCACCAATATGCAAACTCAATAATTCTCCCTGAAAGAGAGGAGGGAAAAAACTGCCGACGTGGTTCTGAGCTACTCCTCGGCCAAGATTTACTGAGGAGAGCTGGAGTGCGGTCTCGCATTACTGAGCCTTCATTACTTTTACAAAATATGTTCTGGTGGGTTCACCAGTGGCTATAAAGCCCCGCATAAATAATTAAACTCCACTTGTCAGGCAGAGAGTGAGGGAAACAACGAGATAGGAGAAAGAGGATTTGACTAGGAGTCTGGGGATGGGGCCTCTGGTCTGGTCTCAGCTGCTAACTGGTTGTGTAACTTTGGGGAGCTCACTTGGCTTCCTTGGGGGTTAAAGGAAGGAAGTCCTTCCTAGCTCTGATATTTTGTGTTCTATGGCCCCTCCCAGCTTTGACACCCTGTGTTCCAAGGGCCCTCCCAGCTCTGACATCCTGTGTTCTAAGAGCCCTCCCAGCTCTGACACTCTTTGATGTAAGGCTCATTCCAACTGAATGAATGCAAAGTGATGTATTAAGTACTCACTATGTGCCAAGGACTGTGCATAAAATTGACAGTCCTGTCAAAGAGAGTATATAGGAACTAACTTGTCTGGGAACTCACCCATATTAAAAATGCAGGGCTAATAGGCTCTAAAATCCTAAAGTTCAGTGGAGGCATGGATAGCCAGGCCCACAGATCCTTCCTGAGTTACTGCTTGAGCTGGGCCTAGAACCAGGTCTTCTACTCCTTCTCTAGTTCCTTTCCCCCCATTTCACTATTGCCTTCTTACGTTACTTTGTCCTTGTTCTAAAGGTCCTTGGGAGTGGGAGAGTGGAGATGTGATGTAGATGGAGATGTGTATAAATGAGAAATGATAATAATAGTGATAATCCCTACCCTCATGGATCTTACAGTGCAGTTGGGTGGCTAGGAAATCACAATGTCAGAGCTAGAATAAACTGAAGACAGTGAATGTCAAAGCTGAGAGGACTCTTACAACATAAAATGTCAGGGCTGGGAAGGCCTCAGAACCCAGAATGTCCAACCTGGGGCTGGGGAGGGGGTGCTTAAAACAGAGGATGTCAAGGGACAAAAGCAGGTCACCCAGCATGTTAGGTAGCTGGCCTCTACAGCCCTAGAAGGAGTGTGCTTGCCTAGGTGGTATAGGTATTTGGCACGTTCGTGTAAATGATTCTCTCTCTTTCCTTTCTTTCTGTTTGTTTCTGTCTCTCTCTGCTCTTTCTGTCTCCACATCTCTGTCTTTCCTGTTTCTCTTTTCTCCTTCTGTTTGTTTCTGACTGTCTTCTCTCTTCATCTCTGTCTCTCACTGACTCACTGTCACATTGTGGATTACAAAGGAAACCTCTGGCTTCCAGCCCATTAACAGCCACTGGGGTTGGTGGCAGCAGTTACAGGGCACTCAGACCTGACGGAAGTCTTTAACAGACAAGCCTTCTACCAGATCAGCTCACTGATCGTAAGGTCTGGAAACTCCTTGGCCTCTGACTTCATCACCTCAGAGAGGATGGATTCCCCTTAAGTCAGGGGAGTTTGTACGCTGGGATTTTCTGGAGGGAATCCTGCCTGTAGATTCTCCTTGGGCCCTAAAATCATGGACAATGCTCCATTGCCTATTCCCTGGTGATTAAGGTTGAACACTTTGACGGGGGAGGGTCTTCTGGCTTTAGGGTCTTGCCCAGGACTTTAACTCCCCATCACTTTTGTCTCCTTGTTTTCTCTTTCTCCTCTGATCTCTGGTCCTCCCAAGCCTGTCTTTTGGCCCTCTCCCTCTATTTCTCTCTAATTCTTCTACCTTCCCCCTCTTTCCTCTCTCCTCTGGCTCGCCTCTCTGCTTCCTCTCCTTTCTCTCCTTATTTTCTCTTTTTTTCTTTCTTCCCCACCCCCTTCTCTTTGTCTCTCCCTCTTTCTCTATATTTTTGTCTGTCTTTCTTTGTGTCTCTATTTCTGTCAGCTGGCACAGTGGATAGAGCTCTGGGCCTGGATTTAGGAACACCTGATTTCATATCCCACATAGGACATTAGCTAGCTATGAGACCCTGAGTAAGTCACTTAGCCTCTGGTCATCTCAGTTTCAACTATAAATAATGTGGATATTAATAGCGCTTACCCTTCCAAGGATATTGTGAGGATCAAATAAGATAACATTTTTAACACTCTTAGCACAGTGCCTGGCATGCAGGAGGTTCTTAATAAATGCTTGTTTTTTCTTTTCCCTCTCTCCCTCCCTCCCTTCTTTCATTTCTTTGCTCCCTCCTTTCCTTCCTTCCACCTCCCTCTTCCTTCACCTCCACTATCTTCTCCTCTTTTGCTTGATTCATCTCTGCCCTTCTTTACTTTCCCTGATTTTGTCTTTCCTTCCTTCCCCTGACTCTCCTTATCTTCCTTTTCCTGTGTATATATATTCCCATTTTTCTCCATTCTTCCCCCACTTCTATCACTTCCCTTCTCCCCCTGTCTCATGTTTCTTCTCCACCCATCAATGTTTTCCCCATATCTCTGTCCCCTCTTCCATTCTCTGCTCCCTCCACCCTGTCCCCCACCCCTGAAAGGCTGCTGTTGTCACTTTGTCCCTTGTCAAGTTCCTGAGTGGGAAGGAGGTGGCTTGTGACTTGGTGTTCCTTACATCCTCTGGTCTTATTTATAGGTTGTTGCAGGTATGCATCTGGGACCGCTGGTGAGCTGGGCAGGAGTGCACCCATCTCCCATCCCTTTGCTTGGGAGAGCAAGATACCTTTGTATTGGACCATGATCACAGCTCACTTTGGGTGTGAGTTGTGTTCAGCCAGTCAACAGGACAGGGAGTCACTTTCAGGGAAGGTTGAGGGCAAGGGGAAAGGAGTCAGAAGTGCAGGGTTACAATGAGTGCTGCCTGAATGCGGTTGGGAGTATCCCAAGATAGTCTCCCTGTAGCCTGGGACAGCTATCAGGTCCTTAGAAATGGGAAGGCCCAAGCAAAGTGTGGTACATGCCTTTAACAAAGTATTACTGGGATGTAAGAAAAAGGCAGTTAGAAAGAATTCAGAGAAGCCAGTGGGGGTGGGAGTGGAGCATTTATATAACACTTACTATGTTCCAGGCACTGTGCTAAGCACTTTGCAGATACCATCTCCTTTGATTTTCCATTCAGGTGCTGTTATTATCTCACTTACCAGCTCATTGATTGGAGGGGGTTGGGGTGGGAGGGCAAAGTATAAGAAGACTGGAAAGATGGGAAGGGACCAGATTGTGAAAGGCTTTAAGAGCCAAACAGAAGGTTTTATATTTGATACGAGAGATAATAGATAAATATAATAATATTTAATAATAATATCAATAAAACTACTGGAGTTTATTGAATAGGGGAGTGATATAGTTAGAACTGCATTTTAGGAAGATGAGTTTGGCAGCCAAGTGTAAGATGGACCAGAGTGGGAAGAAACATTCAGCAGAGATGGACTCTAGTCAGCAGGTATAGCCCAGGCATGAGGCCACAAGAACCTATACTAGGGAGGCGGTGGCAGAGCCAGGCATTGTTCTAGGAACAGGAATGCAAAGGCACTCAGGAAGCAGCTCCTTCCCTAAAGGAGCTAACATTCTGTCCACCATAACCTGTAACAACATAAACAGAAAGATCAAAGAAATGGAACTGAATATGGCACGAATATAAGCAAGGGAAGTTAAGAGAATTGAGGAAGAAAGCACATTTGACCCTTAATTTGTAGAAATAAAGGAATAGAGGAATGGAATACTGTCAGATATTGTCAGATATGGTTCATTTTACTGAACTATTTATTTTTTCCTCTAAAAAATATTGTAAGGGAATGGTTACTGGTTAGGAGAGTTGAGTGGATTATATTTGGAAATTAATGTCATACAAAAAACAAAAGGCATCAAGGAAAAATAAAAGAAAAGGTGGTAGGATCCTGCCTCATTTTCTAGCATAAACCCAAGCTAGAGTGGGAATATTCTCATTCCCTAGTTCCTAAAGCCTTCCTCTATTTGCTTTACTGCAAAAGGGGAAAATACTAGTCTTTGTGCACCCTATCTCATAGCACTGTTGCAATGAAAGCACTTTATAAAACTCAAAATGCTGTAGAAATGGGATCTGTTGTTATATTAGAACTATAACTAGGGTGGAAAACTGAAGCTTTTTTCCAGGGCATTGACAATTACAGTGTGCAAAAATTTAAATAACAGATTTAAAAAGAGAATTTTGAGATCAAGGAGTCTCTGTCCAAAGACAGGTCAGGGTCCTGAGGTCTCTTCTCCTCAGGGTGATTTAGAGGGATGCTTAGTGGTGCCACTTTCCCCAGGTGTCATTTTTGTGTCTATGCTCCAGCAGGTCAAAATTGCTTGTTACAGTCTTGTGTTATAGAATTGATCAGGATATTTGAAGAAAGGTACAGATAATTTAAAATATGAGATAACTAAAAAAAACCCTTTTTTTAAAAAAGGTCCTTTGTTGATTGTTTTAAGATATTTTCCTTTACTTATTAGAAATTATTTTTGTTCCTGGCACTGATGAAAACATATTTACATCAGTGGGAAGTGGGCAGAGTGGTCTAGGATCTATACATATGTCAGGGAAAATACACTCTGGGGCAGAAGTAGAAGTGACTCTGATGCAGATAGCAAATTGATTTCTTTTTCTCTTTCTCTTTGTCCTTCTCTGTCTTCCCCTCCCCCTCCTTTTCTTTCTCCTCCTCTTCCTTCTTCCCCTCCTCCTCCTTTTCCTCCTCTAGTAGCTTTGTCCTGCTCCATTTCTGACCTGAGCCAGTTCTCCCCTCCTTAGACGATCTGATGTTCTTTCACCCCATCCTCAACTCCTGGAAATTCACCATATTAATGCCAACATTAGCACATCAGATGAGCCCACTGCATATCAGTACTCCTGAACTCAGGAGGTCAGCCAACTTCAGTCTCCTGATAGCTGGGGCTATGACTTCTGGTGCAATGCTGTATATTAGAGTTATCTGTTTTTGTCTTTTCCCCCTCCTAGCCTATGAGCAGCTTGATAACTAGAATTGCCTTATTCCAACTTCGTATCTCTTGCATTATACACAGAGTAGGTACCTTATAACCATTCTTGGATTGAATAAATGGATGAGTGGAAGGCAAAATGATTGGATGAGGGGGAATAGAAGTAGGTGTGTTAAGAAGTAACAGGCAAAGGACCAATTCCTTCAGACTCTAAATAAGTAGATATCAAGAGGGATTCTGTGGCTGGATTTCCAGTTCTTCAACTGCCTTCTCTCAATGAATTAATTAGAAATGGCTCTATGTTTTGGGAGCACCTTGGGAAAGGAAGTGGGGCTCTAAGAGACAAAATATTGGGCAGGGGGAGCTGGAGGGTCAGTTTAACTTGTCTGCTCTAGTGGCCTCCATTGAGCACCTAGGTCCAGATGTCTTAGAACATAGCCTAATAGAGCTGGAGGAAGTCTTACAACATAGAATGTGAGATTAAGAAGGGCCTGTAGAGTACAGAATGCTAGAAATGTAAGGGACATTAGAACCTAGAATGTCTGACCTTGGGGTACCCTTAGAGCACAGAATTTCAGAGCTGGGAGGGCCCTTAGAACACAGAATGTTAGAGCTAGGAGGGAGAACTGGGAAGGATGTTTGAACATAGAATGTCAGAAGGGGAAAGACACTTAAAATACTAAATGTTAGGGCTGGACAAGACATAGGACATAGAGTGTTAGAGCTCTGAGTGACCTTAGAATATACAAGGGAAGACTTTGTAAGGGATCTTGGGTTATAGGTTATTAGAATCTCAAGGGACTTTAAAATATAGAATATCTGAGCTGGAAAGGGTCTTAAAACAGACATAGATGGAAGTGACTTCAGAGATCATTTAGTCAAATCCCTTTGTTTTACAGATAAAGAAACTGAGGTCTGGAGAAGGAAACTAAAACTTACACAGTTAGAAAAGTCAGGACAAGAACCCAGGTGTCTAGGATTCCTGCTAATACCACAAACTGCCACTGAATGCACAGGTTCTGGGAGGATTGGATGCACAAGGTCCCAATGGGTTGAGTTTGTAGAAAATGGAGAGAGTTGACTCTGACCGCTGCAAAGGGAGGAGGGGAAAGAGAGCTAGGCCCAAAGGCCAGTTATTAAACATCATAGATATGGAGCCTCAAGGAATCTTAGACATGAGCTAGTTCAACCCCTGAGTTTAGTTTAGTTTAATTTAATTTTTGTTTTTAAAATTCTCTTCGTTATTATGAACTTACACAAGAAATGAACATGTAAAGATACTAAGAATAGAAAAAAGGCTTGCATATGAAACTGTGAACTAATGCTACTTGCAGTTTCAAAAAGTTTATATTAAATTGAACACATTAATAAAAACCAAAATAATTAAAAAAAAATCTTCCCTATTTGTTTGGATCTCCTTCCGAACCTTTTTCAGCCTGTTCTATTTAGTATTTCTTTGATGCTCTTTTCCTACCTCCCTCCCTCCCTTCCTCCTTCTCTCTCTCCCTTCCTCCTTCCTTCCTTCCTTCCTTCCTTCCTTCCTTCCTTCCTTCCTTCCTTCCTTCCTTCCTTCCTTCCTTCCTTCCTTCCTCCCTCCCTCCCTCCCTCCCTCCCTCCTTTCCTTCTTCACTCCCTCCCTTTCTTCCTCTTTCCATGACTCACCAGTAACCCCCCCCCCCCAAAATAGAAGCTCCTCTCTCACACCAGAATTAGAAGGGTAATGGATAGAGAGCCAGCCTCAGAGTCAGAGGCCTCAAGTCTTGCTTCTGACATATATTGGTTGTGTGACCCTGGACAAGACTGAATGACCTCCAAGGGCCTCCTCCCTCTAGGACTATGATCTTAAATGAAGTCCATCAGTGGAAGGGCCAGGTGTGAAGACGGATGTCTCATTCTGTGCTTTTCTGTGCCAAGAGGTCCCGAGGCTTCATTTTCCCATACAGGAAGTTGGGGCCCAGAGAAGGAATCTGCTTCACTCACAAGGGTGACAGCTCAGACCTGGGCCTCCTGTCCCTCTGTCTCCAAACCTAGGGCTCCTTCCACGTCTCTGTGGTGGGGTGAGAGAAGTTCCTGTCCTGGCTCAGAGTCCTAAGACGTTAACAATTGAGGTACTGCTGAACCCCCAAATGTGAAGGGTGATGTGCCTGTCTTGCAGATGAGGCAACAGAATCAGACATAAAACTGGAGACAAAAGAGCCCCAGCCAGGCCCGAGCCCCTAACCCTTCCCAGCACAGATGGTGCAATTAGAGGGGAAGGCCAGATTTGATGTGGAAGATTATGCCACTTGAGGAGAGTAAACAGTTCTGCAGGGGGCCTTTTCTCTATTTTAAAAGCAGCCGGCAGCATATAATTCCTCCAAGTAAATTGTACATTTCTATACTTAGGGTGGTTACACCATCCATGGAAGGTGCTCATGTGTGAAAATTAGCATGGTGCTGGGCTGTGGGTTAGCAGCTTCCTGCATGGGGCCTTTGTGGGGACTCTTTTCAGGGGGTCTGGAGGAGGTGGGGGGCTCTTCTGCAGCAGCTCTCTGTCTCCAGTTCCTCCTTTGCTTGGGGATGGAGGGAAGGAGGGGAAGTGATGTGATGGATGAGGGTCTCTTTTCTCCTTTTCTCTGCAGAGGTAATAATAGTGGCTTCTTTAGTAGGGCAAGGAAGCCTAGTGGTTAGAATAGATGCCTTGGAGCTGAAGATTCCCAGGCTCAAAGATCTCCAGCTGGAAGGGACCTCAGACATCATTGACTTCAACCTTCTAATTTTTTAAAGAGGAGGAAACTGAGGCCATGAGCAAGTGAATCGACTTGCCCAAGGGGAGCCAGGTAGGAAACTTCTGAGGAATGATTTGAACCCAAGTCCTCAGATTTCAGAGTAGGGGCATTTTCTCCTGCTTCTTCATTCTTTGTGAGACTCAGGTGCAAAGCCCAGATGTACCATTCACTTCTTGGGTGGCTTTGAGATAATTTCTTCTCTGACCCTCCACTTCTTCCTCTGCCAAGGGAGTGTGTGTGTGTGTGTGTGTGTGTGTGTGTGTGTGTGTGTGTGTGCTTGTGAAGGGGTGGGGTGGGCTTGGGACTGTATAGTCACCAAGTGTCTGCCTTTTTTCCCCCCCTATTAAGTGACTTGTCCAGGGTCACACAACCAGTAAGCATCTGGGGCCAAATTTGAACTCAGATCCTCTTGGCTCCAGGGTGGGTACTCTGTGGACTATGGAGCCACCTAGCTGTCCCCAGGTATCTTTCTAATGTTAACATTTTTTTTTGATCCTATTCTATAGCCATGTAAGGTGAAGACGTGTCTTCTATTCAATTAATTCACAAGCGTTTACACACACATGTGCACAAAGACAGGCAGACAGAAAGATACATAGAGAGACAGAGAGACTAGAAGACCAGATGCAGTGTAAAATATTACATTGAGTGCTAGCCTCAAAGCTAGAAAAGCATGGGTTCAAATCTTGCTTCTATCTTGTATTATCTGCGTGACCCTGGGTGAAATATATGTATATATACATATGTGTGTGTTCAGTCATTTTCAGTATGTCTGACTATTCATGACCCCATTTGGAATTTTCTTGGCAAAGATACTGGAGCGGTTTGCCATTCCCTTCTCCAGCTCATTTTACAGATGAGGAAACTGAGGCAAATGGGGTTAAGTGACTTGCCTGGGGTCACACAGCTAGTGATTGGGGCAGGATTCAAACCCAGTTTCTCTCAAATCCAGTGCTCTTTCCACTCTAGAGGGAGGATGTTTAGCTTTCAGGGGAAAAGAGCTTTTAGAGGCAAAGACAGATGTCTTTAAGGGTCTAAGTTGTTTCCTATGAGAGTGAATTAGGCTTATTCTGCCTGGCCCCAGAAAACAAAACCAAGAGAAATGAGGGTATGGAGTTACAGGAAGAGAGATTTTGGTTTAATATGAGGAAAATCAGCTTAATAGTCGAGCTGTACAAAAGTGTCTTGGGAGGGAAGTGGATTTAACTTCATTGGAGGTATTCAAACAGTGGAAGGTAGAGGGAGGCTAGGTCCCCATTCAGGTGTGACTTGAACTTGGTACTCTGGAGTTCCTTTCATGTTTGAGATTCTGTGATGCTGTGATATCTCCCAGCATGGAAGAGAAAAGGACCTCCTCCTCAAAGCAAGCCTTGTTCCTTGGAGTGGAAAGATAATTCTGACTTCAACCTGGGACGTCCTTAGAGTCAGAAAGCCTCAAAAAGTGAGCTCACCTTTTCCTTTTCCTTCTCTTTCCAAAACAGCAAGAGCAACAGGGAACCCTCAGTTTCCTTTTCTCCTTGTCTGGAATACCCTCTCCCCCTCACCTCTCCAAATCCTATCCACCCATCAAGACCCAGTTTAAATCCTACCTTTCCCATTATGCTTCCTGGACCATATCAGCCCACATTGATCTCTCCCTCTCTCCTTTGACTAATCATAGCCTTCCTATTTGTAATACTCAATCAGAACTTGGGATAGGTCATGGGGGTTGGGGGGGGGCAAAGGAACCTGAACCCTGAAGGTTACATGTGGTTCTCTAGGTCCTCAAGTGTGGCCCTTTGACTGAATCCAAACTTCCTTTAATAAAAGAATTTGTTTGGTAAGACTTGGACTCAGTGGAAAGGCCATACCCAAGGACCTAGAAGACCACATGTGGCCTCAAGGCCACAGGTCCTCTACCCCTAGGATAGATATGTATTGTTATCTAGCAGTAGATAACAACGAGTAGAGATAATGAGTAGAGCCATAGAATGTTAGCTAGGGTTGGAAGGGATTTTAGAAGGAACCTTGGAATTTAGAAGATGAATTCTAGGAGGGACCTTTAAAACACAAAGTATTTATAACCACAGAATTTCAGAATTGGAAGGGAGCTCAGTGCTCATCCAGTCTAACTCATAACCAGAAGGAAGACTCCATTATAAAATCCCTAACAGGTGGCTACATGCAGCCACTGCTGGAAGCAATGAGGTCCACCCCACTCCCTTCTAGGGTAACTCTGGTTCTAAGATATCTGAAAGTTTTCTCCTAAACTTCTTGAAATATAATGTCCAAGTTCTGGTTTTGCTCACACTTTTCAGGTAGGCCAATGATTTTAAATTTTTTTTCTCTTCCATCTGTTTTCTAGGTCAGTTGTTTATGCTACGAGATACCTTACATTTGCTTCTATTTTTTCCAGTTCTTTGACTTTGTCTTTTTGTCTGATGGAATTATTGACTTTTGTTTAATCTATTCTACTTTTCAGGGAGTTTGTTGTTTGAGCAAAGTTTTGTGCCTTTTATGCCCAGCTGTTTATTCTCTTCCCAATTCTTTCTTCCACAGCTCTCATTTCTTTTTTTAAGGTTTAAAATTGTATTTTATTTTGTCTAATTGCATGCACAGATAATTTTCAAAATTCATTTTTGTAAAATTTTGAGTTCTGAATTTTTTCTACCTCCCTCCCTTCCCTCCGCCCTCCCCAAGACAGCAAACAATCTGATATAAGTTATACCTGTTCAATCATGTTAAACATATTTCCACATTAGTTGTGTTGTGAAAGAAGAATCAGAACAAAAGGGAAAAACGTGCAAGACTCTCATTTCTTTTTCACTTCTTTCCTCTAGTGCTCTCATTTCATTGATTAAATTTTTTAAAAATTCTTTTTAAAAATCCTGCTTCTTTTTCAAGAATTTTAGTTGAAGTTTTGCCCACACTATATTTTTGAGTCTTGCTTATAAATATTTTGGAGTCATTCTTTTCTTCTGGGTTTGTATCTTGAATGTTCCTGTTACTATAATAGACTTTAATGGTGGGATTCTTCTTCTTCTCCTTCTCCTCCTCCTCCTCCTCCTCCTCCTCCTTCTTCTTCTTCTTCTTCTTCTTCTTCTTCTTCTTCTTCTTCTTCTTCTTCTTCGTCTCCTTCTTCTCTTTCTCCTTCTTCTCTTTCTCCTTCTTCTCCTTCTCCTTCTCCTTCTTCTCCTTCTTCTTCTTCTTCTTCTCCTTCTCCTCCTTCTCCTCCTTCTCCTTCTCCTCTGTTCATTCTTCCAGACTATTTCCTGACTTTGAACCTGAAATTAAGGCTAGGCTGTGTGGATTTTTGGAGAGAAGTCAGGGTTGATTCCACTTTTGTTTCCCTGGGGCGTTAAGTGTTGTATTATTCCAGGATCTCAGGGACAGCTCTAGGTGAGGACCTGAAAATTTTCAACACTCCTTAAGTTGTCTAATTCATGGCAAAGTCTGGTTGCTTCCCCTCTGCTCTGAGTTCTGTAAATTTCTCGCATGGGTTTGGGTCAGAGCAATGGATTTGTGTCTTACCCTGTTTGGAGTTTCAGTAGACTATTGCTGGATTCAGCCACCATCAATCATCTGCAAAGCTCTATTAGTTCCAAATGACAGAACTGTAGACTTCCCTTTGGTCTGTGACTCCTGACTTGGTTATTCTGCTGCAGACTTCAGACTGGGCTAGTGATTGGGACTGAGACTTTGTTCTTATCCTGAGATCTGAGAGTCACATAGCTGATGTGATTCAGAACTGTTCCTCACTCAGTACACAGTACATAGAAACATGGTTGTTTCTCACTCTGGATGGCCATCCATAGGGTTCAGGTCTCCTCCTCAGTCCACCCTGGGCTTGTGACTCAAAACTATATAGTAAGAGACAGAACCACCAGTATACATCTGTTCCATCACGGTATCCCTAGATGGATTTAGGGCCTCCTATTGACTCATTGCATAACTTCTTTCTGGGTGCTAGAGTGCTCATGGACAGACCCCACCTCCAGTGTCCACAGACCTCTCTGTTTCTCTGTGCTGACCTGGGCTGGAAAAATGACTCACTGTGATTGTTTTCTTGAACTTCCTGAACAGGATTTGGTCTAAACTGTTTTCTAGATCTGTTTGAAGGATTTTTTTTTTTTTAGAGGATTGGGGCTGAGTGAAACTCTCTGTACTTTCTGTACTCTTTCATCTTGGCTCCACCTCCAACACTCATTCTTACTGAATTTCATCTTGTTAGATTTGATAATATATCCTAACCTCTCAGGGTCTTTTTGGTTCCTGACTCTCTCACTTAGTGTGTTGATATTGTTTCCTAGATTTCTCTCATGTGCAAATTTGCTAAACAATATACATATGCCTTTATCCAAATCATTGATAAAAATGCTAAATAGCACAAGGCCATGCACAGATCCCTGAGGCATTCCATTAGAGACAACCATTAACCTCTCTTTGTGTTCAGCCATGTAGCCAGTTCTAAATCCATCTACTTGTATCATCATAGCCTCCATTTTTCTACCTTTTCTTTCATAAAAATAGCAAGAAATCCTTAATCAAACATGTTGTTTAAATCTTGGTCTATCTGTAACATTCTCCTTGACTGCCGATTTAATAACTCAACCAAAGAAATAAGTCTGCCATGACTTATTCTTGATAAATCCATGCTGACTGTGTGTAAATTGTAGCTTTGCTTTCTCAATGTTCACTGTCTTTCTAACAATACATTCTTGGATTTTTGCAGGAATCAGTGTCGTACTCTGTTTTTTTTTATTTTTGAAAATGGAGGCAACATTTTCCCTTCTTCAGGCTTGAGATACCTCAAATAGCTTTCAAATATTTTCAACAATGGCTCAGCAATCACACCTGCCAATTCTTTCAGGACCCAAGGAAGTAGCTCATCTGGGGCAAATGACTTGAATGCATCGAGGATGACTGGGGTCTTTCTTACCATCCCCTTACTTATCTTGGGTACCAGTTCTCTGTTTGCCACTTTTGTTCAGCCATTTTCGAGGCAAAGGTCATTCTCTTTACAGATCAAATAGAAACAAGACAAAAATCTGTTTGCTTTTTTCTCTGCTGACAGTTATCCTTTTCCCTTCACCCCCAAGCAGTAATCCCTTCCCTTCTTTGTTACTTTTCCTTTCCCCAATGCAACCCCACTGTCCTGGTTGGTGGTTGCCTTGCTCAGCTATTTCAGGAGAGCTGCACTCAACTCCACTTGATCAGTCAACAGATATATAATAAGCATTTAGGAGGTGCCAGGTATTGTGCTAAGTGCTGGGATAGAAATCCAGAAAGAAAGAGAAAAACAGCCCATGCCCTCTTCTACTGAGAGAGACAGCAGGTCAATAATTAGGTACACATAGATATCTACAGAATATATGGATGTTTATCCCAGAGGAGGTGGCATTATCATTTGGGGGGAATAGGAGAGGCCCTTTTTAATGGAGGGATTTGAGCACAGTCTTGAAGGAAGTCAGAAAAATCAGAGGCAGAGGAGAGGAGACAGAGCTACCATCTCTGCATCCCAACTGCCTTGCTGCCCTGCAGAAACTTGGGCCAATGGGTCGCTGCTGTCCTAGTTGGTGGCTTCTCTCTGCTGGACCATTATTTTGAAAAAATGTGAGTAGCCATGTCTCACTTCACTCCCTACTTTCCAGTCAAGTCCCCCTCACCAATCTCCTCGATATTGTCTCCATACCTTTTCCTCCCCTCAACCCCGTACCAGTTCTGGAATCACATACCATGACCAAACCAACTACATCACTGCTTCTGATAAGGATGTATCAATCTACCTCATCATGGTCCTACTCCCCATCCCTCCTTGTTCTCATTCTCATTATAACATAAGCTTTAGGGCAGGGACCATTTTTGCTTTTATGTAGCATAAATGTTGGGGCTTATTATCCCAAATCACACTTATACTCTCGGGTTCGGTGCCCAGAGATTGGTATGCACTGCTTCCCTCAGAATGCTGGGGCTGATTTTTTTTTTTTAACAGCTAGCGTTTATAAAATACTTTGAGATTTGCAAAATACTGTTCATATCTTATTTCATTTGATCCTCACAAAAACTTGGGGAAGTATATATTATTTTTACTC
This sequence comes from Notamacropus eugenii, assembly GCF_028372415.1. Taxonomy (NCBI): domain Eukaryota; kingdom Metazoa; phylum Chordata; class Mammalia; order Diprotodontia; family Macropodidae; genus Notamacropus; species Notamacropus eugenii. The sequence continues at coordinate 57,274,199 of NC_092876.1, forward strand.
TTATTTTACAGATGATGAAACTGGGACAAACAGAAGTGAAGTAATCTGCTCAGCATCACATAACTAGTAAGTTTCTGGGGAGGAATTTGAATTCAGGTCTTCCTGATTCCAAGTACAAGCCTTTTAGCCACTGTATCACCTCAAGTGTACTGAGTGCCCCTCTTCCCCAATCCCATTTGTTCTTCCCAATATCATTTGACTTGCCAGTATCTCCCTAGTATCAATAATCAATAGTCATCAATTAGCTTTTACAAAAGGATATTTATTGAGAAAGTATGGCAAGAACTGAAGTACAGAAACATCTCAAACTGGGAATATGCTCTCTCTTCCGCACAGCAGACTCCCTAAGGAGATTGGGTACAGCTTAAATTGATTGCTACCTAATACTCCCTGTACCTCAGCCAGGGCAGGAGGGAGTGATAGTGATATATTTCATGACCATGAGAGTCCTTTTCCTCTCTTCCCAGAATCCTCACCAAGTTTACTTTTGGATATAACAGATCCAATTAACAAGGGTCTCTCTCCCTTAAGTGAGCTGGCTCCTTGCTGGGCTAGGTCACTCCCTTGATTAGTCTATGACATCTTGGCTTTCTGGGTCTATTCACCCCTGACCTGGGTCAGGCAGGCTGTTTATCAGGGCTGGTTCTTCATGACACTTGGCTATTGTTGCTACTAGTTATGGTTGCTGAGGGGACAGTTCAGGGTTCCTTGGGCCTTTCAAGGATTATATGGTTGTAACCTGGTGATTTGTCTCTGTTATTGGTCAGGATCAAGATCAAGAATGAGCACACACACAAATATACACACACACACACACACACACACACACACACACACACACACACACACACACCCCAAAAGTACCAGGCATTCATGACCACATGGTGGGTGGATGAGGAGATCAGGCAGCTACTGCTGTCGCTTCTCCCAGAAGCCCACAGCATTTCTTCCTCCTCACTTGAAAGCCACCAGAGAAGAGAAAGTACATATGTTTAAACCTTTGGATGAATGATCAGCTCTGGCTCAGAAGCCAATTAAAAGCCCTTTTATCTCTGAACCAACAGGAAAGACCCAGGGGATACCCACCGAGAGGCTGATCCATCGGGCATCTCCAGAAACAGACTCACGAAGCCTGGCTGGCACCAAACAGAGCAAATTGTGCATGATCCAAGGACTGACCCATCATTAGCCAGTCCCCCATTGCATTAGGACTTGGACCTTAGCACAGTGCTAGGATCATAACAAGTGCATAACACATGCATTTTTGTTCACTCATGGAACCTTATCCTCCCTTGAAATCTGCTTTCTCAAAATTTGGGTGCATGTAAGATTGTGCTCAGCTTTCCTCTTCTCTAATGTTAAAACGGGAAGTGGGGATGGCAGGGACTGGGCAATCAACTCTAAATGTGGCTAAGGTTTGGGGGGAAGCATATGGAAAAAGGAATGTTCTGTTATTGACAGCACCAGTGTCAAGGGTCCTGAGTTCAAATTCGGATGTTGTTACTAACTGGATATGTGACCAAGGGCAAAATGCTTGACAGATCCATGCCTCTTTCTTCCTCTGTAATCTGTGAATTACACTGTCTACCTCACAAGGTTGCTGGAAAGGAAGCCCTTTAGAAAACTTAGAGCATTATATATGTGAGAGTTACTTATGTTTATGAAAGGGAACTAAGAATATGGAACACCAGAGCTTGGAGGAAATCTTAGTGTATAGAATTTAAGAACAATAAGGATTCTTGGAAAATAGACCAACCGAAGTAGAAGGAACATAGAATGTCAGAGCTTGGAGGGCCCTTAGAATACAGGATGTCAGAGCTGAGATGGGCCTTAGAACACAGAACGTCAGGACTGGAGAGACCTTAGAACATTGGATGTCAGAGCTGAGAGAGTCCTTAGAACACAGGATGTCAAATCTAGGAGGAGACCTTCGAACAGAGAATTTTCCACAGAGCTGAATCTTACAATTTAAAAGGTCAGACCAGCAGAGGACATTACCTCCTTTCATCCTCACAAAAATCCTGAGAAGGAGGAGCTATTATATTTTACAAATGAGGAAAATGAAGTTAAGTGACTTGGTCAGGGTCACCCGGCTGGTAAATGTCTGAGGGAAGATTTGCCCTTAAGTCTTCCTAACTCCAAGTCCAGGACTCTCACCCAGCTGCCTATACAGGGAAGAGCTATGATGGACTTTGAGCCAGCCCTTGGCCCTGTGTTCTCCTATCTCTTGTCATCTTTTACCTCTTGAGCCTTGGTTTCCTCATTTGAAAAGTGAAGGCTAATCACACTTGTAGAATGGTCTGTTTCTCTTGGTTGTCATCAGGATCCAATGAGTGAGGGAGATACAGAGACCCTTTGAAGCCTTCTGTAGTGCCATGGAAATGCTAGCTATTATTATTAAGAAATTATTATTATTTATTAGGAAATGGCTATTATTAAGAAATATGGTGCCAAGATAAGACCAAGATATTATTATTAAGAAATATGGGACCAGCGTCACTCAGCCTAGTTCATGGCTGACTCACAGATGAGGGAGAGTTTTTTCTCTGGAACTAGATTCTAGCTGCTTAAAGCTAGAAACTCATCTTTTTGATCACCCATAATGCCTGGCACAGGTCGCTCACTGCACATAGAAAACACTCACCTCAGAGACTCTGTGACTTGAGATGCCTCTGCCCTTCTGAGGGTCTCAGCTGCCTACTCTGTAATGTGGAGTAAGTCATGATCTTTGATATCCCATTCTGCCTGCAGAAGTACAGGATTCTGTTCCTGGAGCCTGTCCCAGGGATGCCACTCTGGGGGTCCAGTCTGTTTCTGATTCTCCGCTGTGTGACTTAGGCCATTTCCTCTCTGCTCCATCATCCACGTGCCCCCCTACTCTCACTCCCTGACCTTTCTACTGCAGCAGGGACTGAAGAAAGTTTTCCTTTGAAGTCCAAAGTGATTTGGAAGCTCTTGAGAATGAAGTGTCTCCTGCATAAGTGTTTAATTATCCTATTATAGGACAGTTACTGGGCCCTCAAATTTTAATAATTATTAATATCGTATTAAACAATGAATTATCACGAACAATTAAAATTAATTACATTTCCTACAGTTAATTAAATTATTCTTTTAATGGGCCCAATGACTGTTCAGACATAAAAATTCAGGACCTGGTCCTGGGAAAGCCTGTGAAAAATTGGAATGTGAATGGGATGAGGTGGGTCCATTTTTCTGTCTTAGGGAGGGTCTGGTGCTTGGAATCTAGGTGGGTTCTGAGAATGGCAATGAAAATCATAATGCTGCACCTGAAGTCTCTCCTTCTCTCAAGGCCTAGCTTAAAGCTGCCTTCCTCCAGGGAACCTTCCATGACTACCTTCTCCTTGGTAATGAGAGAGCTCAGTGGCAATACAACATTTGGTGAGAATAGCTAGGGCAGCTAAGTGGTGCAATGGGTAGATTTGCCAGGCTTAGAGTCAGGAAGGCTCATCTTCCTGAGTTCAAATCCAGTCTCAGATACCTACTAGCTCTGTGACCCTGGGCCAGTCACTTAATCTCTATCTGCCTCATCTGGAATATTAGATGGAAAAGGTAACGGCAAACCACTCCATTATTTTTGCCAAGAAAACCCCAAATGGGGTCATGGAGAGTCTGACATGCTAGAAAAGTGACTGAGTACCAACATCATGGGTGCTGGAGAAGTAGCTCATTGGACTGGGAAGTCAAGGGTGGCAGCATCGATGTTATTTGATATGAAGGTGGGGGGTTGGGGGACTTTGCTCTAGTGCGGAGGGATGATCTAGGGATGTGGTCTGAACTGCTCCCAGTGTGTACCAGTGGGGACAAAGCCCAGATGAGGCTGTGATCAGATTCCACCTACACTTCCCTTGTGCTCACAATGAGAACCACAGAATTTGAGACATGTAAGGGATCTCAGCAGACCTCTGTTCTGATACATCCATGAAATACATCTCTGCTCAGTTGTGCTAGTGGGATTCTAGCTTCTTGCCCCTTAAGGAAGAGACTTGGGGGTCATGGGACAGGTTAACACAAGTCCACATAAATATAGGAAATGCAAGGAATGCCTATGGGCAAGGGAGGGCCTAATCCTGCCCCACTCACCCACTCTGCCTGATCCCTAAGGGGGAGAAAAGTGGGATCTGCCTTCCTGCCTCAAGTGTCTTCTTACTACAAGCCATCTTCCTACCAAGTTACTCCCCTTCCCCCAACTCATTAAACACTAGTAGGGCCCTATTATTCCACAGAAAATCCTCTGCCTGACATTTAATACCCTTCACAAACTGGTCTCCTATCTTTCCAATTTTGGTAGATGTTCCTCCCCTCTAGGCCTTCGATGATCCAGCCATACTGGTCCCCCACAACGTCCATCTCCCAGTTCTAACTCTTTGCCTTTGAATTGTCTGTGCCTCAAGCCTGGAATGCTCTCCCTCCTCTTCATTGTGCTTCAAGACTCAACTCAAACTCTACCTTCTGCAGGAAACCTTGGCAGCCCTCTCCTCCTCTGAAGTGAGGTCCCATTCCCATGGTGTGTGGCTTGGATGTACATGGTTTGTATGTTTGCTCCCCCCTTTGACTGTAGACTCCTTGAGGACAGGGACTGCTCTGGCCTTTCATCATATCCACAGCATTCAGCATGGTGCCTGGCACATAGAAAACACTTAATAGGAAATAAACATTTATATGATACCTACTATGTGCCAGAAACAGTGCTGGGATTTACAGATATTATCTCATTTGATCCTTACAACACCCCTGGAGGTAGGTGTTATTATTTTCTCCATTTTACACTTGAGGAAACTGAGGCAAACAGAGGTGAAGTGATGGGCTCAGGGTCACACAATCTGAGGCTGAATTTGAACTTGGGTCTTCCTGCCTCCTGGCCCAGACATCTTGCTGCTGCCAATGCTTGTTCCCTGACTGGACTCACTGAATAGATAGGAGAAGATGACTTTTCTTTTAATTACTGGAACTAGAATGGGGTGGGTCTGGGGCTGAGAATGGCACTGAATTAGAGACAGATCATTTGATTTTGAATTCTGACTCTTGCTGCATTGTACAAATTACTTGACCTCTCTGGATACGTATTTCTTCACCTGTAAATGAAAGGGGTTGGACAATTTCAGGAAAGCTGCCACCTGCTCCCCATCTCCTGACAGAGAGGTGGTGGCCTCAAGGTGCAGAAGCAAACATACGTTTCTTAACATGGCCAGAGAGGGAATTTGCTTTGTTTGCCTAGGCATACTTGTTACTTGGTTTTTTTTTTCTTTTTTTTGATTTAATTGTGGTTGGGAAGGAGGAAGTGGGAGAGAAGGAAGTAAATGCTTGGGAATTAGCAAATAAAGAAGAGAAAATTTTAAAAATGAATACATTGGACTAGCTGACCTCTTAGTCTCCTCCTACTCAAAATCTTCCCATCCGTGTTGTTATTCCCTGAAAATCTGTCAGAGTGGGCATCCGGGGGCATACCTGAGAAAGTGGCATCAGGATCCACTGCTGCAGGAGACAATGTCCAAAGCAGAGCATCCAGGCCTGGCTTCCCAGGATGGTGAGGGGGCATCTCTCGGGGACAGTGGGCACATGAGATGTTCTATTCCCAGGGCCTCACCCAGCCTAAAGCCAATCACTTGGCTTTGTCTGCTTCAAATTTCTACTGATAAAAATCAAGACATTAACCCCAGTTGCCTCAGGTTTGGGGAAGCTAAGTTGTATTTGCAAAGTGCTTTGGAATTCTTGGTTTGAAAGGCTTTCTCCAACATGCCTCTCTGGGGAGTTTTCACTAACCCTCCTGTGGGGTGATGGATAACGTCTGAGGGCTCCACATAAATAAAATTAGAGAATGTTGGGACTTGGAGGGATAGAACAAGAAGCAACCCACGAACACAATATTAGGGCACAGGATGTGAGAGATGCCAAAGGCCTTACTGAGAGCCTGGAATGTCAGAGCTGGGAGGGCCCTTAGAACATAAAGTGTCACAGATGGGAAGGCCCTTAGAATGCAGGATGTCAGAGCTGGGAGGGCCGTTAGAGCATTATTAGGATTGGGAGAATCCATAGGGCTTAGGATCTTAGAATCTAGAATGCTAAGAGAGGAAGGTACTTTAGAGACCATCAACTTCAACCTTTCATTTTCCAGATGAGGAAACTGAGGCCCAGCAGGGATGATGAATGGCTTATCCCATCACAGACCCAGATCTGGATTCTGGGTGTTTGTACTTTTTAGTTCACTGTTAGTAAATTGCAATAAACTAGTGGTATAGCTAGTTTATTATACTGATAACTTCGCTGTTCCTTAGCAATTTTGAAAGGATCATAGGGTCTTAGATTCAGAGCTAGAAAATACTTTTTAGTCCCTGGAGTTCAGCCCCTACCTTCTGCATATGGGGAAACTGAGACCAAGAGAGTGGAAGTAACTTTTCCAGGGTGTCACCGCTAGGAATTGCCTGTGGTGGGATTTGAACCCTCATTTTCCTGGTCTCAAATCCAAAGCTCCATGCAATGTGTTACACTGACCCAACTGTTAATGGAGTGATAGGTAAGGCAGCTATTAATTAAACAAGCCTTGTCTCTGCCTTCTGGGAGCTTACCGGAAGCTGGCAGACAATGCAAAAGCCCAGTCACTCCCTCGTTCATTAATTAAGTGAATCTCCCTTTTTTCAAGGATAAAAGACTAAATCCCTAGTTTGGCATTCAAAGCCTTCTGCCATGTGTCTCCTGCCTCCTTTTCGAGCCTCATTTTCTACCACTCTCTTTTATGAACTCTTATATTGTAGTTGAATTGGACTACTGAACTCAACCTCAGGTTTCTCTCTGAATCCTTCCCCACTGGCCTCACCCCATGCCTGAAATGACTTGATTCTCTTTTCTACTTATCAGACATTTTGTCAAGGCTCTTCTCAGGTTTTCTTCCCCTACTGAGTTCTCTTTCTTCATCCTCCTTCTCAGTCTTCCCACTCTACTTCATTTGGAATGGCTCCCATGAAATACAAGTTCTTTGGAGGCAAGGACAGCTTTGTTCTCTCGTGTATCCATGACTGCCTAGAACCATGCTTATTAACAGGTGGATGGAGTTGAATTGAAATGGTCAAGGGCATCTGAGTGCCCTTCAGAGAGACCTTTTCCTAGTAGAGGTGTCTGAAACTCAGACACTTTGAGTAACCTTCTCAAGGTCACAAAGTCTTAGGGCATCTGAGGCAGAAATTAGACCTCAGGGTCTGTGATAGGGAAGTGAGACACTCAGTGGAGTTGGTCGTTTTCAAGGACAAGCAGAGATATGAAGCCCAGGACATTGTCCTCAGGCCTGGCCTCTTTTGACTGGGGGACATCCTCCTGCTCTGCTTCTCCCCTTGGATTTGGCCCCTTCCCCCACATGTGTATGGGGGGTGGGGAGAAGTCTCCTGTCTCTGCTCCTTGAATGATACAAATAAATCAACCAACCAGACAACACAGATTTCTCCTGAATCGCCAGAAGAATTGGCCATCAGGATTTTGAATTGGAAGGGACCTTCCAGGCCACCTCATTCAAGCACCCCTCCCACCCCCATCTTACAAATGAACAAACTGAGGCCCAGATAGCGTAAGACCTTACCTCAGAGCGTACAGGATTTAAGGGGCAGAGGCAGGATTTCAGTCCAGGTTCTCTGACTCATAACCAAATGCTCACCTTGTTACATCATGCCAGAGATAATAGCCTCTTTGTTCCAAGTGCTGGAGCAAGCTTGGATCCTGGGGAATTGAATCTACCAAGGACACAAGAGAAATCTGACCTCCATCTTCTTCTGTCCAGAATGCATTCATCTGGTCATGTGCTTGCACTGAGTTTTTCATGTGGAGAGAATTCTCCAAAGGACATTAGGTAGGGCAGAAGAAAGTGTACATTTATGTGTATGTATGTGCAAGCATGTGTGTGTACACGTACATACATATGTGTACATAGATATAGACATTGTATATATTTATTATATATGGATATTTACTATATATTATCTGTTATATATAGACATCTATTTCATATCTATATCTATATGAAAAGAGACAGCCTCTGCCCTCAGAGACTTTCCAGTCTATGGAGCAAAGCCAGCCTTTCTCCCTAGGAAAGTTCAAAGTCTAAGGAGAAAAGAAGGAGAGAAACAGTCCCTTTCCTAAGAGAACTCCCACTTTAAAAGGGGGAGGTGGGGAGAAACTGTCCCTGCCCTTGGGGACCTTCCAGGCTCATAGAGAAGCAATCCCTGCCTTCCAGAAATGTTCCATTATATGAGGATGACACAGTCCCACATTTTTAACAGCTCCTGGGCACATCCCCACCTTTGGGAAGACCCCTGTCTTATGAGGGAGTCAATTCTTTCCTAGGGGTGCTTTCCATCTTAAAGGGAACTTTAGCCCTTCTCCCCTGGACCTTTAGTCTGAGGGGAAAGACCCCATCCTTCTCCTCATGGAGTTCCTACTCTGATGATCACAATTCTTGAGGTCAGAAAACCTTCTGTATGAGGGGGGATTTCTGTGTTCATGGGGCTCCTCCTCTGATGCCAGAAACCCTGAGGGTCTTTCCCTCTCAGAATGATCTTTTTTTGACTAGGTAAAGAGGTCATTCTTTATCTCATTTCTGAATAGGCGTTTTTGCCTCAGTCAAACTGAGGCCTGTTAAAGATCATAGCTTAAAGAGTCCAACATCTCCCACTGAATCCAGAGCCATCTCCAGTCATCCTGATCTATATCTTGTCACTAGACCCAGATGACTCTGGAGGAGAAAGTTAAGCTGGTGACTTTGCACAGCCCTGCCTCACTTAAATCCAAGCCATGGTGTCACCTCCCTGATGTCATGGTCCTCTTTGAAAGCAAAGGACAAACTAGAACAGTCTGATACAGAAAACTTTCTGATGGGGAAGTAAGTGGGGGAAAAGGCATGCATTACATACTGTATGGGCAGCCTGAGCTGGGAGGATCTAGAGCCAGGAGAGCTCCCTAGAGGAGGCAGCAGAGATACTCCCATTGCCCTGGAACTTCTGAGCCAACAGCTTGGCCATGCCTGGCCTTCCTCTCCTGGCTGCCAGGTGTTCCCAGACTCTGGGACCTCTCCTGACCTTCCCTCCACCTCTCCCCAACCTGCATCTCAGAGGTTTGCCAGACTTACAGCTTATCCAAAGCAAGCAGGCATTTTTAAAGAACATAATGAAAAGCTATAATAAAGATAATTAAAGGAGATACAAGGTGCTGAATGGAGATTTCAGTTTATAATGGAAAAACCATTGCTTCTCTTTCTTGCCTGTGCTGCCTGGCAGTTAATAATCCCCTATGCCATCAATTCAGGCCCTTCCTATTTACCTATTACAATCAAACCCAGCACTGGGCAATGGTCTGTTAGAGTCTGTCTGGGCCAACATAAAATGTTGTGGTTGGTCACTCACATCTTACTCTTTGTGACCCCATTATGGGGTTTTCTTAGCAAAGATATTGGAATGAGTTGTCATTACCTTCCCCAGTGATTAAGCAAACAGAGGTTAAGTGACTTGTCCAGGGTCACATATCGGGTAAGTGTCTGAGGCCAAATTTGAACTCAGGTCTTCCTGACTTTAGACATAGCAGTCTATCCACTCAGCCATCTAGCTTCCAGTCAATTGGCTATTAGAGTCTGTCTAGGCCAATGTAAAAAGCTACTGATTAGCAAATGCATGTACTTGTACACAAAGTTAAATGGGTCAGTAAATGTGAATAGTGCAGTACCAACCATTCACCTGCTAGGAAAACGTTTTAAGGTGTGTTCAGTTCTGAATGTGGTCCTTAGAAGAGGGATATTTTCCTTATTATTTATTACGATCAGCAACATTTGGATCCATAGCCTGATCACAGAATCATAAACTCAGAGTTGGAAGGGACTTTGGAGGTCATTGAGTCCAACCACCTCATTTTCCAGAGGGGGAAACTGAGGCTCAGAGAGGGGAGTTGACTCACCCAGGATCATACAATTAATAAGCATCTGAAGCAGGATTTGACCCCAGGTCATCTTGACTCTATGTCCTGTGCTCCATTACACCATCCTGCCTCTTAGAGGGGGGCAGTTTGGTTGAAAGGATGTGAGATGGACTCTGTCCTTTACCATGGTAACATACCAGCACTGGCCAGGGTTTGGGAGGGGAACCAGTAAAATTCAGAGGTTTAGTGGGAATGGGTAGAAAGACACAGTACAGTTCCCAGTACTGGCACCACCATCACCTCTCTCTCTCTCTCTCTCTCTCTCTCTCTCTCTCTCTCTCTCTCTCTCTCTCTCTCCCCTCCTCCTCCTCCTCCTCCTCCTCCTCTCTCCCTCTCTCCCTCTGTCCCTACCTCCCTCCTCTCTCCCCTTCTCTCTCTCTTTCATGTTTCCCTTCTCTTCTCTCTCTCCCACTCTCCTCTTCTCTTCTCTCCTCTCCTCTCTTTCTCCTCTCTCTCATCTTCTCTCTCTCTCCTCCCCCTTCCCATGCAGATGTTTGCTTAGCCTGAATGTAAATATGTTTACATACATGTATATGTATAATATATATATGTGTGTGTGTGTGTATGTATGTATATAGGTTAAGCAAACATCTGCATGCGAAGAGTTGTTAGGAGGAAGGTAAGTGCAAATGGAAAACCCAGGTTGGATTCGAAATAGAGAACCTTCAGAGATTGAAGTTGAGAGAATATATACAGGGAAGATTGTACCTCTGTGAGGTAGAGAATATTGTTATTCCTATTTTACAGATAAGGAAGCTGAGAACCAGAGAAGTAAGTGACTTGCACAGGGTCACGTGGCTAGTATACTACTAAAGAAGGCCTTCTTAGTTGCAGGTCCTGTGATGCTACCAATAAATACTGGTTGATTGAATTGGTCTGGACAGCCCTGTTTGTTCATGTGGCATGTTGGATAGGGGCCAAGCCTAGAGTCAGAGAGATCTGAGTTCAGATCTGGCCTCAGATACTCACTAGCTGTGTGACCCTGAGCAAGTCACTTCACCGTGTTTGCCTCAGTTTCCTCTTCTGTAAAATGAGTTGGAGAAGGAAATGGCAAATCACTCTAGAACCTCTGCCAAGAAAACTCCAAGTGGGGTCATGAAGAGTCAAGCATGACTGAAACGGACTGAGCTGCAACAATTATTTAGCATCATGACATCATAAATTTAGAACTACAAGTGACCTTAAAAGCCGTTGAATCAAAATCTCCACTTTATAGATGAGAAAAATGAAACACAGAGGTTGAGTGCATTGCCTTAGTTCATCCAAGTTGAGCCAGTCAGGATTTGAACCCACAGCCTGTGGTTCCAATGCCAGTAGTCTTTCCAGTACACCAAACTACTTCTCAGCATACTGATACGAGTCCTTGCTTTTCTCTCTAGGAGAATATAAGCTCCTTGAAAGGAGGAGCTATATTGCTGTGACTTTGTATCTTTGAAGCCTAAGCAATTGAATTGAATGAAAAGGGTTAAACTCAAAGTGAACAATGGGGTGGGATAGAGGAAATAAAAATAAGTGGCCCATTCATCCAGATCCCTGTGCTTGCTCCTGAATGAGGCCCCTCGCAGATAAAGGGCAGAATGTCTGGGAGGTACCTAATGACACAGAATTATTTCAGAGCCATTATCTAGGATAACGAGCAGAGAAGGTCAAACTTGCTTGTCCAATTGCTTGACTCCAGTGAAACTCTTGCCAACCAGCCTCAGCCCAGCGCTAGCCAGGATGAGCCGTGAAAGGCAAGTGGAACTGAGGCACTGAGAGAGGGTGTGGCTTCTGCATCCAGAGAGAGGCAGGGCCATCCTGGACCTTCCCCTCATCCCGCTTTCAGCTGTCCTTCACAAACTAAATGAGATGGCCCTGCACAGGATCACAGAATGGCAGAGATGGAAAGAGCTTTAGAATAGAAAATGTCCAAGCTGAGAGTGGTCTGAGAACATAATCAGAGATTGGAGAAATCTTAGAACTTAGAATGTCAGAGTTGGGAGGGCCTAATTTAGAACACAGAATGTCAGAGCTGTAAGGGGTCTTAGAGACTGTCAGAGTTGAGAGGGAACATAGAATATTTAAAGTTAGAGATGGAAGGGCTTCCAGAACATAAAATGATAGAGCTGGGAAAGACACTCAAACAGGAAATGTCAGAGCTTGGAAGGATCATAGAACATAGAATGCCAGAATTGAGTGGGGCCTCAGAATATGGAATGACCAGGTTGGGAGGAACTTTAGAATATAGAATTATTGAAGCAATAGAGGCCATTTTCATTTTACAGAGGAGGAAACTGAGACCCAGAGAGGGAAGTGACTTGTGTGAGGTCACAGCATTCAGAACCCAAATCTTCTGAGTCCAAATCCAGCATGTTTCTGTTGTGTGAGGCAGAGAATTCGAGTATTATTACTCGAAAACTTAGGCTCAGGATTATGGAAGGAGTTGCCCAGGATCTATACAGTTCTGCTCCAAATGAATGTTTCCTGCACATATACTGATTCACACTGGAAGAATCTCACTCTGAATCTACTTAGGAGCTGGTACAAGGGAAAGACCTGGGATCAAATCCTGACTCGGACACTGCTCTTGGTGTGACCTTCAGCAAATCTATTGGCCACTCTGTAAAAAGAGGGACTTGGATGGGGTGACCTCTGATGACTCTTGTGGTTCTATATATAAACCTGTGATATCTTTTCATTGCTGTGGATAATGAAGATAAACACAGAGCAACTGATAAAGGAATTATAGGACTAAAATCTAGTACAGTAAGGAACCTCTGAGGATCTCTAGCCTGACGCTTCATCAGGCAGTCAGCAAGCACTTAATATGTTCCTACTGTGTGCCTGTCTCCATGTCAAGTTCTGGGGATACACAGATGGTCCCTGCCCTCAAGGATCTTCTAGTCTAATGGGGAGACAACAAGTACGAAAGATACAGATGGGATAAACTGCAAGTGATCAGTAGAGGGGAGGTATCAGCATGAAAGAGGATTGGGAAAGGCTTTTAGTAGAAGGTGGAGTTTTAGCTGGGACTTGAAGGAAGCCAGGAAAGCCAGGAGGAAGAGGTGAGGAGGGAGGGCACACCAGGTAGGGGGCATAGCCAGAGGAAATGCCTGGAGTTGGGAGATGGAATTTCTTATTTGAGAAACAGCAAAGAGATCAGAGTCACTGAATCTTAGTGTCTGGGGGTAAGGTGTAAGAAGGCTGAAAAGCTAGAGGTGATGGGACAGGTTATCAAGGGCTTTGAATGTCAAATAGAGTATTAGATCCTTGAAGTGATAGAGACACTGGGGTTGATTAAATGGGGGAGGAGGGTGGATGTGTGTGACATGGTCAGATCTGTGCTTTAGGAAGATTAATTTGAAGGGTGACTGAAGGATGAGCTGGAGTGAGGTAAAGACTTCAGGCAGAAAGACCAGCTAGCAGACTATTGCAATAGTCCAGGAGTGAGAAGATGAGGGTCTGGACCAGGCTGATGGAAGAGGCAGATGTTATGGAGGTAGAATGGTTAAGACTTGGCAACAAATTGGGTCTGGGAGGTGAGAGTGGGGAGTTGAGAATGACACACCTAGGTTGGGAGCCTGGGGGACTAGGGAAGGTGGTGGATAGGGAATATCCAATTAGGATATTCAATAGCAATAGGGAAGTTCTGGAAAGAAAGGGAAGGTTTGAGGGGGAGGAAAAATAATTAGTACAGTTGAGTTTAAGATGTCTGCAGGCCATCCAGTTAGACATGTTCAATAGGCAATCAGCGCAGCTAGGTGGTGCAGTGGATAAAGCAGTAGACCCAGAGTCAGGAAGACCTGAAATCCAGCCTCAGACACTTACTAGCTGTGTGACCCTAGGCAAGTCATTTATCCCTGTTTTTGCCTCAGTTTCCTTATCTGTTAAATGTGATGGAGAAGCAAATGGCAAAATTACTCCAGTAACTTTGCCAAGAAAACCCCAAATGGAGTCAGGAAAGGTCAGATACTACTGAAATGACTGGACAATGCCAACAACAACAGACAATCAGAGATGGAGACTGGAGATTAGAAGATTGGTTAGTGCTGGATAAAATAGATCTGAAAATCATCAGCCTAAAGGGAATACTAGAAGACATGATAATTGAGATCATTGTACAAATTGATTTAGAGGGAGAAGAGAAGGCCCAGGACAAGGGCTATGGGTTCCTTAGCATTAGGGATGTGATCTAGATGAAGATCCATCAAAGCAGACTGAGAAGGAGCAGTCAGAGAGGTAGGAGGAGAATCAAGAGATGGTGAAGTCCCAGAAACCTAGAGAGAAGAGAATATTGAGGAGGAGAGAGTGATCAATAGTTCAAGGCTGAAAAGAGGTCAAGGGGATGAGGACTGAGAAAAGGCCATTGGCTTTGGCAACTAAGAGGCCACTGGCCACTGCAGGCAATCTAGTCCAAACTCCGTATGTTATCGATGAGGAAACTGATACCCAGAGAAATGAAATGATTTGCTTAATTTAAGGTCACATAGCCAGTAAATGAGAAGGTCAGAATTTGAACTCACATCTAATAAACTCTTAAGTTTGTCAAAATACAATGCTCTTTCTACTGCACCACAGCCTCATGGTAAACTCAAAGTACTCAATGAATAATCAGTTTTCCTCATCTTTTCTGCCTAGAAATCAGTGAAGGAAACAGTGAAGTCAAAGAAAGAAAGAAAGAAAGGAGAACATGATTTATTGAACACCTACTACATTCCAGGTCTTGTGCTTAGGAATTTACAAATGTTTTATTTGATCCTAATAACAAATCTGGTAGGAGCTATTATCTCCTCCCTTTTTCAATGGAGGAAACTGAGGCAGGCAGCAATTAAGTGATTTTCCCAGGGTCACACAGCTAGGAAGAATCTGAGGCTGGATTCAAACTTAAGTCTTCCTGACTCCAGCTCCCCCAGCTCTAACCACTGGACCACAGAACCACCTCACAGGTAAGGTATCAGAAGAAGAAACTTCACAGTGCAACTAGTCCAACCCATACCTGCCTAAGAAACCTTTCTCCAGCAGCTGCCTTATAGGTGATCACCCAGGTGAGGTCAAGGTCAATGCGTTGTTCACCAGTAATCAGTCCATCTGAGTCACATCTCAGGAAGGGCTAGCCCGAGCCAACAAACTGAAAAACACCCTAATGGTCCATCAGGATACCAGGGCAACTTACTGTGGGACCTCTCAGAAGTCCCTGCCTTCCTCTTCTCTGGGCCTCAGTTGCCTCATTGACAAAATAAGGAGATAATCTAGGTGATCTCTAATAGCTCTTTGAGATCTGACATTCTGCCTTCTAACAGTCCTCCCATTTCAGACATTCTCTGCCTTCCCACCCTCCATGGCCCCAGTCCTTCCCTTCTGTGTTCTAAGGTTCTTTGCAGTACTGCCATCCTTGCTCTGACATTTTATCTTCTAAGATAAAATTTAAAACCTTTCCAGCCAACAATTCTAAGAGCCCTTCCAGCTCTGACATCCTTTGCTCTAAGGTCCTTCCCAGCTCTGACATTCTTTGTTCTAAGGGTCCTCCCAACTCTTGACATTCTGGGTTCTAAGGGCCCTCCCAGCTTTGACATCCTGTGTTCTAAGGCACCTTCCTCCCCAGACAGTCAGTTTCCCAAGGTCAGGGCACCTTTCCTGCTCTGACAGCCCATGATGGATCCTCTGCCTGTCTGATGAAGGCCTCTGGCCCCCAGAGGCCTCTCCACAGGCATGCTCTCCTCCGCCTCTCTCCCTGAGGCCGGGAGCTCTTCATCGCCTGTCCCCCTGGGCGATTATTTATTATTTTCCTCCTGAAAGTGTTTCTGAGACAAGCTCTTATGAAAGATGTTCCCCCGAATCGAGCGGGACGGCATCATAATTCACCCTGGCTCCAGCTGAAATATTTGAACAACAACACATTACCGTCCAATTTCGCCGCTCTCCGCTCTGAGGGAGCTGCCGGAAGGCCCACTTAGTGCTGCTTGGAGCTCTTTGCAGAATTGGCTGGAATGGCTTCAGAGGCTCAAGGCTAAGAGAGAGGCTTCTGCAACCAGGAAAGTGGAGACCATTACTGGCATCTGTCTGTGGCCTGCTGCTGCCAGACCTGGCCTCCCCACTCCCACCAGAGCATGTGCCCCCATCAGACTAGCAGCTCCCTCACTGCTGGAGTTGTCTTCTCCATCTGGTACATCCCCTCCTCTCAGACAGAGCCTGCTTGACTGCTTCTCCCTCTTTGCCTCAATGGGATTAAGGTCTCCCAAGTGCTCGGGCTATGATGCCCCATTCAGACCAAGAGAAAGAAAAAACAAAATGAAACAACAACAACAAAAAAGAGAGCAAATAGTATACTTCGATCTGCATTCAGACTCCCAACTTCTTTCTCTGGATGTGGATAGCATTTTCCATCATGAGTCTTTTGGAGTTGTCTTAGATCCTTGCATTGCTGAGAAGAGCCAAGTTTATCTGATAATCTTTTTAGGGTGTTATGGATACCAACTTATTTTACAGACTAGGAAACTGGGACCCAGGGAAGTGACTGAAGTGATTAAGGACCTGAAAATAATCTTGTAGGAAGGATATTTGAAAGAAGTAGTTTAACAAGGAGAAGAGAGAATTTAGAGAAGGCAAGAATATCTGAGGGGCTGTTCTGGAGTAGGGGAAATAGACATGAGGTGGCGAGGTGGTTCAGTGAACAGAATCCTGGACTTGGAGTCAGGAAGACCTGAGTTCAAACTCTGATATAGGCACTTGTGATCTCTATGATCATGGGAAAATCACTATCTCCCCAATGCCTCAGTACCCTTATCTGCAAAATGAAAAGGATGGACTGGATGGCCTCTAAGGTACCTTTTAATTCTGAATCTATGATTCTATGTCGACAAAGCTGGAAACAGTGTGTGTGTGTGTGTGTGTGTGTGTGTGTGTGTGTAGGGGGAAGTATGTTTCTTCTTTTAAAAAAATTTTTGGATGCTTTTTGTTTTCATATCACTGTCATTTCTGTATACACTTCTTTCCTTCACCTAAACAGATGACAAATGAATCTTCCCTTTCAATCTAATCCAATCGGACCCAATTTTATAGTTGTTCAATGTAGTAAGAATTGAATAAGCACCTACTATGTGTCAAACACTGTGTCTATCTAAAAGACTATTTTATGGAGAACACAAGGTAAGCACTTACAGAAGAAGCCATACAAGAACACTCTCAAGGTCTCTCAGAAGAATTTTGGAATTGATTGCAAGATATGGGAGATACTGGCACAGGACTGCCCAGCATGGTGTGCCCTCATCAGAGAAGGCACTGTGCTCTATGAGCAAAGTAGAATTGCAGTAGCTCAAAAAAACATGAGATGAGGAAATTTAGAGACATCTCCACTCAAAATGTTCACATGAACTATTTGTACTTGACCTGTGGTAGAGTTTTCTGAGCTCATATTGTTCTGATCAGCCACAGTTGGATATGCTGCACCTTGACCCCAACACAGTGATGCCATTTTGGTCCTCTTTGAAAACAAAGACCAACAACAAACCAACCAAATGGAGGTGGGTGAGTGGCCAGTACCCCATCTTGTTTCCTTGGTCATACAACCACTTTCTCCAAGACTGGTTTCCCAGAGTGCCAAGATCTAGGGTGGGGAGAAGAGGAGATTTACAAATGGATGGCCTCTGTTTGAAAATGCCAATGGATTTGGCCAGTCTTGACTTAAAGGCTGAACAAATAATTCTTTTGCTTTTACTGAGGCTCAGTCTGGGATTGTTTGTGCCATAAAAACCAAGAGGAATTAGGATATTTGTTGGAAAAATTCATTCCAAGAAAGTTTCTGCTCTAGGACCATGACAGTCATTGTTACCCTCCATTCCCTCGCGTATGAGGGGGCCAGGACACAGCACTGGGGGTAATCTCAGAAGGCAGAGGAAATGCAGATTGTAATACTAGCACTTAGTACAGTATCAAGCACGTGGCTTGATAATAAATAAAGGCTCATTGATTTGATTTGACTTGATTTGAAAACACATGGTGCTTAATAGGTACCTGCTGATTAATATGTTCTAAAATCCCTCTGAACTCTCTATTCTATGTTCATCAGCTTCAAAGATCATAGGTTCTGAGCTACAACTGACCTCCAAGGTCTTCCTGTCTGTTACCCCTCCCCTTCATTTTACACCAAGCTCAGAGAGCTTCAGTTACTTGGCTAAGCTCACATAGGTGGTAAGAAGAACCAAGGACTCAAACCCTGCTCCTCTGACTTGAGATTCATTGCTCTTCCCACTGTACCACATGGCTTGTCAATATTCTAAGATTCCTCCCAGTTCTGACATTCTGTGTTCTAAAGATCCTCCAAGATCTACATCTTGTGTTCTAAGGTCCTTCCCAGCACTGACATTCTATGTTCTAAGAGCCCTCCCAGCATGGGCATCCTATATTTTAGTGGCCTTCGTGGCTCTGCTATTGTTAGATAGAGGACAAAGTGTTGAGACTGGAAGAGGAAGGCCGAAATTCACATCTAGTCTCAGACATTTACTAGCTTTGTGACCCTGGACAAATAATTCAATCCCTGTATGCCTCAGTTTATTAAACTTTAAAATGGGGATAATAATAGCAACTATTTCCCAGTTATGAGGATTAAATAAGATAATATTTGTAAAACACTTAGCATAGGCACTTAACAGATCCTTCCTCCCTCTTTACCTCCTTCCTTCCCTCCCTCCTTCCTTCCTTCCTTCCTTCCTTCCTTCCTTCCTTCCTTCCTTCCTTCCTTCCTTCCTTCCTTCCTTCCTTCCTTCCTTCCTTCCTCTCTTCCTAAGACCCCACCACCTCTGACATTCTCTGTTCAATGGTCCTTCTCAGCTCTGACTTTGTATTTTCCAAGGTGCCTGAAGTGTTCTTAAATAGCTATGTAAACGGGTACAGTTCCTCTTATTCAAAGTGCCCTTTAAGTTCTGTTATGTTCTAGAGGTTCTTCCAGGTATAACATTCCAGTTTTGATCATTGGGGGCTTTGAGTTGGCTCCAGTGTAGTCTTGACTATTTCCTCCATCCTTTTGTTCTTCCTCAAATCCAAGGGAATCTGCCTCTCCCCTGAAGGGCTGTTGCTGGCTCCCATTGGCTTGGACACATCTAAGCCTCTTTCCAGTGACTGAGCACTGAATGTGATTTCCAGTCTTGGACAGACAAGGCTCCAGCCAAACCTACATGGAACATGCTCAGAGTGTGTCCATTGTGGTCTCCATAATGGCCGCTGATAATGAGCTAGCAAGCTCTTTCAAACACCTTCTCTGGTGACTTTCCCTGATTTTCTGCAGTCCACGGGGAACTCTCCTTCTTGCGATGTCCCGGGGCTCTTAGTACCATCTTCTAGGTGCTGAGTGGGGCTGATTTTACCTGGTTTTCTCTTTGAAATGTCACCTATTTGAGTCCTATCTTCCCGATGAGATTCTGAGTTGGCCATTCTGGGTAGGGATGGTATCTTATTCATCTCTCCCCCAGAGTGACAAGCTTAGGCCCAAGTATGTCATATGTGGTGAATTGGATTGAATCAAATTATCCAAACTCTTTTTGCTGAGACACTACAGAGAATAGTTTTCATGATTCTCTACAGGGCTCTCACTAATCAGCCATTCTTTTCTGGGACTCTCTAGGGAGGAGAATAATGGATATGCTCCCAACTCTGGCATTCAAGGCCTTTCAAAGTCTAGCTCCAACCGGTGTGCCCAGCTTCATGCCACTTTGCTCCCCTTTGGGTACTTGACAGTCCAGTTAGTGGACCTAAGTTTTGTTCTCTATATGTTCTTTGCCTTTGCTCACCACTCACTGATCTCCTCTTTTCCCTGTGTTTAAATCTCTCACTTCCTTCAAGGGTGCTGACTCAGCCTTAAAGCCTTTTCTCATGGACTCTGCTTGATGAGAGTTTACCCTATGTAAAGGGCACCAGGCCCTCCACAGTTACCCTTTATTTGGCATTGAAAGTCCTTCCCAGCTTGGCCCCTTCTTACCTTTCCTGTCTTTACCTACTTTGTCATCCCCTCTCTCATTCCCTATTCCCCCTCTCCATCACATTTTAATTTTTCCATAGTGACTTGCTTAGTATTCCTTTAAAAACTCCCTTCCTTCCTTCCTTCCTTCCTTCCTTTCTTCTTTCCTTCCTTCCTCTTTCCTTTCATACGTTAAAAAAAAATTGAATACCCTATTCACATCCTCCCACCTGTCCCTCCTTCACCCAGTGATCAGGCAGGCAATATGATATCAGTTATACATGTGAAGTCATGCAAATCATATTTCCATATTGGCCATGCTGCAAAAAAAGGCACGAAAAATAGAGCAGAAAAAAGAATGTTTCCATCTGTACTCAGAGTTCATCAGTTCTTTCTCTGGAGGTAGATGGTATTTTTCATCATGGATCCTTTGGAATTGTCTTGGATCATCATCTTGATCAGTTACTTATTGCTCCTCAAACACAACGTATCTCCCTTCTCCATGCCCTGTACCAGCTATGCCTCATGTTTAGAATGCTCTCCCTACTCACCCTGGCCTCTGGTTTTCATGGCTTCCTTCAAGACTCAGCTCAAGGTCCGCTGCTTGAAAAAAATCCTTTTCCAGTCTCCCCAGCTGTGAGTATCTTCCCCTCTGACATTACTTCCCATCGATTCTGTCTATATCTTAAATGTACATAGTCATTTGAATATCATCTTCTCCATTAGACTTTGAACTCTTTGAGGGAAGGGGCTATTTTTGTCTTTCTTTGCATCTACAGGACTCAGCACAGTGGTAATAAATGCTTTTTCTTCCACTGCTCTCCACCTACTGTTCTAGGATTGTGGTTTGTCCTTTGTTCTCAAAGAGGACCATGGCATCTGGGAGATGATGGCATCACTTGCAAGTGACTTTGATTTGAGTGAAGGAGGGCTGTGTGAAGTCACCAACTTCACTTTCTCCTCTGGAGCCATTTGGGTCCAGTGGCCAGATATAGAGCAGGACAACTGGAGAAGGCCCAGGATGCAATGGGACACCTTAGCCTTTTTAAGCTAAGGTCTTTTCAAGTTCTCACTTTGAGGGTTGCAATGCCCATTCAGGAATGGGCCTCTTTAAGAAGTGAGTCAAGGAATGTACCCTTTAACAAAAAAAAAAAATCGAACTAGGAGGGGAAGAGCCTCAGGGTGGCTGGCCAAAAGAGAAAAAATTACTATTTACATTCACTATGAGCCAGGACAGCCCAAAAAATAGCCATTAATTGGTGGTTGGGCAGGGACCTATTGTTGTCCAATCCATGATATCCAGAGTGAATTGGGTTTAAATCTTGATCTTTGAGACAGAGATGTAGCCAGTAAACCCCAAGTTAACTAAGTAGCTTTTGGCCATCAAAAACATACCTCGCTTTGGGCAGAATACCCTCAGGTAAGAGGAAAAATCAATCAAGTACCACCATTTCTGAGGAGGGCCCTGTTCATCACTGTCCTATCTTGAGCCACCATCTCTGTGACTCTAAGGACCAAAATGCTCTTCCCTCACCCAAGAGCATCCAAGCTTTAAACTGCCACAAGGCTTTAGAATCCCTTCCCTTGTCAGTTTATAAGCATCTTAAGGATTACTTCTCTTTTGTATTTATTTTTCCAGGTCTTAGTAGAGTGCCTGGCACATAGTAAATACTTAAAGCTTTTCTTTTTCATTTATTCATTCCAATCAAGTCAAGATGCTTTTATTAAGCACTTACCGTGTGCCAGGCCCTGTGCTGAACTGTAGGCACACAAAGAAGGGAAAAAGACATCCCCTGCTCTCACCGTCTAATGGGGGAGACAACTTGTAAATAATGGTGTACAACTAAGACAAGTTGGAGATCATCAGTGCAGGAAAGGCACAGACACTGAGGATATATCAAGAAAGGCTACTCATAGAGTTTGTAACTGAGGACCGGGAGGAAGCCAGGAGGCAGAGATGAGGAGGAAGACCATTCCAGGCATGGGGGACCACAAGGGAAAAGGTCCAGAGTCAGGAGATGGAGAGTCTTGTTTGAGGAGAAGCAAGGAGGACCAGGGCCTGAGTGAGTACATGGAGGGGGATACTGTAAGAAGACTGGAAAAGTCTCAGGACAGGGCAGGTTATGAAGGACTTCGAATGCCACACAGATGATTTTACCTGTTTTGGTGGAGAATGTAGGAAACAGAGTAGAATTTGTCAGATGGGTGTCTATATGAGACATCATCGCATTTGTGCTTCAAGATCCATCAGACAGCTCAATGGAGGATAGATTGGAGTGGGGGAAACTGATGGATCTTGGCACTATATTGGATATGGGGGGTGAGAGAGAATGAGGAATCCAGGATGACTCCCAGGTTGGGAGCCTGAGGGACTGAGAGGATAGGGTTGCCCTTGACAGTAATGTAGGAAGAGTGGAAGGTTCATTCATTCATTTCCCACACCCTTCCCCAGGTGAAAGTACACTCTCCTCTTTCTCAGCATTTCTTCCAATCTTTTTCTTGGACTTTTCCTTTTTCCTTATTCACTCTCCTTCTTTCATGCTTTCTATTGTACTTGCCTATATATTCTTGTAGAATGAAAACTCCTGGTGATCATCCTTGTCTTTGACTCTCCAAGGATGACTACAAAGCCTCACTCTTAGTGCTCCTGTAACAAATATAAAGGGGCATTTGGGTAGCACAGTGCATAGAGTGCCAGTACTGGAGTCAGGGAAGACTCATCTTCCCGAGTTCAAATCCTGCCTCAGATTTGCAAAGTGACCCTGGCCAAGTCATTTAACCCTGTTTGCCTCAGTTTTCTCATCTGTAAAATGGGATAGAGGAGGAAATGGTAAACCACTCTAGTATCTTTGCCAAGAAAACCCCAAATGATAACACAGATAATCATATATGAGTGAAAAGAGACTGAACAACAAGAATGACTACAAAGACATTGAATTGAACTGAGGCAGCAGAAACACTTGGGTTTGGAGACAGAAAGATCCAGGTGTAGATCTGAACTCAGATACTTACTAGTTTTGTAACCCTGTAACCCTCTCTCTGTCCCTTGATTTCCTCAACTGTAAAGTGGCAATAATATCAGCACCTACCTTACAGAGTGTTGGGAGGATCATTTGAGATAATGTAAGGAAGTACTTTGTAAACCTTAAGACGCTATATAAATGTGAGCTGTTAGTATTTTTTAAGCAGAATATGGTTAAAAGGTTCCTTCTCCTTCCCTCTCTGCTTTCTCTCTTTCCCTTCCCTTTTCCCTCTCCTCTTCCTCTTCTTTTCTTTTTCTTCTTCTTCTTCTTTTTCTCCTCCTTTTTCCTCCTCTTTCTCTTCTTCCTCCTTCTCTTTTTCCCTCTCTTTCTCTCTCTCCCCTTTTCTCCTCTCTCCTCCTCCCTCCTCCCCTCTGCCTTCTCTCCTCTCTCTTCTCTCTTCTCTCTAGCAGGCTAGACCAAAAGGTCTAGGAGACCCATCTGCGGGGTAGACTGAGTGTCCAAGGTTTCAGACCCCTGAGGTTCTATTTTCCTCCTCCAGCCACCCAGTTTTGAATAGGGCAACAGGGCTAGGTTCTTTCTATAGACCTCTTTGAGCTCTGGGAGGACTCTCCCCTCCATTCTCCCCTATAACCCCCATTCCAATCAAGGACTTCGAGATGAAACCTTTTCAGACAGAGGTTGAGCCTATCAGACTACCCTTTGTGTCCAGTCCTGAAATCTGCAGGGCATTTTTCAAAGAAATAAGGTTTGATCTCAGACTAACTTTCTTTCAATTCTTCCCTGGAAGCTGACTCTAGGGATCAGAGATGATTACTAAGCAAAGGTCAGATACTGCTGGGGCTGAACTCTGATCAAGTGGAATGGAAAATAGATCTAATTTTCCTGCTGTGGTATCTGGCCCACTTCCTGTTTGATTGGCTGACAGCATCATCATTAACCGTCTTCCTTACAGGAGTTACCCAACTCTTCTCTGTTTTTTTCTGTTTTCATCTTCTAAAGCTTGGCTTTCTTGGTGTCTGTTCTTAGAGCTGTTAAAGATCTGAGCTTGAAAAGGCCAACATTGCTTACTGCATCCAGGGCCATCTCCAGTTGTCCTGATCTATATCTGACCACTGGACCCAAATGTCTCTGGAAGAGAAAGTGAGGCCGGTGACCTTGCACAGCCCTGCCTCACTCAAATACAATTCACTTGCATGTCATGGTATCATCTTCCTGATGTCATGGTCCTCTTAGAGAATGAAGGACAGACAGTAGCAGGAGATTCAAGGTACCTCTTGAAGAAGGAAGAAAGAAATGGATCAGACTGGGAATCAAGGGAACAGGGTTTGAATCCTGACCATCATTTACTAGCTGTGTTACTTTGGGAAAGTTTTAAACCTCTCTGGGCCTCATTTTCCTGATTTATTAAAAAAAATGGGGGGAGAGAGGGAGACTAGATGAACTTTGAGGTCTTATTCAGCTCTTTCCCTGCTTTCCAAAGCTTCACAGTTTAAAGGAGTGAAGATTAGGAAGCAAGAAGTCAATAAACATTTATTAAGCACCTTCTGTTTGCCAGGCCCTGGAGACACAAAGAAAAACAAAAGGTAATCCCTTCCCTCAAAGATATCACAATTGAATGGGAGGACAGTCACATGTTAGACATGTGGTTAACAAATCCTTAGAGAGAAATCATCCTTAACTTGACCTTCCAGGGGTTTGATTGCTCATTAGCACCTTATTGATTCAGTTTCTTATAGTAGACTTATCAGGGCTGTTAGGTGGTACCATAGTATATAGAGCTCAGGGCCTGTAGTCAGTAGGACTTAATCTTCCTGAGTTCAAACAGCTGTGTGACCCTGGGCAAGTCACTTAGCCCTGTTTGCCTCAGTTTTCTCACCTGTAAAAAGAGTTAGAGAAGGAAATGGAAAATCACTCCAGTATCTCTGCCAAGAAAATGCCAAAAGGAGTCACCAAGACTCAGACACGATTGAAAAATGACTGAAAAATACACTTATTTCCTAATAAGGTCATCTTATTTAGAGCTTAGAAAAGAAGTCAGGCCAGAATTCTCATTGTTATAGAGGACACTGATGCCCAGAGGTTGGGAGTATTGCTTAAAGTTTTATAGCCAGTAAGAGGCTATGGGGTGTTTAAGGTGCCGTAAAATGCTCAGAGCTTGGTCAGACATGGAAGACGCCAAGGTCATCCACTGCATCCTGGGCCATCGCTAATCATCCTGACTTTTGTCCTGCCACTGGACTTTGATGACTCTAGAAGAGAGAGTGAGACTGATGACTTTGAGCAACTCTTAAATCCAATTCACTTGAAAGTCAAGACATCATTCCATGATGTCACTGGTCCTCTTTGAAAACAAAGGACAGTAGCATAGCCTATAAATAGCAGAGTCAGAATCTGAACCCAAGCCTTTTGATCCCTCCATGATTTTTCTTGTCCTATCATATTTTACTTAGTATCAGAGTCATAATATGGAATGGTAGAATGGAAGGTCACTGAAGGCAGGTATTATTTCATTCTCATGTTATATACTCACTGCCTAGCCCAGTGTCTGATGCACAGTATGGATTCAATGAATAAATGAATGAATGAACCAGTCCATCATAAGCTTACCCACTTGGTTTTACTTTATGAGACTTGCTTCTGTAGGGAAGTTTGCGTTAATCCAACCATGGTTCAGTGGAATTAATAGTAACCATTAATAGCTTACATGCATACAGTGCTGCTATGTTCCAGTCACTATGCTAAGTGCTTCACAAATATTATCTCATTTGATCCTTATAAGAACCTGACAGGTATGGGCTGTTATTATCCCCATTTTATAGGTGAGGAAACTGAAGCAGGAAGAAGTTAAGTGACTTGTTCAGGGTCTCTCTCACAGCTTTTGAGTGTCTGAGACTGAATTTGACCTCAGGTCTTCCTGACTCCTGGCTCAGCATTCTGACCACTGGATCACCTATCCTCTAAAGGGAGAAGGGCTTCCCCTTGTTGCCTTAGACTATGAGATCTGGGAGTATCTGGTACCCCCAAGGATGGGTAGGGAGTTGGGACAGCCTAGTAATTGGATTTGGGGTGTGGCTAGACAAATAAGGGAGTGAGAGAGCCTCACCCCAAGGGTGGGACTGGGGCTCTGAAATGTGTGTGTGTGTGTGTGTGTGTGTGTGTTTGTGTTTGTGTGTGTGTGGTGCTGGCTCCCTTCCTGCCTGGAACATCCTTTATCAAGTGGATTCAGGTGCCATGGAGGAAGGAGGTTTGGGAACCTTGCTGCTGCCTCAATGCAGGGCCTCCGTCACCAAACCCTTCTTTCCCAATCATTCAGTGGCTCATTGCAAATCTGATCACACACACAGAGCAGCACAAAAAACTACAGCAAAGGAGAGAGAGAGAGAGAGAGAGAGAGAGAGAGAGAGAGAGAGAGAGAGAGAGAGAGAGAGAGAGAGAGAGAGAGAAAGAAAGAAGGAGAGAAGGAGAGGCAAACGAGTCTGTCAGCTGGCTTTGGTTTCTCCACTTTGTGGATTGAATACTCACAACAGCCCTAGGAGAGTCAAAGGCAGGAGAGTGATCACATATACTCATTTTACAGTGAGTTAACTGAGACCCAGGAAGGGAAAGTGATTTGTCCAAGGTTTATAGAAGGAACAGACAGCACGAATGGGCTAGAACCTGGTCTCCAATCATCCTTGAAGTCACAGTTGTCTCTCAACTGAGCAGCAGGACACAGGACCAGTGCCAGAAATCTTGGGCAGCTTTGGGACTGACCCCCCCACCCCCCATCTTCTTCTCTCACTTCCTTCCTCCACCTTTTCCTTCTTTCAACCTCTAATTTCCTCCCCTTCTCCTCTCCTCTAGCTCTTCTTTCTCCTCATACTTTTTATTTCTCTCTCTCCTTCTCCTCCTACTCTCTTTCCCTCCTCTTCTCTCCCTACTTCCTTCTTTACTCTCTTCATCCTCCTTCCCCTTTCCCTTCTCTTCCCCTCCTCCTCTATTCTTTCTCTTCCTCCTCCATTTTCTTTTCTCTCTCCCTTCTTTTCTTCTCTTTTTTCTCCTCTTCTTCTTTCTATGTCTTTTTATTTTCTTTCTCCCCTTCTAAAACTCTCGTTTCTTCACCTCTTTCCTTTTTCTCTTTCCCTTTACTTCATTTTCCTTCTCCTTCCCTTTCTTCTTCCTCCTTTTCCTTTTCTTTTCCTTCTGCTCCTCTTCTTTTCTTCCCTATTCCTCCTATTTTCCTTTTCTTTACCTCCTCCCCCTCCTTCTTTCTCTGTTTCTTTCCCCTTCACAGAAATACCCCTGGCATCTCCTCTGCATTGCAGGGGATAAGGAGCTGAGCTGTTAATGTTGCTGTACATATTGGTTGGGGAGGGAGGCAGGAAGGACAGACATGGCAGTCCCAACAGGGTCAGTGGCCCAATGCCAGCTTGCCCCCTGACCTCTCTTTCGAGGGTGAGGGCAGGAGCTAAAAGTCTTCCAGCTATAGGTAAGGACGAGGAGGAATATGGAATCTGTTACTTCCTTTTAGTTACAAGAAGAACTGACCTGAGCATCTGAGTGGGTCTGAGATTGATCCTTCTTTGTGCAAACTCCTTTGCAGTTTCAGGTAATCCAGAGCCTAGAAGTTTAGGGTTCTTAAAAATGACCTCCATGTGAAGGGCAGGTTGTGTCACAAAGCTGCTCCCAGAGCCCTGTTGGAGGGATGGGAACCCTTGAAGGCTTAGCAAGCAGATTAAATTCACTTTCCAAATACCACCTTATGACTTATGAGGGCATCGTAGATATAGAGTTGGAAAGGACCTTAGGGGCAGATTAATCTAATCCCCTTATTTTACAAAGAAGGAAACTGAGGCTGAGAGACATTATCCTACTTGCCCAAGCTCACATAGGTAGCAAGTGGGATGGAAGGATTTTTTTTATTAATTTTATTTATTTTCAGTGTTCTACAATCACTACCGTATAATTAGATTATTTTCCCCTCCTTTCTCCTCCCTCCCCAAGACAGCATACAATTTTATATAGCTTCTACACATACATTCCTATTAAATACATTTTCACTATAGTCATACTGTGTAGAAGAATTAAAATGAATGGGAGAAATAATATAACAAACCAAAACATAATACAAAAGAAAATGATCTGCTACCTTCTGTGATTGAATTCCATAGTTCTTTCTCTGCATGTGGAAGGCATTTTGCCTTAAAAGACCACTGGGAATTTTTTTAAGTCCTTACATTGCAATGAAGTTCCAAGTCTACCAGAAAAAACTCTTGCATGCTGAGGTCATTTCTGTGCACAAAGTTCTCCTGGTTCTGCTTCTTTCTTTTTTTTTTTTTTGGTTCTGCTTCTTTCACTCAGCATTAGATCATGTAAGTCTTTCCAGGCCTCTCTGAAGTCTTCCTGTTCATCAGTTCTTATAGCACAATAGTATTCCTTTACATTCATGTACCATAATTTATTCAGTCATTCCCCAGTTGATAGGTATTCCCTTGATTTTCAGTTATTGGCCACCACAAAGAATGCTGCTATAAATATTTTTGTACATGTGGGACGCTTTCCCATTTTTATGATCTCTTGGGGATACAGTCCTAGAAGTGATATTGCTGGGTCAAAGGGTATACATATTTTTGTAGCCCTTTGGGCACAATTCCAAATTGCTCTCCAGAATGATTGGACCGGCTCACAGTTCCACCAACAACGAATCAACTTTCCAAGTCTCCCATATCCTCTCCAATATTTATCGTCTTCCTGTTCTGTCATGTTTGCCAATCTGATACGAATGATGTGGTACCTCAGAGTTGTTTTGATTTTCATCTCTCTAATCAATAATGATTTAGAGCATTTTTTCATATGACTATAGATATCTTTAATTTCTTCCTCTGAAAACTGCATGTTCATATCCTTTGACCATTTATCAACTGGGGAATGACTTGTATTCTTGTACACTTGACTCAGTTCTCTATATATTTTAGAAATGAGACCTTTATCCAGACCCTAGCTGCAAAAATTCTTTTCCAGTTTTCTGCATCCCTCCGAATCTTGGTTGCATTGGGTTTGGTTGTGCAAAAAATTTTTCAGTTTAATGTAATCAAAATTATCCATCTTGTACTTCATAATGCTTTCTGTCTTTTCTTTAGTCAAAAATTCTTCCCTTCTCCATATATCTGATAAATATACTAAATTTGTCCATAGTATCAATCTTTATACTTAGATCATGTGCCCATTTGGACTTTATTCTTGAGTACAGTGTCAGGCATTGGTCTACGCCTAGTTTCTGCCATACTGTTATCCAGTTTTCCCAGCAATTTTTGTCCAACAGAGAGTTCTTATCCCAGAAGCTGGGGTCCTTGGGTTTATCAAACAGTAGATTGCTACAATCATTGCCTACTGTGTCTTGAGTACTTAGCATATTCCACTTAGCTACTCTTCTGTTTCTTAGCCACTACCAAGTGGTTTTGATAATTGCTGCTTTATAATACAATTTGAGATCTGGTAGCACTAGGCCATCTTCCCTAGCATTTCTTTTCATTAGTCCCCTTGATATTCTGGACCTTTTGTCCTTCCAGATGAATTTTGATATTATTTTTTCCATCTCTAGAAAATAATTGTCTGATAGTTTGGTTGGTATGGCACTAAATAAGTAAATTAATTTAGGTAGAATTGTCATTTTTATTATATTGGCTCAGCCTACTCACAAGCAACTGACGTTTTTCCACTTACTTAGATCTGACTTTATTTGTGCGAAAAGTGTCTTGTAATTGTGTTCATATAGTCCATGGGTTTGTTTTGGCAGGTAAACTCGAGGAGAGGGATTTGAAAAGTATAATCTGGGGGGGTCATAGATATTAATAATGTACAGAGCTTTTTAAACATTTTACACATGTGAAATCACAACAACCCTGGGAGATAGGTGCTATCGTTTTGCCTGTTTTACAGATGAAGAAACTGAGGCAAACAGTGGTTAAGTGAATTCCCAAGTTCATACAGCTAGTGTCTGAAGCAGAATTTGAACACAGGTCTTTCTCACTCCAAGTCCAAAGCTCTATTCATTGTGAGCTGAAAGGGACCTTAGAGAGTATTTCATCTATTCCTCTCACATTTACAACTGAGGAAACTGAGGCACAGAGAGGTTAAAGCATTGTGCCCAAAGCCAAATGGATAGTGAGAACAGGAATTAGAAGCCAGGTCCTCTGACTTTAGAGTCAGCACTTTCCCCACTGCCAAACATGAGAGCTGGTGATTTACCAGGTATCCTGTCTCAAAGGGACTGTTCTGGACCTCATTATGAAAAGATATCCTATCGGCAAAGCATTTAGTACAGTACTTGGCATACATTAGGTGCCTAATTAATGCTTGTTCCCTTCTCTAACGGTCAGGCTGAGGTGAGGACAGGGTGGCCTAACCTGGGATTCATATACTTATTTTTAATGTACTTTGACAGCTCTATTTCATTATAACTAATTTCCTTTGAAATTCTGTGAGTTTAATTTTCTGCCCTTTACATGATTCTGAGAAGGGGTCCACAGACTTCATTAGACATTTCCCAGGGAATCTAGGATACAGAAAAGGTTCAGAATCCTGGGATAGGGAAAGCCCCTCTGTGAATGGTGCTCTTGGACTAGGCCCCAGTCACGAGGTATCCTCTCAGGTCCGTTTGAGGATTGTTGGACCTGATGTGAGACCATGGAACTGTGTGTCCATGTGTAGAGAGGCTGACCCTCCAACATAAATGACCTCCCTGTTGAAGGGGTTTATTGCATCTTCTGTGTGGGTTCGCTGACAAGCCCCAGGTCTGGTCTGTGTCCAGGAGTTTGACTCAGAGATTTTCAGAGGCCCAAGAGAAGGGCTAGAGATGAAGCTCAAATGTGGTTACTTTCAACTCTCAGTTATCCAGGAGCTGATTATCCAGCTGGTGGATTATCCCAGACTTTGGTTTCTCTTCCTTCTCCCTCTTTTGTCTGCCTCGATGTTGATTAACCTTTCCTACAGCAAAGGCTGGGACAGGACCTGAAGGAATACTCTTCTCCCAGACAGCCTGGGAGAAGAGGGGCTTGGAGAGGACCTGGAGTTACTGGAAGACTCTCCCTGGGCCTCATTATGGGGAATTGATTTTCACACAGACTCCAATGACTTAAAACTCAGAGTTGTACAGAGGGACATACATTGCAAAAGGACTTGGTATGGAGTGGAAAATTCAGAGTCCTGGGATGAAAGAATCTTTAGCCTCAGTTTCTCTAACTTTAAAAAAGAGAAGTTTGGATATATGATCTCTGAGTGCCTGGAATGGGGACTTAGTGAGGGAAAAGAGAATTCCATTATAGACTAGGGAATCAGTCAGGGAGATGGGGGCTCAGTGAGCAAATACAGGATTCTATGAGAGAAGTGAAGATTAGCTGGAGGAGAGAGGAATCCCTGAGGGAGTAGAGGAAGTGGATACTCACAGAGGGAATAGGAGAATCTGTAAGGGAGTCTGAGGTTGGTGGGAGAGGGATGGGAACTCCATGAGGATGGTGGGGGCTCAGTGAGGGGGATGAAGATTGGTGAAAGGGCAAGAAATTATTGACAGGGGTGAGGGAGAGATGGGAGGTTTAAGAGGTAGATTAAGGATCCATGAAGGATATGGGATTTGGTGGAGGAAATCCCAGGAATATAGCCTTTTGTCCAGAAGGTGAGATGGCTAAGACATTCCAAGGGAAGATTCTTTGAGAATGAACACCCCAGTCTCTAGGCACCCAGACCTTCGGTACAAGTATGGGGATTGGAGTTGCAGAGTTGGAAAATTCCTCTGGGGGGAGGGAATAGAGGCCATGTGGCCCATCCTTTGCCCCCTGCTCCCTGCCCTGATAAATGCCCATTGCCTACTCTTTCTGGGCATCCCACAAAGGCCAGAAGGTCTCTCTAGCTGGCTTTCTTGGGATCCAGTGAAGATCTCTGCAGGACTTCCTTACTCCTCCATCCCTCCCACCTGCCCCCAGCCAAACCGGATCTCTGCCTTGAGGCCCTTACAGAGACAAGCTCAATGGGCAGCCAATGTCCCATCCCCCACCCCCAGAAGGCACCAGCTGCCTGATTTTGTATGCAGCAAGCATTGCAAGGCCTCCAAGATTTCATGCCCCCTTCACTCTGGTCTGGATCAGAATAGGCCATTTGCTTTATTAACACAAACAAACCTGGCTCAAGACGGGAAAACAGCAAATTGGATGGGAGTTCGGGGAAGTCAGGGGACCTGTTTATCACCTCCTGGCTCATAGATTGCCTGCCTCTGCCCCTGAGCTGAGGGGCAAAACCAAAACGAAGCAGTAAGATGAAAGGAGGGAATGTTGGGGGAGGAGATGTGAAAGATGGGGCCCAGACACCCTTAATTTTGCCTCTTTCAATAAGTCTCACATGATTAATTCTACCCAATTTTAGCCATTTATGAGTTATAGTAGATGGAATTTTGAACAAGAATCTTGAACTTACGGAGTTTTTCTTCTGATATTGGCATGGTCTCTAGCAAGTTATATTACTTTGGGCAAGTTGCTTTCCCCTTTGGGTCTCAGTTTCCTCATCTATAAAATGGGACCAGGCAACTCTCTACTCTTACTATAAGATTGGGGAGGTATGACTAGGTAGCAGTTCTTTGGAAAAAAAATCTAGGGTTTTTGGTGGTCTCCAAGCTCAAAATAAGTCAAGAGTGTGATGTATGCATAGCATCTATAAGTAACCAGTGAGTTCTTAGGCTGAATTAAGAGAGACAAGAGTATGCAGAAGGAGGGAGGAGATAGTCCTTCTTTGTTCTACCAGGTCAGTACACATCTGCAGCTTGGTGTTTGGTTCTATGTGTCGATAGTTTTCAACATTCATTTTTGTAAGATGAGTTCCAAATTTTTCTCCTTTCCCCCAATCTCTCCCCTCATCCCCAAGATAGAAAGCAATCTACTATAGGTTATACATGGGCAATCATGTTAAATATATTTCCACATTAGTCATCTTGTGAAAGAAGAAACAAAGGGGGAAAGCCAGAAAAAACAACAAAAAAGTGAAGATAGTATGCTTCTCTCTGCATTCAGACTCCCTAGTTCTTTTTTTCTGGATGTGAATAGCATTTTTCTCCATCAGTCTTTTGGAATTGTCTTGGATCACGTATTGCTGAGAAGAGCTAAGTCTATCATAGTCAGTCATCATACAATATTGCTGTTACTGTGTAAAATGTTCTTGTGGTTCTGCTAACTTCACTCAGCATCAGTTCATGTAACTCTTTCCAGGTTTTTCTGAAATCTGCCTGCTCGTCATTTCTTGAAGCACAATAGTATTCCATTACATTCATATACCACAACTTGTTTAAGCCATTACCCAATTGATAGGCATCCCCTTAATTTCTAATTCCTTGCTACCACAAAAAGAGCTGCTATAAATATTTTTGTATATGTAGGTCCTTTTCCCTTTTTAATGATCTCTTTGGATACAAACCTAGTAGTGGTATTGCTAGATTAAAGGGTACGCACAGTTTGATAACTCTTTGGACATAGTTTCAAATTGCTCTCCAGATTGGTTGGATCAGTTCACAACTCCACTAACAATGTATTAGTGTCCCAATTTCCCCATACCTTCTCCAACATTTATCATTTTCTGTTTAGTCATGTTAACCAATCTGATAGGTATGATGTGGTACCTCAGAGTTGTTTTGATTTGCATTTTTCTAATCAATAGTGATTTAGAGCATTTCTCACATGACTATAGATGGGTTTGATTTCTTTGTCTGAAACTGCCTGTTCATATCCTTTGGCCATTATCAATTGGAAAATAACTTGCATTCTTTTAAATTTGACTCATTTCTCTATATATTTGAGAAATGAGGCCCCTATCAGAAACATACTGTAAAAATTATTTCCCACCTTTTTGCTTTCCTTCTAATCTTGGTTTCATTGGTTTTGTTTGTATAAAACTTTTAAAATTTAATATAATCAAAATTATCCATTTTGCATTTCATAATGTCTCTATCTCTTGCTTGGGCATAAATTCTTCCCTTCTCCATAGATCTGACAAGTGAACTATTCCTTGCTCTCCTAATTTGTTTCTGGTATGACCCTTTATGTGTAAATTATGTACCATTTTGACCATATATTGGTAGAGGGTATGAGATGTTGGTCTATATCTAGTTTCTACCATACTATTTTCCAGTTTTCCCAGCAGTTTTGGTCAAATAGTGAATTCTTATCCTAGTAGTTGGAGTCTTTGGGTTTATCAAACAGTAGATTATTGTAGACATTTATTACTGGGTCTCGTGTACCTATTCTATTCCACTGGTCCACCACTCTATTTCTTTTCCAGTGCCAAGTAGTTTTGATGATTATTGTTTTATAATATAGTTTTAGATCTGGTATGGCTAGGCCACCTTTCTTTGCATTTCCCCCCCATTACTTCCCTTGCTATTCTTGATCTTTTGTTCTTCTAGATCAATTTTGTTTTTTCCTAGCTCTATAAAATAATTTTTGGTAGTTTGATTGTTATGGCACTGAATAAGTAAATTAATTTAGATAGAATTGTCATTTTATTATATTAGTTCAGCCTACTTATGAACAATTGAAATTTTTCCAGTTGTTTAGATCTGGATGTTAACTAGCTGGAAAGTAAGCAGTGTTACTGGGCAGATGAAGGACCCATAGGCTGTACAATGTAAGGGCTGGCTGAAGGAACAGTGGAGAAGAGAGGACCTGGGGAAGGAAGACAGGGAGTGTATGTGACCCATGTCTTAAGTAAGCTGTTTGAAGGGATGATGCCTACAAGATAGCTGGAAGTTGGAGAGAAGAAAATTTTTACCCAGTGTAAGACAGAACTTTCTAATGATTAGATGTATCCAAAAAAGGAATGAGTGGATGAGTGGTCTGCCCCCAGGGGTAGAGAGGCTCCCTTCACAAGAGGTGTTCAAGCAAAGGCTAGGTGATGTAGAGAGGATGGTAGAGAACGTTCTTGCCCAGGTATGACAGGACTGTTAGGTCCATGTGGCACCTTCAAACTTTGAAATTCTATGACTAGGTTAACATTCCATGTTCAAAGGTGCATTTCTACTCTGGCATTCTATGGCATGGTTTATCCATTCCTTCCACCACTTCCCCACACCCCACACTTATTTGTATCTGTTAAGTGTCAATAAGTTGCCTGGTGATGATATCAAAATTAAAGTTTGAAGGGGGGAGGAGGGAAAGAACAGAATTACAATAGCCACATTGGGGGAGGGTTGGAAAGAGGATGTGCCAGGGCATTGAGTTGCCTGACTTTTCATCTATTCCCTTTTCTTGGGACCATGTGTTCCTTCCCTATGCATTGGATAGAGACATAAGGTCAAAGTCTAGCTCCATAACTGATGCTACTGTGTGATTTGGGGGGAATCTTGTCTTATTCATTCATTCATTCATTCATTCATTCATTTATTCATTCATTCATTCAATAAGCATTTATTAAACATCTACCAGGGATAGTTGGACATGACTAAAAATGGCTGAACAAACGTGCTAGGCATTGGGAGTGCATCAATAAGAGTAAATAATCCCTGCCCTCAAGGAGCTCACATTGAGTAGAAGGCATATGTACACAGATAGCTATTAGATACAGAATTGTTGTCTGCTGGCAGTTAGGTAGCATAGTGGGTCTGGAGTCAGGCAAACCTGAGTTCAAATACAGCCTTGAACATTTCCTGGCTGTGTGACCCTGGGCAAGTCACTTAACCTTTGTTTGCCTCAGCTTCCTCATCTATAAAATGGGCATAATAATAGCAATTATCTTCCAGGACTATGAGTCTAAAATGAGATAATATTTGGAAAGCATTTAGCACAATGCCTGACATGTGGTAAGCATCATATAAATGTTAGCAAACATGTTAGCTATTGGTAAGTATACACATGGCTGTAAATTAATATGTGTATGTATATATACATATATGTAGATTTCTTTGTGTATACACACAAGCACATCCACAACAATTTTTATAGGAGAGGAATGAAGACAGTAGCAGGAAAGTCTTTCAGTCACTTGAACGGAGCCTTGAGGCAAGCTCCGAATCCCAAGAGTCTCTGTTGTGAATTTAGGTCAATCAATCAATTGATAGATGTTTATTAAGTGCTTCCTGTGTGACAGGGACTATGATAATTCAATTTTTAGGGACTTAGCCTTCTTATCTGTGAAATTAGGTGACCTTGGAATAGATTAATCCTAACATTTCATCCAGACCTATGCTTTATGATTCTCTCAAGCCCATTAGTTCTTTGGACATCAGTTTCTTCAACTGTAAACATAGAAAGTCATCACTTTCTCTTCTTGGTTCTCAGACATACTCTTGTTTGTCCTTCATTCTCAAAGACCACCATAATATAAGCAAAGTGATGCCATGACTTGCAAATGAATTGGATTGAAATGAGGCAGTCACCAGCCTCACTTTCTCCTCTGGAGCTATCTGGGTCTAGTGGCCAGATAGAGATCAGGGTGACTGGAGATGTCCTCCCCTGCCCCTGCCCTGAGATGTAAGGAGAAACGAAGAACCGATCTGAAAGGAAACTACTTTGTACATACTAGACAGTACCAGGGAATAGCCCTAGGATCGCAGATGGATGCTCAGCAGGTACCCTGAAGGAGACATGACTATTGTTTCTCTTGTTTCCCCTAGGGACCACCTAGTCCAACTCATATTTGGTCAAGAATCCCTTCTACAATGTACTTGAGGTGATTATCTACTTTCTGCTTTCAGATCTCCATGAACCTGAGGCCATTCACTACCTCCTGAGGCTACTTTCTATTTTTTCCAGAATCAGAGACTTAATTGGAAGGCACTTCAATGACCCTTTAGTCCAACCTGTTCATGAACAAGAATTCCTTCTCTGATTGAAACAAAGCACAACTCATTAGCTTCTTCTACTCTTGGACAGCACTGATCTGTAAGTATTTTTTCCCTTAAGTCAAGCTAAAATCAACCTCTTTTCTGAACTGAAGTTGCTTTGGGTTCTTTTGTAGATGGGTGCTGAATTTTGTAAAGCAGTGTCACCTTAGTGAGGACCTGGGCCTTTTAGAGTCTCCCTGTCTTTCATAGAAGACTGAGAGCTAGGGCTCTGGTATCCAGAGGCAGCATGGATCTGTCCCATAAAGCTCAGAGTAATTTGCTTTAATTAATACTCACTCTGAGGTCCATTAATCCTGGGCTCCGATTTCCTGAGCAGTCCTAGCTTATGACTGCCCTGAGGGGAACTTGGAGAGAATTCTCATGGTTTCACTTCTCTCCTCTTCTTTTCCCCCACCTACTCCCCCACCTTCCTTCCTTTTCTGTCAGGGAAGAAAGCAGGAATCCTCAATTGCAGAGGAATGTGAACATCTCCTTTTGAAATAATATCTGTTCCCCTGCTTTGAACCATTTTTGGAAAAAGAAATCTCACCTATCTCTGAAGATGAGACTTAGTGGAGTATTCTGTCTCTGGAGCCTGAAAGCTATTCTGTTGGCATCTTTGAAGTTTGAATTTGCATTCATGCACCTTAAACACCAAATGCTCAATGGCGTTGGATGGACTGGAATACAAGTGGAGAAGGTTAGAAGTAGAAGGGACCTTATAACACTGAATGTTATAGTTGGGAAGGATCTTAGACCAAAGAGTATCAGACCTGGAACATCTTAGAACTTGGAGCTTCTTAGAACATCTAGTATCTGAGCTTGAAGGGACTTAAGAGTTGACAGAGGGCCCTTAGAATTTGGAATGTCAGAGCTGGGAGGGCCCTTAGAACCCAGACTGTCAGAGTGGGAGGGACCTTAGAACACAGGAGCGATCTTAGAAGACACAATGTCAGAGCTAGAAAGATCTTCAGAACATAGAATATTGCAGCTGGGAGAGGCCTCAGAAAACAGAATGCTGGAGCTAGGAAAAATCTTTAAGTCCTTTAATATTAGAATATAATTAATCAGAGCTAGAAAGGATCTTAGATACCCTTTAGTACAAGGATTTTTTAACCTGGGATCAGTTAACTTAAAATTTTTGTTTTGATTACTATATTTCAGTATCATTAGTTTTCTTTATAATTCTGTGTATTTTATTTTATGTATTTACCAATATTATTCTTTGAAGGGGTCCATAGGTTTTACCAGACTGACTGCCCAAGAAGTTCATCTGACCCTTTATAGCTTAGGGAAAAGGTCATGACTGACCTTGACGTGATTTGTTCAAAGTCACACAGCTTGTAAATGGTAGAGTTGGGACAGAACCCTGAGTCCTTATGCCACTATGTCCAGAGCCCAGTGCCCCACAGGTCACGTTGACTTCACATCCATACCCACACACATAGTATAAATTGTGCTCTCGAATCACCTTCATGTCTCAGTTGACACCCTAAAGGAGCAGAAAAGGGAGAAAAGAATTTCACACAAATCTGTGTGAAACTGTGGGTCTCCATTAAGTGGTTGATTAAGGTCTTTTTAGCAGAGACAGACAATTGGAGAGATGTTGTCTGAGGATCTTTGTTCCTCCTCGTCACAAGTATATGGGCTCTCTCCTCCCTCCATCTTCTCTCCCCTTTATCCTTTTCTCTTTCTTTTTATATCAATCTAGCTATTCTTCTTTCTTCATTCTTCTCAGCCTTTTTCTCCTTCTCTTTCTTACCTTCTCTCCTTTTCTCTTTTCTCTTCTCCCTTTGTTCTGCTTCTTGACTGATAAGTTCCTTGGTTCTCTTCTTTTCCCCTCCCTCTGGTCTTCTCTTTATCATTTCTTCCCTCTTTCCATCCCTCTTTCCCTCCTCCTCTTCTTTGTTTCCCCTCCTTTCTCCTTCTTCCCCTTCTCCTTTGTCCCCTATTACCCCTTTTTATTTCCTTTCCTTTCAGAATCCTGTCAGCTCCCTCCCCATTTTTGGAGTTGTCCCAGAGGAGGTTGCTGGAGTTGTCTGTGGAAGTATGTGCCCAATCGGGCCCTGTGCCAACCGAGGTCTTTGTGCAAAGAGAGAGAATGTAGGTCAATGAGATGAATTGTTCATTCAAGGTGAGCCTGAGCGAGAGTGAGGTGCCTCTGATCACAAGTGACTACAGCCTCAGAGCACATGCCAGATGAATTCCTCTTTTCTGGGCTCTGAAAAGCAACAAATGTTACCTCTGAGAGTGACATCCACCCTTCCTCCCTTGACCCTTCACCTTCTCTCTTATAACCCTGAGGACAAAGAGCTCTTGGTCCAGGGAGAGTGTCTGAGGGCTGGAGGTGTCACAATCTAGTTTATGTTGGGGAGTCATGACATGGGGAACTGGGGTCAGACTCAGGTGCTCCCCAGCACTGTCACCATGATCTTTAACACAGTTTGTAGCTTTAAAAAGTCTTTGGAAATCATTTGTCTCTGCACATTACTGAGCTGGGCTCCACATGAGGAAGTGACTCGTTTAAGTCTGATAGTAACCTCCTATAAGAAAGGGACGATGTCAATCCATGTAATGTCAGAGCTGGGAAGACCTTTTTAACATAAAAAGTCAGCACTAGGAAGGTACTTAGAAATTGAATGTTAGAGTTAAGAGGGGCTTTAAAACAAAGAATATCAGAACTGGGAGGGCCTTTAGAACACAGGATGTCAGAGGTGGAAGGACCCTTAGAACAGATAATGTCAGGGCTTGGAGGGCCCTTAGAACATAGAAAGTCAGCACTAGGAATGCCCTTAGAACATAGAATATTAGGCCTTGGAGGGGGCCTTTAGGATACAGAAAGTCACAACATTCTGAGAGGGAACTTAGAACAGAGAATATCAGAACTAGGAGGACCCTTAGAAAACAGAATGTCAGAGCTGGGAGAGTCCTTAGAACACAGAATGTCAGAAATGTGAGGAACCTTAGAACACAGTATGTCAGAGCTAGAATGGGTTTTACAGTATAGATTCACAGATCTAGATTAGGCCTTCGAACCTAATAGAATGTTACAGCTGTAAAGTGACTTTACAATAAAAACCTTCAGAAATGTAAGAGATGTTAATAGGTCATAGAACGTCAGAAGAGGAAGGAATGTTAGAACATTCTATGTCAGAATTAGATGGGATCTTAGAAAAGAAAATGTTAGATAAAATTGAAGGGACTCACTGTGGTTCTTATGAAATTGAGCTCTTCTCACACAATCTGGAATGGTTGGCAGGGACCAACTAGTTCAATCAATCAACCAATCAGAATTCAATAAACATCCATTATGGGAGAGGCATTATGCTAGTAATTGAGGATAAATAAAAACAAGGAAATAGTTACTACCCTCAAGGAGCTTACTTTCTGTTGGGAAAGAGAACATGTATCTATGCAAAGAAGGAGGAAGGAATCCAGCATGTTTGTAAAGTACTAAGCACTTTACAAATATTATCTGATTTATCCTCACAACCCTGGGAGGTAGGTGCTATCATTATTATCATTTTATAGTTGAACGAACAGAGCAATTACTAATTGCTTACTATGTGCAAAGCACTGAGGATACAAAAAGATGATTTTTTATGACAGTCCCTGCTCTCCAGGAATTAGTTATCTGTTCACGCAAGTATAATGCATGCACTTACAAGTGCATTCAGAGCACATAATAGAAAATACTGAGTTTAGGGGAGAGGCACCAGCATATGAGGTAATCAGGAAAAGCTTTACATAGAGGGGGACACTTGAGATGAACTCTGAAGTAAATTAAGAATTCTAATTTTTAATTAGAGGAGAAAATGTATTCCAGGAGTGAAAAATAGGTTGGCTAAAGGCATGGAGTTGGGAAATGGAATATATTTTGTTGTTGTTCAGTCATGCCTGATTCTTCATGGTTTTGTTGTCAAAGATACTGGACTGGTTTGCCATTTCCTTCTTCAACTCATTCTACAGATGAGGAAACTGAGGTAAACAGGATTGAGTGACTTTCCCAGAGTCACATAACTAGTGTGTGAGTCAGGATTTGAACTTAGAAAGTTGAGTCTTCCTAGCCAGACCCTGAGCTCTATGCACTATGGCTCCCGCTAACTACCTCTATATACTTTCTGAAATACAGCAAAAGAGCTAGTCTGGCTGTATCCTAGAGTATGTGAGGAGCAGAAATGTATAATAAGCCTTGTAAGTTTCTATTTCTATTACATATCTTAAAAGAAATTCATTCAATTTTTCTTGAAGACCTCCCAAAAGGGATAATACGCTATGTGTTGAGACTACTCCCAATTAGACAGCTCTAATTGACAGGAAATTTTTTTTTCCTTCTACATCTTAATTTTTTCTCTTCGCAACTTTACCCATTATTTCTATTTGTGTTCTCTAGGTCTGAGCAGAGCAAATCTGATGCTTCCTTCACTTGGGCAGTTCTTCAGATACTTGATGAAAGTGACCATATTTTCCCCGAGTCTCCTTTTGGCTAAATATTCCTACATACTACAATGGATTCTCATGTGGCAAGAACTCAAGGCCCCTCACCAACCTGGTGGGCCTCCTCTGAATGCACCTTAGCCTACCAATGTCCTTTGTACAATGTGGCATTGAGAACTGGACACAATAATGCAGATGAGGTCAGACTAGGGCAGTATACAATGAAGTTAGTGCGCTGTTCATCTTGGACATGCACTGTAGCTTATTGTACCTTAAAACATACTAAGACTGAACAAACTTTCTTGATTGCTGTATCATAATAATGGACTCATGTTGATCTTGTGGTCCACTAAAACCTCCAGATCTTAAAAAAAAGATTATTGATACCTTTTACTTGAGAATACCTTCTATTTATTATTATTCATTTGTTTGTTTGTTGTTTTTATCATACTACTTTTCATCATATATTATCATATATTATTTATAACTTTAGTTATATCCTATAGATGCCTCCTGATTTCCTTTATCACAAAGAAAAATAATTAGCAAAACAAACCTAGATGGTAACCTTATCAGTCACTCAATTAAGTACCTACAAAGTGTTGGGTCTACTGTGCTAAATGCCAAGAATACAAAGCAAAGCTAAGGATAGTTCCCATTCTCAAAAGAATTCACATACAAATAAGATAGGAAGGATTGGAGGTAATCATCAGAGGAAAGGTGTTAGCATTCTAAGGGGGATCAGAAAGACTTCTTTTTAGGACTTTAGCTGGTTGGAAGGAAAACATGGAAGGAATATGAGGCACCCATAGGCCCTGACCTTTACACCAATTAAGGAGTATTTCATCATTTAAGTTGCCTTTAATCCAAGTTCAATATTCTTTTGGCATTTTTTACATTGACACCAGAATAATTGTGCATATTTCTCTCCTTCCTGATTCTCATTTCTTCATCCAATATCAGTCCATATAAGTTTTCCCATGTTCCCATAAATTCTTCATAAGCCACCCCCCACCCCCATCTTTCCCAAACTGTACTATGCCAAAGTCTCTCCTATCTGGCACTTGTGTGAACTTCTAATCCCAAATGGAAGATTTTACGCTTATCCCCATTACATTTTGTAAAGTCCTTCCATTAGAGTTGACCCCAAATCCTAGCCTTTTCACCTCTGACTGGTCCAGATTTTGTCATTCATTGGCTTAGCCATCCCTTCCAGTTTTCCATCATCTGCAAGTTTGAAACAGACATACCATCTATACATTTGAACAAGTAATTAAAAAAAGTTAAGTAGCCCAGAGTCAAGAACATATTGTGAAAAGGACAGAGCTTTTCTTACCCTTGCCCAAGGTAACCAGTTCGGAGCTGACTAAATGGGACATTCAGAATATGTGTTTGTTGGTTGCATGGGTTTGCACAGGGCATTGGCTGGCCCACAACTTTTGTGCATGTGCATGCCAATACCCCATGCAAACTGATTGTTTGATAGGGACTAACTCCTGGAAAGTACTCTTGGAGAAGACTCCTCTTTGCTCATGAAAGTGACAGAGCAAAGATCCATGCTTTCTGTTAACTTCAACTCCATCTGCCACACACTCACCCCAATCTCTCTCACCAACAATTTTCAGAGCTGGTGCAAAGGGGGAAAAGGGTGCTGGAATGGAAATCCAAAGAATCGGGTTCTAGTCCCAGATCTGCTGCTAACTTGCTGTGTGATTTGGGTTGTGCCTTCTTCTATCTGTGCTTCAGTTTCCTCATCTATAAAATG
Source organism: Notamacropus eugenii (assembly GCF_028372415.1). NCBI lineage: Eukaryota > Metazoa > Chordata > Mammalia > Diprotodontia > Macropodidae > Notamacropus > Notamacropus eugenii. Next base: position 57,317,116 of record NC_092876.1, read on the forward strand.
TAATGAACACATTTGGAAAAGGGAACGTATGTGATTTCATTGGTATTAAAAACTCCCCAGCAATGAAATCATCAATGTAGGCCAGCCATTGTTCAGTAACTTACATGTTTTAGAGAGCTGCCAGGTTAATAAGAAAAGAGATGTAGTATATACACATGTATAATATAGAATATACATATGTGTATATGTATAGATATGCATAGTATGTACATGTATAATGTGTATGCGAACATGTTGCTATGTGCATACCTATATGCACTGTATACATGCACATATATGTACACATATCTGCATATTGCATACATGTACATGTACATATATACACATATGTGAAGAAAGAGATATGAGAGAGAAAGATGACAGAGAGAGAGAGAGAGAGAGAGAGAGAGAGAGAGAGAGAGAGAGAGAGAGAGAGAGTAGAATATCTCCCGTACAGCAGAGGGAAATTATTGGAGAGGGATTATGAACTCATTCCTTGCTTGGAACTCCCCAACAATTTCCAATGTGACTACTGCACAAGAGAGATTCTATGATTCTAGGTTTAGAAATGATAAAATTGTAAATAATTCCAATGAAAGAAAAAGTTGGGAATCAAAACCATGACCTCTTTGGTCTCAATTTCCCCATCTATAAAATAGAGATGACAATCTCTGTGCTACTTATCTCAAGGGATGTTGTCAAGACCCAACAATAAAATGAGTAGAAGAATACTCCAACAAATCTGAATGCCTTAGGAAAGGAAGGGGGGGGCTCTCTGTCCACATTTATCCAACAAACTCTCCTAAAGGAACAATGCAAGAAAATAAATGACACTTCATCATGGACTTGATGGATTCCAAAAAACAGGTTGAGGTGAAAGAATCAAGACAGAGAGACTCATTTTAGTCTTTCATTCCTAAGTTTTTGCAACTGAAAGTACCCAATAATAGAATCACAGAATGTCGGAGCTGAGAGGATCCTTAGAATGCAAACTCTTTGCTTTTGAAGGCCACACTAGAACATGGAATACTAGGTTTGCTAAGGACCTTAGAATATGGAATATTTAAGTACAACATGTTTACATTGAGAAAAGAAACAGAATATAGAATGTTACAACTCTTAAAATACAAAATATTAATGCTAGAAAGAAATTCAGAACACAGAATTTCAAGGCTGCAAATATAGTCCAGGAAAAAAATAACTAGTGTGAATATAGTGCTTTAAAATTTGAAAAACCCTGTTTATATCTTGTCTTATTTGATCCTCATAACAACCCTGGGAGATAGGTGCTGTTATTACCCTCATTTTACAAATAAGGAAACTGAGGCAGACAACAGTTAAGTGACTTGCCCAGGTCACACAGGTCATAAGTGTCTAAAGCAGAATTTGACTTCTCTTTCTTCCTCCATGGCCAGTTCTCTCTCCGTTTGATCATCTAGGTCCTAAAGACCACCCATTCCAATCCTGTCTCCTCTCCTCCTGTCCCCTCCCCTCCTCTCCTTTTCTCTCCTTTCCTCTCCTCTTCTCTCCCTTCTTCTTTCTCCATAGTCCTTTCTACATCATCCCTGCCATTAGTCTCCCCCAGAATCAGGACTTGAACCCAAATATTCTTATTCAAAATCATTCCAGGACTAGTTAGTCTTACAGGTAGTGCTACTTTGCCCCTTGCTGATACAAATAGCGTATATTTTCTCTTTCAGTATCACTTTCCAACTACTTCCTTTTCCTTGCTGTCTTCAGGGATGCCTTGCCTGGGCACTGAGGGAATATTAGTAATATCAAGACACCACTTGGAAATCTGGACTCAAATGTGTATCTATGGATCTATGATAACTATATATCTATGTACATATTATCTATGATGCTATGACCTAAATACATTAACTGCTGATTGAAAAATTACAAGGTAGGACAGAATTCCTTCCCTATATGTGACCTAGGACGAATCTCTTTGTCTCCCTGAGTCTCAGTTTCCATGGTTAAAAAATGGGTACTGTGATAGATAGCTCTTGTCCCTGCCTTAAAGGGTGGTTGTGAGACTCAAATAAGATAATGGACATACAACTCTTTGAAAACTCAAAAGTGTCATACAAAAGTCATTTCTCCTCCTCCTCCTTTTCTTTCTCCCTCCCACCATTATTATTTTTATCTTTCCTGCCTCCTTCAAAAGACTGTTCTGAGGATCAAATGAGATAATGGAAATAAAGTACTTCACGACAGTGGAGTGTTCTATAAATGTCTTCTAAAATTCTAAAATTTCATCAGGGGGAACTCCATTCACTGACCCACATCCGAACCTCTCCATCCCTTAGTGGATGACATCATGAGTTACTGTAGACAAAAAAAGAAGAAAAGGAAAAAAGAAAGATCTTCAAAGTAGCTAACAATGAGCCTAGTTGGTTCTTGGATGACAGCCTACTGTCAGGCCATACCTGAAGCCTTCCCATTTTGGTAGGACCTGGGAAGTGGCAAGAGCATTGAATCTGACATCAGAGGATTTGGGTTCAAATTCAGGCTATGATAAGAATTTAATAAATGTCCCTTGTATGTGAGCACTACATTAGGTGCTGAGGATATGATGGTAAGAACAAAACATTACCTGCCCACAGGGAGCTTGGCATAAGAGAAACAACATGTATACAAGTATAAACAGAGTAAATACAATGGTTATCTGTGCAACTTCACCTTTATGGGTCTCAATTTCCTCATTTATAAAGTGAGGGTCTTGGTTGAGATGACTTCTAAGATACCTTTATGACATTGTGGCATGCTGGAGTTGGTGCTCCACTGGGTCATGACTTCAGAGCCATTTTCTAAGTAGCTGTCAAGTCCTGTCCATTCTCCCTCCACAGCATCTCTCACAGAAAATGAGGGGAGTGAATTAGAAGACTTTAAAGCTCTTTTGTAGCTCTAAATTTATGATCCTACAGTTTTATGTCCAGAGGTTCCTTCCAATTTGAACATTCCATGTTTGAGGACCCCTTCTAGCTCTGACATCTTGTGTTCTAAGGACCCTCTGAGCTCTGACATTCCGTGTTCTAAGAACACTCCCAGTTCTGACATTTTGCGCTCTAAGGGCTTTCCTGGCTCTGGCATCTTATGTTCTAAGGTTTTGTCAGGATCTGACATTCTAACATAGATCTGACATTCTATGTTCTATTGTCTACACCCAACTTAATATCCTATAATCTATCTTAGGGGCCTTGAAGGATGCTTAGGAGCTGGTTAGTTGGAGAAGAGAGGGAAAGCCATTTGAAGAGGGGAGAATGAAGTCATCTACAAAGTCCCTCTGAGTCCTAGGATCATCTTAGCTTAAATATCTCCATTGTTACTAATTCTCTTACAAGCATACGTGTGCATATATGTGTAGGCAGATGATTTTCACATTTTCTCTTTGCCTAGACCTCCTCAGTGTCCCTAACAGGTGCACATACTAGCCACAGCTGTTGGCTTCTCTGGCCAGTCTTCCTTCCCATGTCTAGTGCTGAGGCCACATTCATCTGTACCCCTCCCATCTGGAAGCTCCTGTTTCACATTCACAGGACACCTCCTGTCCTTAACCTTGGGCAGAACTGAAGTTCAAAGTTGCGTTCTTCACACTGTACCCTATTCACCCTTCAGAGAGCAGCTCACTGTTCTGTGCACGTGGGAAATGAGCCAAAACCACTATTGCTCAACTGGAAATATTGTCAAAGTTTCTTCCAATTCCCTTCCTTTTTTCCTCGTTGATGGCAGTCAGCTATTTTTTTTTTCCTGCTGCAGGTGCTAATGAGATTGTTCGTACCACAGCTGAACATATAAACGCACACATTGAATTATGGGCAACGCCAGGCTAGGCTGTATTTAAAATAGCAACTTCATTACTCACAGACTGCCTGAGAATACTAGAGTGGCATTATTATTGGATCTGAGACTGGTTGGAGTTTGTTGTCAGTTTCATTGTTTTAGATTTTACATTGTTGGAGAGTGTTCATTTTTTAATCTGTAAAATGGGTATAATACTATATATCTCAAAATAAAACTTGAGGGGGATGGATCTTTGACCTGTAAGATTCCTTTCCACCATATTTTATTTTATTTTTTTTTATTTAATTAATTTATTTAACTTTTAACATTCATTTTCACAAAATTTTGGGTTCCAAATTTTCTTCCCATTTGTCCTCTCCCCCCACCCCAAAACACCGAGCATTCTAATTGTCCCTATCACCAATCTGCCCTCTCTTCTATCATCCCTCCCTTCCCTTGTCCCCATCTTCTCTTTTGTCCTGTAGGGCCAGATAACTTTCTATACCCCTTTACCTGCATTTCTTATGTCCTAGTAGCAAGAACAGTACTTGACAGTTGTTCCAAAACTTTGAGTTCCAACTTCTCTTCATCCCTCCCTCCCCATCCATTCCCTTTGGAAGGCAAGCAATTCAATATAGGTCATGTCTGTGTAGTTTTGCAAATGACTTCCATAGTAGTTGTGTTGTGTAAGACTAACTATATTTCCCTCCATCCTATCCTGCCCCCCCATTGCTTCTATTCTCTCTTTTGATCCTGTCCCTCCCCAAGAGTGTTGACTTCAAATTGCTGCCTCCTCCTACTGCCCTCCCTTCCACCATCCCCCCCCCCCCACCTTGCTTATCCCCTTCTTGTCCACTTTCCTGTATTGTAAGATAGGTTTTCATACCAATATGAGTGTGCATTTTATTCCTTCCTTTAGTGGAATGTGATGAGAGTAAACTTCATGTTTTTCTCTCACCTTCCTTCTTTTTCCCTCCACTAAAAAATCTTTTGCTTGCCTCTTTTATGAGAGATAATTTGCCCCATTCCATATCTCCCTTTCTCCTCCCAATATATTTCTCTCTCACTGCTTAATTTCATTTTTTTAAGGATATGATCCCATCCTATTCAATTCACTCTGTGCTGTGTGTGTGTGTGTGTGTGTGTGTGTGTAATCCCACCCACTACCCAGATACTGAAAAGTTTCAAGAGTTATAAACATTTCCTTTCCATGAAGTAATGTAAATAGTTCAGCTTTAGTAAGTCCCTTATGACTTCTCTTTGCTGTTTACCTTTTCATGCTTCTCTTCATTCTTGTGTTTGAAAGTCAAATTTTCTTTTCAGCTCTGGTGTTTTCATCAAGAATGCTTGAAAGTCCTCTGTTTCATTGAAGCACCATTTTTTCCCCTGAAGTATTATACTCAATTTTGCTGGGTAGGTGATTCTTGGTTTTAGTCCTAGTTCCTTTGACTTCTGGAGTGTCATATTCCACACCTTTTGATCCCTTAGTGTAGAAGCTGCTAGATCTTGTGTTATCCTGATTGTATTTCCACAATACTTGAATTGTTTCTTCCTAGCTGCTTGCAATATTTTCTCCTTGACCAGAGAACTCTGGAATTTGGCCACAATGTTCCTAGGAGTTTCTCTTTCTGGATCTCTTTCGGTGATCAGTGAATTCTTTGAATAATTATTTTGCCCTCTGGTTCTAGAATCTCAGGGCAGTTTTCCTTGATAATTTCATGAAAGATGATGTCTAGGCTCTTTTTTTGATTATGACTTTCAGGTAGGCCCATAATTTTTAAATTGTCTCTCCTGGATCTATTTTCCAGGTCAGTTGTTTTTCCAATGAGATATTTCACATTATGTTCCATTTTTTCATTCTTTTGGTTTTGTTTTGTGATTTCTTGGTTTCTCATAAAGTCATTGGCCTCCATCTGTTCCATTCTAATTTTGAAAGAACTATTTTCTTCAGGGAGCTTTTGAACCTCCTTTTCCATTTGGCTAATTCTGCTTTTTAAAGTATTCTTCTCCTCATTGGCTTTTTGAATCTCTTTTGCCAATTGAGTTAGCCTATTTTTCAAGGTGTTATTTTCTTCAGCATTTTTTTGGGTCTCCTTTAGCAAGGTGTTGACCTGCTTTTCATGCTTTTCTTGCATGTCTCTCATTTCTCTTCCCAGTTTTTCCTCCACCTCTCTAATTTGATTTTCAAAATCCTTTTTGAGCTCTTCCATGGCCTGAGCCCATGGTATATTTATTTTGGATGTGTGGGATACAGAAGCCTTGACTTCTGTGTCTTTCCCTGATGGTAAGCATTGTTCTTCCTCATCAGAAAGGAAGGGAGGAAATATCTGTTCACCAAGAAAGTAACCTTCTATAGTCTTATTTTTTTTCCCTTTTTTGGGCATTTTCCCAGCCAGTGACTTGACTTCTGAGTTTTCTTTCCACACCCACCTTGCCTCCAGATCTGCCCAGCCAGAGTTTAGGGGCTGAGATTCAAATGCTGCTTCCCAGCCTCAGGGCTTTGGGCGGGGGCAGGGCTGCTATTCAGTGTGAGATTAAGTTCAGCTGCTCAGGTGGGGGCAGGGCTGCCACATGGGGCTCAGTTCCCTCAGGGGGTTTATGCAGAGACCTTCAACAATGGATCTGAGCTCCTACCTGCTCTGGGAGCCCCTGTCTGCTGCTGCCCCTCGCTGCTGCCTCCCGAAGGGGCCTGAGTTATGGGGATACCCCACTCCCCTCTCAACCAGCAAAGAGACCCTCTCACCGACCATTGTCACCTGTGGGTGGAGGGACCTGTGTGGCCGCTGGAGATTCTGTCCCTGAAGCCTGCTCAGATCTGCTCCTCTCGGTGCCATGTGGCCAAGGCAGGGCTGGGCTATGCTATGGGTCCGGTGCATGACGGACCTTTTGTGTCAGATTTTCAGGTGTCTCTGGAACAGAAATCTCCTCTGCTCCATTGTTCTGTGGCTTCTGCTGCTCCAGAATTTGTTGGGAGTTCTTCTTTACAGATATTTTATGGGCTGTGTGTTTGGAGCTAGCATATGTTTGTCTTTCTACTCTGTCATCTTGGCTCCTCCCCCTCCACCATATTTTATGAGGCACATTTGTTTATTTGCCTAATAGGTTTAGTTGGAAGGGACTTCAGAGGCTCTCCTTTTATTTTACTGATGAGGAAACTGAGAGATTGAGTTCTTTGACTAAGGTCACATGGGAAGTAGTAACTGGAATGTATAGAGCACTTTAAGGTTTGTGAAGCACTTTGCCCATGATGTCATTTGATCCTCATAAGAACCCTCAGAGGAAGAGGTTGTTAGGGTTCCCATTTTACAGGCAAAGAAGCTAAAACTAATAGAGATTAAGAGCCCAGGGACACACAGCTAGTGTCTGAGACAGGATTTGGGCTCCAGTCTTCTTGTCCTTCACATCCAACATTCTTCCCAAGAAACAGCTGAACTGAGATTTGAACTTGGTTCTTTTGATGCTAAATCCAGCCAATGTGACAGAACAACACTGTTATTAAAGGGCTCCAGGAATGGAAGGCATGATTAGAAGTGGTATGGAATAATGGGGAGAGTAGCCATCAGACTGGATTAAGAAAATTTGAATTTGGGCCACCATTTTATTTTTATAGGCTACTTAACCTTGGGATTCCCTTGGCTCCAAACCTTAGTCCATTTCTCCAGCATTGGAAGGAACTTGGCCTCTTTCCAACCCAGCACATCTTGGTTTGAATCCTGACTTAGTGGGTTGCTCCCTCTATACACTGAACAAATTACTTCCTCTCTCTGCGCTTTGATCTGTAAAACTGAAGTTTGGACTTCATAGGTTCTTAGGTTGCTTCCCCCTCTACATGTGTGATCATATGAAGAGGCCACCTCTAGAATACCTTCTAATTAAAAGTCTTTGCTCTTTAACTTAGGAGAATCATTTAATCTCTTTGGGTCTTGGTTTCTTTATCTGTAAAGTGGGGATAATATTCCCCATACTACCTTCCTCACTTGGGGATATTGTAAGGAAAACTTTTTAATGTATAAATTTCTCTAGAGCTACTGAAGAATTTTTCTCTGGCATGGCTGGGCATCCTGTCTACCACATAGCACTTCAGTCCTTAGTCATTCTACGAAATGACCCAGTGGAAAGAGCTCTTAATTTGGAGTCAGGAGCCCTGGGTTGAAATCTCAGCTCTGCCACTTACTTACTTACTTACTGTGATCTTATGAAAGTCACTTAAACTCTAAGTTTTATATGTAAAGGAAGGGTTCAGATTAGATGGTATCTATAGTCCCTTCTAACTCTAAAAAGAGCCTATGTAGGAATCCTAGGATTTTGACCTTTGTTGCCACCACTCTGATAGGTGGACACAGGAGAGGAGAGGTTCTTCTCTTTGGATCTGGCCTCTCTAGGTGGAGCAGGAAAAACAGATCCCCACAATGTGAGCTAGGATTTGGGGTTTGGACAGGTAGGAGATGAACCAGTGTTGTGAGGGAGCAGGCTGTGAGAGGGCAGTTTAAGAAGGAAGGCTGCTGGAGTCTGAGAGGTACCCGTAGTGGTCAGTGGGGAGGTGGACAGAACACAGGAAGCAGAGGTCTAGAAAGGCAAGCAGACAGCATGAGAGAGGACTGGGTATAGGCGATGGGAATCTAGGTCAGCTGTTCAGTCCCAAAGAGAATGGTAAACTCAAGACAGGGCCTCACTCTTTGAGGTATTATAATAAAGTTTGAAGGAATCTGATTTCAGGTTCAGGGGAATAAGATCAGGATCTCTCAGTTCCCGCAATTTAGCTGCTTTGTTTGTACTATCACTCATTTGTGATAGTAATCACAATGATTATTCAGAGTCAGGTTGATTTTCGGGCCTGGATTGGGACTAAGTCTGCAAGTGAAGGGATGAGGAATCAGGAGCCAGGATCATTAAGGTGATTATCACAAAGTCTAGTTTTGGCCATATTGTCCCTTGTCGTTTCATTATGTTATTTGGACAAATATGAGTGAATTAACCTCTCTTCTCCCAAACTCTAATTTTGTGCTCTGTTAGAACCAGAATTCTTGGCTACAGAAATCATGGGGCTATTTCTAAAGGGTAAGGATTTGGGGGAAGAATCATTACTTCCATTCTAGAGTCTGTACAGTGAAGAGTGACCTCAGGATTTGGGGAATCAAAAAAGGTGGCATTTCTATAGCTCTTCCAATCCAGCTCTTCTAATCCAGTCCTATAAGATAGGTTGGGCAAAGGTTATTATTCCCATTTTACAGATGAGTTAACTGAGATGGAGAAGGAGGAACTGACTCACCCAAGTTCATATGACCAGTACGTGTTAGAGCCTGTTCTCGAACAGAGGCCTTCTGATTCCAGAACAAGTGCTCTTTTCACCATGCAATTCTGTTTTTCAACAGGAAACCAAGAGTAAGGCCAGGAGTGAAGACTCCCTAACTATGGCTCTCCCTGAGGGCTAAGGACCTCAACACAGAGAATACAAACATGTGTAAGGTAGTAATCAATCAATAAATCACAAATACCCCTAACTAAACAGATGCTATGCCCTGATACCTTTGTCAGGTGACAATACCTCTATGAGTCAATCTCTAATTACTTTAATCCGGTGAGGATACTTTCATTGACTCAGTCAATCAAAGGTATTTCAATTAGGTATGACAGGTGGAATATTTAGACTTTCTGAAGACACTTGCTAATAATACCCTGTGGGGCTTTTCTAAACTGGCAAGCTAGCTTGTGACAGATGATCATGGTGTTTGGCAATGGAGAGGCGAGAGCCAAGGACCTGAGATAATTATTTGGGTCAAGGGAGGAACTGAGCAAGTCTCATCTCCTTCTCTTCCCCTTAACCAGAGGAGGATCTTGTGAAATTTAGAGGGGCTATCAGCGAGTTAATAAATATTTGCCAAGTCTATACTATATGCCAGGCACTGTGCTCAGTGGTGATGATACAAGTATGATAAAGGAGCACTGGCCCTTTCCTCAAAAAATTTACAATTCCATAGTCAAACAGGAAGCTGAAAAGGTGGGAGGAGTTACCCCTTGTGGAACATGATGGAGAGGTCCAGAGTAGCAGTAAATGAAAGGTCAGAGGGCTTGGGCTTTTTCCCTGTCACAGCAGCTGCCCCCAAACAACAAGGACCAGTGAAGGGATTCTCCAGAAAGTCAGTTTCAGGACTGTGCTAGGAACCCAGCAGCCAGCCATAACCATGTTTAAGGGGAATCTACATCAACAAGGAGTGTGAGTTACCCCCTTGGGAAGGGGATCTCTAAGCCTGAGTCCACTTTTTCCTGTTCAGTCACTTTTTAGTTGTTAGTGACTTTTCGTGGTACCATTTGAGGTTTTCTTGGTAGAGATACTGGAGTAGTTTACCGTTGCCTTGTCCAGCTCATTTAACAGTTGAGGAAACTGAGGCAAACAGGGTGAAGTGACTTGTCCAGGGCCACGCAACTAGTAAATATCTGAGATTGGCTCTTCCGGAGTTGGCACTCCTAGCTGAGTTGGCCACCTAGCTGCCCCGTAACTCTACAAGTATTGATTGGGAGTGGGTCACAGACTTTTGGGGGGAAGTTTTTGTACCAACTGTTATTACTAAAACACCTTAATAAAAACCCCTTTCTAAAAGATAGTTAAGACTGTCTAACATAATCAAAGGAGAAAGCACATGGAGGACTCATGGGTACTGGCTCCATCCCCTCATGCCCCAGCCCCTCAGGGCACACCTAGAACCCTGAGGGAAGATACAGCAACCACCCTCTAGGGACCTGGCCTACCAATGAGAGTGAAAAGGTTGAGAAAGTGGCTCTGGAACATATGCTATCCATATAAAGCCCAGAGACTAGCTCTGAACCTTTGCAGGGCATGTAATAATCCAACAAAGTGCTGCTGATATGCAAATTTTTGGTTATTTTTTGAAGGGGAGAGACCTCTGAGCAGGCTATTACTGCATAATTACTAACTAAATGGACTCATTTGTTCTATGTCTGTCAGTAGAGAGACTGGGCCATGGCAGCGAAAGAATGAAACATTCCTCATTGAGCCTTCACTTTTGGTAATGGGAGAACTAGAACTTTGATGTCAGACAAGGAACTGACAACTTGGGCATGGGGCAAGAAGAGGAGGGAGCCCTGGTTACCACTGCACAACACTCATGCTCTGCCCTTGCCTCTCCTTCCATGATCCTTGTTTTTCTTCCCTCCCACCCCTGCCCACTTCCATCCCAAACTCCAGTGTTTGTGACCTTGGTTTAGTAAACACAAATTTAACCTACAGTGGTCATGACCTTTGGTTAGAACATCAGAATTTTATGGTAACTTAGAAGACGGAAGTCAGAGCTGGGAGGAGTCTTAGAACATCGAATGTCAGGGCTGAGAGGGCCTTTAGCACACACAATGTCAGAACTGAGAGGAAGCTTAAAACATCACAATGTTTTAAAATAAAATAAAATAAAAAAATCATAAAATAGCTACCATTTTTATTGCGATTTACTGTTTACAAAATATTATCCTCATGACTATCCTAGGACCCCACTGACACCTCAAGAACCCCAAGGATGCCACACAATGCATTGTGCTTAAAAGCAGACTGACATTCAGTAATTCAGCACCACGGTAGAAAAAGAAGTATGGATTCAGAGTGAGGAAACCTGATTCTGCTATGTATAGTTTTGCAAACTTGGGCAAATCATTTGTCCTCTCTGACCCTCAGTCTCTTCCACCATTGTCCCCTGTGAAGAAGGGGATAGATTTTCTTTTGCTGGAGATTACATGTGCACTAAGACCCAAGATCAGGAGTCACGAGACCAGGGCAGTAGTCCTCTATTGGCAGCTGTCGTTCTGTGGATCCTCAGCTAAACTGATCCTGCTGTCCTGGTGAGTGTTATTTCATTCCTCTTCATCATCTCTAAGTCCCCATCCAGTGCTGTCATTTCCAGATTACAATAGAGGGAAAGAGGCAGTCGTGTGGAGGAACCAGTAGATGGTGCCCTATGTCTTCTGTCCAGCCCACAGTGGGACTCATATTGCACGGCTGGAGGCCATGGAGGATCTCTAAGCATTTATGACTGTACTTGGAGAGTCAACGTAGTAGAGAGGTCAGAGTTAGAAATCAGAGGAGTTACCTTTGAATACCTGCCCTTCTGTTTACTCTGTGTGGTCTTAGGGAGAGCATCTTATACTCTGGACCTTAGTTGTAGAGTGAGGGGATTACACTAGAAATAACGGAGGGCCCTCCCAGCTCTGACGTCCTGTGTTCCAAGGTTCCTCCCAACTCTGACATTTTATGTTCTAAGAATACTCCCAGTTCTGAAACCCTAAAATCTTTGAGTCTGTGGAAATGGTCATCAGATTTTTCTGCTACTGAGAAAACATTGCTTTCAGATCTTTTCTACACTGCTCAGTCACAAAGCCCCAAGTCCAAAACCTTGACAATCTCCACCCCTCTCCCTCCACACACAGAGATCTCCTCAACTTCCATTCCCTGGTCCCTGACAGCCAATGAATCATTGTAGCAGAAGAGCAATCAATTGATCAGTCAACAATCAATCAAGTGCTTACTTTGAGCCAAGCATTGTTCAAAGTACTGAGAACAGGAGGAAAGAAAATAAAATCCCTTTTCTCAAGGAGCTCACATGCATGCAAGATGTACCCAGAGTGTGTAGAATGTAGCCTCAGAGGTGGCTCAGTGCATAGAGTACTGGCCCTAGAGTCCAGAACATCTGAGTTCAAATATGGCCTCAGACACTTACTAGTTATTTGACCCTGGGCAAGTCACTTAATCCTGTTTGCCTCAGTTTCCTCATTTGTGAAATGAGCTAGAGAAGGAAACGGTAAACCACTCCAGTATCTTCACCAAGAAAACCCCAAATGGAGTCATGAAGAGTCAAACAAGTCTCAACTACAGTAGTAACCCTTCAGTGGAGAGGACACCCAAGATTACAGGGACCAGAGAAGGCTTCTTGCAAAAAGTGACAGTTGAACTGAGTCTTTATGGAAGCCAGGAATTCAGAGAGTCAGAAGTGAGAAGGGAGAATATTTCTCCAATAGACACTAGACTTGAGATTTGAAGACCTAGGTTCAAATGCAACTGGACCTGTGCAACTATATGTGACCCTGGACTAGTCATTTCCTCTGTCTGGGTCTCAGTCCATTCATTTATAAAATGAGAAGGTGGAAGAAATTGCTTCTAAGGACCCTTCCATCTCTAAAACTGTGATCCTGCAATCCAGTTCTAAATATTTCATTCCATTTCAATTTCATTCCAATAAACAGTTATTAAACATCTACTATTTGCTAGCCTACTCCTGTGCTAAGTACTGGGATACAACAAATAAGAAAGCAGGGCAGTCCCTGTCCTCATGGAACTTATAATCTATTGGATTCCTTCCTGTGATTCTCCCCCAAGATGGTCAATGTCTTCTGTGTCTCTGCCTATCTTCCTCCTTTTCCCTCGATCATCCATCCACCTTCTTCATCCACGTCCCTGATTCCTATTGCCATGGTACCCAGGACTAGAATCAGTTATAGGAGACTTAAAGGTATCCTCTGATTTCTGGTTGGCCCGGCAATACAGGTTGATTCTTTGATTTCTTCCTTTCCCTGGGTTCAGAGCCCAGGTTTGCCTCCACTCTACATCTCTTCCCCAGTTGTTTTTCCCACTTTTTCTCTCCTCCTACATTCCTCCAGAATGGCCACACAGAACCAAAAGGCAGCAGGATTAATTATGACCATTATCAAAGAGCAATGAGGGGAAGCCACTGAAAGGCAGATTTAGATTTGAAGTTAGAGAGCCATTTGCTAATAGTGAGAGCTATCCCTAAGTGGAATGGACTGCCTGCCTCAGGAGGTGATGTGTTCCATCCTACTTGTGGTCTTCGAATACAGGCTGCATAACCACTTATTAGGGGATTATAGTGAGGATTCTCAAGCAAGTATAGGTTGAATTAGATGGTTCCCAAGGTCCCTCCTAGATCTGTGAAATACATCCCTGTGCAATGCATCTTCATCATGATGATCATTCCCATTTTTTTTAGACCTTTACAGTTTCCAAAGTACTTTGCTCCAGACAATCTCATATAGCAGACAGTACAAGTATCATTAACTCAGAGGAAAATGAAGCTCCGACAATATCGGTGATTACACAGAATCACCAAATCTCAAAGCTAGAAGGTACCTCAGAGGCCATCAGCAACATTGCTGATATACACCCAGCTTTTTCTTGAAAACCTCCAGGGCTGGGAAGCTCACTACTTCCCAAGGTTGTCTATTCCATGTGAAGATACTTTTTCATTATTCAGAAGTGTTTCCTGCATCAGTGGCATACAGAAGCCTGCTTGAATGGTTTGAGAGATTCAGTTGTTAAATTTTTAGTGTGTCCTCTTACATCTCGGGAATTGGCAAGTCATACATATCAGGGTTTGATTAACTGTTTTGTTGGTTGTCTAGAAAGTGATAAAGAAGACAATATTGTGCTTCGTGCATGCATTTTTTTCCTTTCTGGAGAGCCAGTTGTTAAACATTTCCCAGCCCATAGCCTAATCTTCTTTTCTGAAACTTCTATCTAAGGCTCCTAGTTCTCATTTGTGGGGCAAGAAGAACAAAGATCAACCCTTCCCCCCACCTCAATAAACTTCAGTTTATTGGCTCCCTATTACCTCCACAGAGTTCTTAACCTGGGATCTTTAGACACCTCTCACCCCCAAGGAGCTAATGCTAAAATTCAAGGGGTGGGTGAACTTAAATGGGGAAAAACTTACATTTTGATTTTCACTAAACCTTAGTTTCTTTTGTAACCCCATGGGTTTTATTTTATGCACTTAACAAACATTCTAAGAAAGGTAGGCTGCACCAGACTGCCAAAGGGGTCAAAGACACTAAAAAAAGGTTAGGAACGTAGTAACAATCGGCATTTAAAGCTCTTCAAAATCTGGACTCTTCCCACCTTTTTTACTTTACTCTCTTCTGCACACTCTGGGATCCAGCCTGACTGTCTTACTTGCTTTTTTGTACAGATGACGTTCCATCTCCCACCACCATGCCTTTGTCCAGGCATTTCTCTGCATATTCCCTCCTAATTTCTTGAATTCACTGTTTTTCTTTAAGACTCAGCTCATATTCTTCATATTCTGCCTCCTACCTGAAACCTTTCCTGATCCCTCAGCTACTGGTGTCCTCCTTTCCAAAACTTGTTTTCATTCAGTATGTATAAACATAGTCCCTCATCCTGCTTCTTTGGAGAAGGAATCAATAATTACAACCCGTTCAATAAAATGGGGAACCATTACACTTTGCCATCTACTCTTCCACTGTCCCCAAAGGATCACCAGGCCTTACTATCTGCATCCCATAGTCCATGACACACATGGACATAGTGGACAGAACACTAGAAATGGATTCAGAAAATCTGGATTTGAATCCTGTCTCTTCCAGGAATTAGCTATATGACCTTGAGCAAGTCTCTTTGGGTTTCCTCTGCAACATGATAGGATTCATCTAAACCAAAAGTTCTTCATCCTTTTGCATGTGTATGATGGATGCTATCTCAGCAGAACGTTTTTAAATAATGGAAGGAAATCCTAAACATCATAGTGAAAACAGAGATGTATTTTTTCCCATCCAAGTTCATGGAGCCTTGAATTCTATCTGTGTAGTCTGTCATGCTCTGTAGACCCCATGTTAAGAATCTGATCTCTAAGGTCCCTTTAAGTTGACATTCTGCGATATCATGAAATTTAAAACAAAATAGGAGAAATTCTCCCACCTTTGGTCCAAGAAGTGATGATACCAAGAGGCAGCAAGCATAGCCCCTCTGATTCAGGGCTGTTCTTCTCCCTTCAGGTTCCATTTCCTGTCTGTCCCACATGCTTGGAATATCCTCCCTCTTAATTTGTACCTCTTAGAATCCCTAGTTTCCTTTAGAGCTCAGTTCAAATGCTATGTTCTACATAAGGCCTTCCCAGGTATGCCACCCCATGTCCTGAATTGCTTTGTATAGCCTCATACTACATGTTGTCTACCCTATTAGAAGGTAAGCACATTGAGGCAAAGGCTGCCTGGCACATAGTACAATGGACTTAATCAATGCTTCTTGATGGTTTGATAACCAGACAGGTCCAGAGCCAGGTTAGGATATGCACAGTTGGACTGGATGAAGCTCCTCTGGTAAAGCCTGGAACCCTCTGGAATCATGAGATCAATTGGCTCCCCTCCCTGCCCTTTGTCCCCCAGAAGCCTGGCACAGTCTGTAGAGAGCCGTTCTCTTTCAAGCACAAGGACCAAAGCTTATGCCATTCCATATGCAATGACTCTGTGCCCCCTTTGAACCTGATGGAGGCAGAAAGGGTGTGTGTGTGTGTGTGTGTGTGTGTGTGTGTGTGTGTGTATGTGTGTGTGTGTGTAAGCACCAGCTTTCCAGCCCATTGGTTGGTGATGAGCTGATGGAAGACTAGATAGATGTGTCTAGGCCAGAAGGGGCCAGACAGGAAGGGGTGGGTGGCAGCTTCCTGACTCATGGCTTTGGAGGCTTTGCCTGGGCCCAAATGTCTCCGTGCCCCCTTCCTCCATATGTATAGGTACACATATGAACATGCACATGCATGTAATACATGTATATAATACAGACATGTATGTAACAATATAAATGCATGTACATGTGTATATACACATGTGTGTACACATATACATACACATCCCTTATCTATCCCTCCTGTCTCTTTTTATATTTATGCACATGTATACATACATGTAAAATTTCTATGCTCAGGTACACACAATATAAACATGTGCAACACAGGCACACACATATGTACATATTTTCTTTCCTTTCTCTAGATTAGGTACAAAGGGTAGATGGATAGTCCTATGATTTCTAGTGACAGTTTCACTTATGGAAATTGTTGAATATTTGTGAAAGAGACCTTGATGAACTCTTTGGATTCTATTTCAACAAAATGATCCCAGTCCCCGTCATGGTGACTAGAAAGTCTGGGCAAGGGCAGGGATCTGGGAAGTCAGGGCTAGGTATGGAATTAAACAATTAAAGCCCTTCTCTTATCAAATCCTTCCTAGACTGCAGCCATAACAACCTGACTCTCTTGGTGAACATCTTTACCTCCTGCTTTCCTAAGGAAAAGACATCCATTGGGAGCTCTCCTGTCTCTCCTACTTCCTCCATACCTCAAAACCCCTTTACATTGCCAGGCATCCTTTTCTCTTTGAAAAGAAGAGACAGTCCTTCTTCTCAAGGTCAGTCTCTCTAATTGTGTCTTTAATCCCATCCCCTCCAGTTTCATGGACTCTACCATACATCCTCTTCTCTTCTCCCTCTGAGTCTATACTGTCTTCTTTTGTGAGTTCATCTCTTCCCATGACTTCAAGTATCATCTTTGATGATTCCCAAATCAAGATGTCCACCCTTAATCTGTCTCTTGAACTCATTCCAAATAATCAACTTGTCTTCTGAACATCTCTTGGACGTCCTGTGAGGATCTCATGGCATTACAAAATCTCCAAATTGGAAACGAATCTAGTATTACCTAAAATTAAATAAAAATTTCCTCTCTAAGATGCATGTCAAGGATCTAGCCTTTGTCTGAAGATCTTCAAAGAGAGGGAGTCATCATATCCCAAGATGGCTCAGTCCAACTTTAGATAGCTGTAATTGTTAGAAACTTTTTTGCCCCTAGGTCAAACCTACATGGCACAGAACAGATTAGGAGCACTAAAAGCCCTACATTATTTCTGAAATTCAATCTATCCCACTCCTTTTCTACTCACTTTTGAACCCAGCTCATTGGCCACCTATAATACCTGGACTATAGGTGTAGTCTATGGACTGATCCGCTAACTCAAGGGACCACCTATGCCATAGGACATGAAATTGTACGCTGTAGTCTGGAAAGTTCTTTCTTCACCTTGTATCTCCAAGGCTTAGCACAGTGCCTAGCTCCTTGAGGGCAGGGGTCATTTTTGCATTTTCTTTATTTCTTTAGAATGCAACACAATTCTTGGCACATAGTAAATGCTTACCAAATGATGGCTTATCAATTGACTGATTGATCTAACTATTTTTTAAAAAGTCTCTTTCAGTTTCAAAGTATTTTCCTCACAACAATTCTGTGAGATAGTTATTATTGTAGTTTCCACTTTTTTGTGTTTTTATTGATCTGTCATTTTTTATATTAAAAACATGTTTCCATTTGACAGATGAAAACACCAAAGCTCAGAGGCTAGAAATGACTTCCCATGGTAACTCAGCTAGAAAACTGAAAAGTCAAGATTTGAACTCAGGTTGTTTGGTTCCAAGTACAATGTTCCTTCCATTGCTTTAGGCTATTGATGGGAGTATGGATAAGAATAGAAATGATCATTTTCAATGTCTTTGGTCAAACCTATCCTCTCCATATCCCAGGACCTTTCAGCCAGGAAGATTGGACTCTTGAAGATACTGAGACCTGTGCCTGGGGAGTTCTGGGACAACCTGCCCTGCTCTAATCCAGAAAGATCTCCGAGGTTCATTATCACAGCATCCTAGTGCTATAAGAGAGCTCAGAGGCCATAAAGTGGGATCAACACATTCTACAACTTCTCCCTCCCCACAAGAGGTCATTTAGTTTCCTCTTTTATAACCTCTAAGGATGGGGAACTCACTATCTCCAGAGACAGCTATTTTGGAATAGCAATAATTGTTTGGAGATATTTCTGTAAATGGAGCCCTAAATCTGCAACTTATATATCTTGACACCTCTAAAGACTTTTCAGCTTTCAACCTATCTATGGATTACATGTGTGGTAAAGATTAGGGGCAGAGGGAAGGATAGAGGAAAAGAAAGAGAGAGAGACAGACAGAGAGACAGAGAGACAGAGACAGAGAGAGAGAGAGAGAGAGAGAGAGAGAGAGAGAGAGAGAGAGAGAGAGAGAGACAGAGAGACAGAGAGACAGAGAGACAGAGACAGAGAGAGAGATAGAGACAGAGACAGAGACAGAGAGACAGAAAGACAGACACAGAGACAGAGAGAGAGAGAGACAGAGACAGAGAGAGAGACAGAGACAGAGAGACAGGGACAGAGACAGAGAGAGGAGAGAGAAGGAAGGAGGACAGGAGAGAAAAGAGTGAAAGGGAAGGAAAGAGAAGAGAAGAGAGAAAAAGAGAGAGAAAGAAAGAGGGAAGGAAGAAAAGGTGGGGGTGTTGGTGAGAACAGCTACTCCAAATTCAGGCTAAAAGAAAACCTTGTGGTAGTCCTGGCAAGCACCACTCTTTGAGTCATGCCTGTCTTGATGCCAGCAAGCTGCAAGAGGACATTTTAGCTATCAGTAAATGTAGTAAGCAGATTCCTTCCTTGGGCTCCAGGTATTAACCCATCTAGTGCAGATTGCATTTTATTATACATTCAGAGAACTACAAACCTTGGTCCTCAGCCCAGTCTGGCTCCAAATTTCCTTGATCTGTCCACCAGTCAAAAAGTCTCCACTAACTTTTGTAGACAGTAATTTCAGCTGCTCTAAGAAATGGATCAGAGAATCAGAATTTTGAGCCAGGAGGGCCATTAGAACACACTATGTTATCACACATCAATGTTATGACTAAGGAAACCATGGAACAAAGAATGTCACAGATAGAGGGAACATAGGATACACAGAATGTAGAAGGTGCATAAATGTTAGACGTGGAAAGGTCTTTTGAAATGGCTAATCCCCTCTTATCAACAGTCTCTTTTTTACCTATGAGAAAACAGATCTGAGCCAGCAAAGTGACTCATCCCAAGTCATATAGGTAATAGGTAGAGGTAGCATTTAAACTCAGGTCCTCTATCACTCACTACTTATGGGACTGTGGGTGTGATGCTTAACTCCCCTGGACCTCAGTTTCCTCATCTGTAAGATGAAGGGATTTATCAAATGACCTTTAAGGCATGATGTTCTCATTTGTCCAATATAAATAAATAATGATGCCTTCCGTACCTAGTTGATATCGGTTCCTTGAGGATAAATAAGATAATGAGTGTGAAATGCTTTGAAAATTAAAAAAAAATTCTCTAAGAATGTGATACTATTTGCATTTCTTAAATGTATTTGAGGAGGACAGATTTCACTCATGTTTCCAAGAAGGCAGCAAGAACTTATATGCCCACAGGGAAGCAAAAAGTAGTGAATTAAAAAATCATCCTGATCATAGAATCAAAGGCTTAGAGCTCAGGGAGACCTTAGGTACCATCTACTTCAAACTGTTTGCTTTATGAAGATGAGGAAACTGAGACCCAAAGAAGTCCAGTGACTTGTCCAAAGTCACACAGAAAATAAACAGCAGAGCCAAGATTTGAACTCAAGTCCTCTGATGCCAGGTCCAAACCCTTCCTACTATAAGACACTGTGTTCCTATCATAGTGAGAGTGAGAAATGCAGAAAGACAGAGAGACAGATGCAAAGACAGAGACAAAGAGACACAGAGAGACAGAGAGGGACAGTGAGACACTAAGACAGAGAGACAAAGAGAGAGTAAAGGAGGGAAAAAGGGGGAGAGGGAGAGGGAAAAAAGAGACAGACACACAGAGAGATAAAGAGAGATGGAGGGAGAAGCAGAGACTGAGAGAGATAGGAAGAGACAGAGATAGAGTAGGGGAGAGGGAAAGGGAGAGCTGAGAGAGGGGGAGAGACTCACTGAATTTAAGCTCTTAACTTACTTAACCCAAGATTTGTGTTCATCCTTCGTTGCTGAAGAAGACGATGCCATCACAGAAATGATGACATGACTTGCATTCGACTTCATTTTGAATGAGGTAGGCCTGTGCAGGTTAACTGCCTCAGTTCTCCTCCAGAGCCATCTGAATCCAGTGACCAGATATTCATCAAGATAACTGGAGATGACCCAGGATGAAGCAATTGAGGTTAAGTGACTTGTCCAAGGTCACACAGCTAGTGAGTGTCAAGTATCTGAGGTGAGAGTTGAACTCAGGTCCTCCTGACTCCTGCACTGGTGCTCTATCCACTGCACCACCTAGGTCTGGATCAAAGACTGCCAGATATTTTTGGTGGTGGTAGTGGGTAGCGAGACTCTTTTTGTCTTTCTTTTTCTCTTTTTTCTCCTTATCAAGTTCTTCCATTTTAGGATGAGGAGATTAGGAGGCAGAGACTCCTCCAAAGAGGAGGGTCCCAAATGGGTTGGGCCACTGAGTCTCAAGATATAGTGGAAAGAGAATAACATAAAGCTAGGATTCAAAAGATTTGGCATTTAGTCCAAATGGCTTTCCACATCCGTATCTCAATTTTTTTCATCTTTAAGATGAAAGAGTTGGACTTAGACTATTGTAATATTTCCTTCTAATATTAACATTCTATGTTTCATGACTCCTTTTAACTCTCACAAGTATGTACTAAGGTCCTTCCCAGCTCTGACATTCTGTGTTCTAAGTTACCTCCAACTCTGACAACTTAAGGGTTCTCCCAGCTCTGACATTTTGTGTTCACAGGGCTCTCCTAGCTCTGGCATTCTGGATTCTGACCCCTCTCTCAGACTGGTCATTCTGTGTTCTAAGATTCCCTCCAATATGTAAAACTACATGTTCTAGGGTTATTTTTAGCTCCAAAACTCCATGGAAGCAACCTCCATATCCTACAATAGTGGGATAGCTAACTAAATTATGGTTCTTAAATGTAATAGAATGCTGTAACATGGTTAAGATAGACAAGAGTGAGAAACAGAGAAATCAAGGGAAAAATTATTACCTTAGGTGTAACTGGGTATACAGTAATGGCCCTATACCTGGGTTAATTCTAGTTGCCCAGGCAAAGTAAATGTGGAAGAACCAAAGGAATGGAGCACCCACTCATCATGATCACAACAGGAACAGTGAATGAGAATGAATGGATCCTGGTGGGGGCTTAGAGGGAGAGCCCGAAAACATATTGTCAAAGAAAGATCTCAGTGCTGAGCATTTCTCTGTCTTGACCAAGAAAATTTTTATTACTTGTGGCCCCAGGGAGAGATCAGGACCATGGATAGACAAGCAGATCTCCAAGCCTTGTTCTCTACCCAAGCAGGGCATGGATGGTTCATTCATCATCTGACCACTTGATTGAGAAAACAAAGATTAAACAGGGTAGTGAAGAGCCAAAAGACTAGTGGGGGGGCAGCCCAATGATAGGAAGAATTCCAAAATTAAGAAATTGATGAAGACCTTGTTGGAGAGATACAGTGACCCAGCTGTTATTGGAACATTCTGGGAACAAGGGACTGCAAATGTAGAAGTTGTTTTCCACTGTCTTACCTAGAAAAAAATCCTTCTTTCTTATGGGAATCCACTTCCTTATATGCTAGGGTTTAATTTTTTTGTTTTCAGTATAGCAGTGTTAATATTGGGATGGATCTTTGATGCCATCTAAGTCCAACTACTTCATCTTAACAATGAGAGCCCAGGGAGACAGAAAAAGGAAGTGACCTAGATGAGAGCTCAGATGTCTTTTAAAAAAATAATGAAATACTTTTCATTAGAGATTATTCACAAAAATTAATCAAACTGACAGCCCATAAATTACCTGTAAAGAATGACTCAACAAATTCTAGAGTAGCAGAAGTCACAGAACTATGAAGTGAAGCAGATTTCCAACCCACAGTGACCTGGAAGGCCAACAGGAAAGGTTTGTAGCACTGGATGCGGAGCAGAGCACAGCCCAGCATTGACCACATGGCACCAGCACTGGGAGGAGCAGGACTAGAGCAGGCCTTGGGGGCAGAATACCCAGCAGCAGCCGTGGTTCTCAGATCCCTCAACCCACAGGCATCAAAGATAGCTTCAGAGGTCAGTGAGAGGGCTTTTTCAGTTGAGTGAGAAGGGACCAGGGTCCCTCCCTAGCTTTGACCCTAGGCAGTGGCAGCAGAGGCAACAGCACCAGCAGCAGCGGGAGGTGGCAGCTGTGGTGGCTGTGGCAGGCAGTAGCCAACATCCATTGTTGGAGCTCTCAGCTTAAAGCCCCTGAAGGAACTGATCAGCTGATCTGAATCTCACATTGAATGGTACCCTGGCCCTGGGAACCCTCCACCTAAAGCCTCTGGGGAATTGAGCAGCTGATCTGAATCTTAGCCCTGAGTGCTGGCATGGCAGAAGTGGAGGCAGTTGTGGAGAGGCAATTCTACTACGTGCAGATTCTGGGCAGAAAAATTTCTGGTTACTCCCAGACCAGTGTGCAGGCTTGATTGTACCACCTTGGAGGAACTGAGATCTTAAAGTACCCAGAGTATACCCTATTCTTGAAAAAGGACCAAAAAGTCAAGTAACTAGTTGGGAAAATGCCCAAAAAAGGGAAAAAAAATAAGACTATAGTAGGTTACTTTATTGGTGAATGGATAATTTTCTCCCATCCTTTTGGGTGAGGAAGAAAAATGCTTACCATCAGGAGCAGACATAAAAGTCAAGGCTTCTGCACCCCAAATATCCAAAGTGAATATACAGTGGTCTAAGGCCATAGAAGAGTTCAAAAAGGATTTTGAAAATCAAGTAAGAGAGGTGGAGAAAAAATTGGGAAGAGAAATGAGAGCAATGCAAGAAAATCATGAAAAGTGAGTCAACAACTTGCTAAACGAGACTCCAAAAAATGCTGAAGAAAATAACACCTTTAAAAATAGGCTAACTGAATTGGCAAAAGAAGTCCAAAAGCCAATGAGGAGAAGAATTCTTTAAAAAGCAGAATTAGCCAAATGGAAAAGGAGGTTCAAAAAAGAAAATAGTTCTTTAAAAATTAGAATGGAACAGATGGAAGCTAATGACTTTATGGGAAACCAATAAATTACAAAACAAAATCATCAGAATGAAAAAATGGAAGATAATGTGAAATATCTCATTGGAAAAACAACTGACCTGGAAAATAGATCCAGGAGAGACAATTTAAAAATTATGGGACTCCCTGAAAGCCATGATCAAAAAAAGAGCCTAGTCATCATCTTTCACAAAATTATCAAGGAAAATTGCTCTGATTTTCTTGAACCAGAGGGCAAAATAAATATTGAAAGAAACCCCTGAAAACCTTCTGAAAGATATCCAAAAAAGAGAAACTCCTAGGAATATTGTAGCCAAATTCCAGAGTTTCTAGGTCAAGGAGAAAATATTGCAAGCAACTAGAAAGAAATAATTCGAGTACTGTGAAAATACAATCAGGATAACACAAGATCTAGCACCTTCTACACTAAGGGATAAAAGGACTTGGAATATAATATTCCAGAAGTCAAAGGAACTAGGATTAAAACCAAGAATCACCTACCCAGCAAAACTGAGTATAATACTTCAGGGGAAAAATGATCATTCATTGAAATAGAGGATTTTCAAGTATTCTTGATGAAAAGTCCAGAGCTGAAAAGAAAATTTGACTTTCAAACACAAGAGTCAAGAGAAGGATGAAAAGGTAAATAGGAAAGAGAAATCATAAGGGACTTACTAAAGTTGAACTGTTTACATTCCTACATGGAAAGATAATATTTGTAACTCTTGAAACTTTTCTCAGTATCTGGGTAGTTGGTGGGATTACACACACACACACACACACACACACACACACACACGTAGAGAGAGAGAGAGAGAGAGAGAGAGAGAGACAGAGACAGAGACAGAGACAGAGACAGAGAGAAAGAGACAGAGAGAGAGACAGAGACAGAGAGACAGAGAGGGACAGAGACAGAGAGACAGAGAGAATAGGGTGAGTTGAATAGGAAGGGATCATATCTAAAAAAATAAAATTAAGGGGTAAAAGAGGAATATATTGGAAGCAGAAAAGGAGAAATGGAATGGGGCAAAGTATCTCATAAAAGAGGCAAGAAAAAACTTTTTCAATGGAGGGGAAAAGAAGGGACATGAGAGGGAAAAAGTGAAGCTTACTCTCATCACATTTGGCTCAAGGAAGAAATAACATGCACACTCAATTTGGTATGAAAATCTATCTTACAACACAGGAAAGTAGGGGAGAAGGGGATAAGCAGGGTGGGGGGATGATGGAAGGAGGGAGCAATTAGAAGTAAATATGTTTGGGGAGGGACAAGTTCAAAAGAGAGAACAGAATAAATGGGGGGCAAGATAGGATGGAGGGAAATATAGTCAGTCTTACACAACATGATTATTATTGAAGTCATTTGCAAAACTACACATATATAGCCTATATTGAATTGCTTGCCTTCTCAGTGGGGATGTGTGGGGAGGGAGGAAGGAAGAGAAGTTGGAACTCAAAGTTTTAGGAACAAATGTTGAGAATTGTTTTTGTGTAAAACTGGGAAATAAGAAATACAGGTAAAGGGGTATAGAAATTTATCTTGCCCTACAGGACAAAAGAGAAGATGGGGATTAAGAGAAGGGAGGGGTGTTAGAAGGGAGGGCAGATTGGTGGAAGTGGTAATCAGAATGCTCAGCATTTTGGGGTGCAGGGAGGGGAAAGATGGGGAGAAAATTTGGAACTCAAAATTTTGAGGACGTGAATGTTGAAAACTTAAAACTGATAAATAAATAATTAAAAATAATTCATCAAACTGTTTAAAATAATTTACAATTTCAGTCAGATTTGTCAGTTGCTTTATATTATGTCCACTCATCTATCTGAAATGTATCTTGAAAAAACATATTTAAATTGTGTCAAATGTACTATTTCACTTCAATAGGAACTTTGTATTCTTTTACATCTGGCAAATTTTAACAAATAAAATCAATTTCTCTTCTGATGAATACAATAGCTAGCAAAAATGTTATACCTGGTTAAAAGTCCACAGTAATAAAGTATAATAAAATTTCTTGATACTTGATTATGAAATTCAGACATCTTCAGGTTTTGGTTTTGAAAAGTCTTATTACACAAGATCCACAATCACTGAATAAAATACATGATCAAAAAATTATTCTGCAATAAGTAAGGAAGATGTTTAGAGATATTAATTTTAAACAAACATGGTTCAGTTTCATTTTAACAACAAAAAATGAAGGTTTGCAGGGAAGTTTTGCACATAAGGAAATACAATGAACTAATAAAATGTTCTCTTGGCAAGAGCTTTGTAAATAATTCAAGCTATTTTACAACTTCAGTTCATGCTATTACTTTTAATTATACTATGCTACCCTTTTTTATACTGGTTAAGGTAACACTTGACATCCTTCTCCTCTTATAAAAGAAAGTACAGAGATGAATATGAACATGTCATGTTTTACAATATACATGAGCTAACATTCTAAGAATGTTACCTAAAGCTAAATTAAATTGAAGTCTATTAAAATTGATGGAAACTTTTCAGGATATATCATGGGCCATGTACTATGCAAACATCTCAACAATTGTGCACACTAGGAAAAGGAACACTTTCTTACTTTTTTTTTTCCGTGTTGAAGGTTGAATTTCTACTTCATCTCTTTTCCTGTTTTTCTTCCAATGACTTTTCAATCTATTTTCAAAAACTTCTAATTCAGCCTGTTGTCTTTGCTTTTTTTCAATAATAGCTCTGGCTTCTGCTTGCTTTGTCTTGGACGTTTTCCATTTCATTTCCTTATTCGTGCTGTCACATTCTAGAGAAATTCAGCCTTCACGCACCTTACTATACTGGGGTTCCTTTTTCATTCTCTTGTAATGACATCTGAGTTTCCCCTTCTGGTTGCAGTTAAAGGGACATTCACCAGGATGGCATAATGCTTTACAGCATTCACCACAAGGCAACTCTGTAGGACACTGATTTTTGTGAGAAGTCAATAGGTTCTTTTCATCTACATCAGCAGTTGACAATTGTCTGCACTCCATATATAAGCTTTTGAGTTTGCAATGACATTTTATTCTGAGTATTTGAACACAGGAAGGATATTCTTCATGGTGACAGGGCAAAATACATGGGTGAGAACAACCTGGTGGCTATGGTTTATAGAATGTTTCTTCACATTGAAGACATTATGGCTCTGCCTTTTTTTATCTACATAGTCATTCATTTCAATAACTTTATGACAATCTTTCATACAAGTATGGTTTTGACAATCTAGACTCCATTCAAAAAATCTCTTTCAAGAGTAAGGATTCACATGGTAGGTCTCACGCTTCCCAAGACACTCTATTGGATTAGGAACCTGACAGGGAGCACAAGGCAAAGCAGTCTGAATATATGCTAATTCTCAGGGACCTGCAGACTGAAGCATGCCAGTTTGCTTTATTAATGCTTAGTCATGGCTTGGAGCAGGACCACATTCTTTCCAGAACTTTTTCAGCAAGGTTGATGACACAGAGAATGAGGTCCAGAATGACACCAATGTTTTTCTCAATTTGGGTGATGACAAGTTGAAGTCTATCTACACAGCTTTTTGCAACTGGTTTGGTGGTGTCAAAGGTACCACAAGGTACAGTCCCCCTTGCATTAACATTTTAGCACTTCCACATCTTCTGTTTCAGGACAGGGATAACAGCTACCTCTGTGGTAGATGGAGGGACTTATGGTTTCAACACTCTAAAACTTGTACACGTGGCAGATCACAAAGTGGGCAGTCTCCAGGGCAACACTTTCTCTTACACTGATGCCTCTGGCAGTCACACATCTTAATACACTTAGTTTCACACAGATAGGGTTTGTAGCATGGCATTCATTTGATATGCTTTCCGCAATAACAGTGCTTTTCAACTTCCTGTCCACATATTTCACAAGGACCTAAATGATAGAACAGTGAACACCATGAATCTCACATTCAAGAACTTTTCCATGACTATCTCCACAAGTTGGTACATCTTCTGTACAAGGCAAAGGAAACTTTGATTTCTGATGTGGAGAGACATTTTTTCCCAGATTGAGGACATTCTCTACAAGATGACAAACTTGCTCACACTTGGGATGGCCACATGGCAATGTTTTCTCACATATCTGATCACAGTGCCACCCAGGACTTACACAAAGTCTGCTAGCCATTTATCACAGACACACTTTTATTTGCTAACTTGTGAACAGGGTTGACAATTTCCTGCACAAGAGTTTTCATGCTTAGGCTTCCCAGACCGATTATATAGGTGCTGCTGGACCACTCCTTGGTACTGTACCTTCAAGATAAAAGTTTTGCCATCTTGCAGTAACAAGCAATAGTAACCATCTTTGGACAGGGTGGGCAAGGACCTGCGTGACAAAGGAACAAACACATATCCACAAGGGCACACATTCTCTCTCCCACACTTTTCCATGTGAATGAGGTCCAAAGTATGGATCCAGTGGTGAATCTTCTCCTTTTCCTCAATAGCGATAATTCCAAGTAGGTGTTTTAGATCATTTAGATTCCAACCTACATTTTGGAAAAGGTCACTGATAGTCTCTTTTTCTAAAGTCATCATCTGTCAAAGGCAAAGACACAAGGAACAGGCGCATCCTGAACAGCTGCAAACCCCTTGGTTTCTCTTTACTGAAGTAATACAAATTAAGCATGTCATAGCCCCACTGAAAAGCTTCATTTATATACTATCTGGTCTGTTCCAATTCAAGAATATCTCCATCAATCTGACTAGTACACGTTATGAATGTTTTGTCAACAATTTTGCCTTTCTCCCCTTCAGTGTCTTCACCTCCTTTTTCTTCAGAGGAATTAAAGTGATCTTCAGTGAGGTTTTTTTCCCCCTTTTTTCCCCTGCTGCTTGGGTAGACTTCTTGATTTCCTCAAATTTCTTCTGTGAAATTAGTTCACTGGTAGTGGATTCCTGATGTGCTATTGCCACCTGATCCCCTGCTGCTGCTCCCAGGATGCTACTGGGGGGCCCATGGCTCACCCAGCCCCTCTGAATAGCCAGCTGCCAGCTCCCGGGAGAGCTCAGATGTCTTGACTCCAACTTTTTATCTTTCTTTACATTCAGAGCTGAGAGGGGGAAATCAAATGAGGAAAAGATCAACAGGGGGTTGGGTGGGATGGAGTGGAGACAAGCCAAACCCTAGTTGAAAGTAAAGGAAAGATTTACAAGAACTCATGAAGCCTAGAGAGCAGCAGGT
This sequence comes from Notamacropus eugenii, assembly GCF_028372415.1. Lineage (NCBI taxonomy): Eukaryota > Metazoa > Chordata > Mammalia > Diprotodontia > Macropodidae > Notamacropus > Notamacropus eugenii. Next base: position 57,345,807 of record NC_092876.1, read on the forward strand.
TCTAGGACCTACTTCATGAAAAGGTAAGCTACTACATGAAGGGATGCATCAAAGAACCACAAAACCTCAGAGAGGAAAGGGGCTTTGGGGTTATCTAGGCTAGCCCACACACAGAAGACTCCCTCCTATAACACAACTGGCTGGGGATCATTCAGCCTCTGCTTAAAGACTTCCAGTAAGAAAGAACTTCTTTTTGGGGTTTAGGCACATCTATTGATTGAATGAACCAAGCAGTCAGAGGCATAAACTACATGTGAAATCCTTAAGAAATTTGGGAAGGCCATTGAATGGTTTGCAAAATGTACTGAGATTTGTTGAAGCAATTAAACACATCACTGGGCCTATGTATATGAAAGAAGAGATTCTAGCAGCAAGTGGAGTCAAGATTTGGGAGCACCTCGAGAAGGTAGCTTCAGGGTTTGTGACCTCTTCAGGGTGTATTGCTTCCCATTTTAAGAAAGGCATTGATGAAAGCCCAGTAGAGCACTGCAGCTTGGGGGAACTCTATGAGGACTCCACAAAGGAAAGAAAAGGATTTAACATAGTCCAGAGCTATAAGGTTTAATTTTTATTGTATAAGCTCTCTAAACTTCAACCCATTTTCCACTGGCTACTGTGTACTAATGGGAGAGTGTGCCTCCAATTTTCAGTTGGTATTTTGTATCAAAAATTCTTACTTCTTTACCTTAGTAAAGCCCCATTTTAAAAAGTTAGTTAATTCTGGCTGACTGATAATCAGTTGGAAGTATACTGGTGAGGCCTCATGAGTACTAGAGATAACAAGGCTTTAAAGTTACTCTTTGAACTATGAAGAGAAAAGTATTTATCTCTCCTCTGGGTATCCAATCTTTTCATTGGAGTTGGGGTTGGAAAAGTGAGTTTAGAAGGAATACAAAGTACTGGATTTGGAATCACAGAGGGTTCAAGTCTTCACTCTGCTACTTACTATTTTTTGTGACATTGGGCATTTAACATCTCTGGGATTCATTTCTTCATCTTAAAATGAGGGTGGTGACCCCCTCAGCTCCAAATCTTATATTTGATTTTTTTCTCAATTATATATAAAAGCAGGTTTTAACATTTTTTTTTAAATTTTGAGTTCCAGATTCTCTCCCTCTCTCCCCTCTCCACTGCTTGAGAAGGCAAGGAATTTTATATAGATTAGACATGTGTAATTATGCAAAACACATTTCTATATTAGCCATGTTGCAAAAGAAAACAGTCAAAAAAACCCCTAAAAATAAAGTAAAGAAAAGTATCTTTTGATCTGTATTCAGACCCCATCAGTTCTTTCTCTGGAGGAGACTTTTTTTTTTATCAAGAGTCCTGTGGAATTGTCTTGGATCATTGCATTTCTAGGAATGACTAAGTCATTCACAATTGATCACTGTGCAGTATTGCTGTCACTGTGTGCAGTGTTCTTCTGGTTCTGCTTATTACATTTTGCATCAATCCATATAAATCTTTCCAGGTGTTTCCTGAAACCCTGTTCATCATTTCTTATAGCACAATAGTATTCCTTCACAATCATATACCACAACTTGTCCATCCATTCCTCAATGGATGGGCATCCTCTCAATTTCTGATAATTCGCCACCACAAAAAGAGCTGCTATAAATGTTTTTGTAATGTAAGTTTTTTCCTTTTGCTTTGATCTCTTTGGGATACAGATAGCAGTGGTATTGCAGGATCAAAGGGGATGTGCTGTTTCATAGCCTTTTGGGCATAATTCTAAATTGTCTCCAAAATGGTTGCTTCCATTCACAAGTCTATGAATAGTGCATTAATGTCCCAATTTTTCTACTTCCACACCAACATTTGTCTTATAAATTTGATTCAGTTCTCTATATAGTTGAGAAATGAGGCCTTTGTTAAGAGAAACTTCCAGCTCCCAATCTATGACCAGAGAAGGTCCCACCTCCTGTGGGTAGCTCTTCCTGGAGTCCCCAATTCAGATTGGACATCTGTTTCTGAAACCTGCCAATCTTTACTTCTTATGTATTTGGTGTCTAGCTAGATGCCATTTCACCACTGGTTTTGTGGCTCTAAGTCTTGCCTCTTTAACTCTATTTTTGGTAACCCTTCCCCTCTGTGGGCCTCAGTTTCCTTAAGTGTAAAATGAAAGGATTGGGCTAGGTAATCACTAAGGTCTCTTTCTGGCCCTAAATCTAACAATCCTGAGATCCTCTTAAGCCACATCCAGTGAGTGGCAGAGCATTCTCAAGACTGCTACCTGAGTTTCAGGTTGTGGGTTAGTGAGCAGCCTAGACATGGGGCAGGCATCAGGCATGGCAGAGTTGAATTCATTAGTAGCAGGAGGAGGGTCAACCTGTCTGTTGAGTACAAGCCAAAGTTTGAATTTCCACACAGAAAGAAATGGGCCTGCCAAACCAAGAGGTGTGACTGGAAGGAAGTGATAGAGATGGTTTAACAAATGGACCAAAACCCAGAGTTCCAAAGGCAGGTCATTCTTTCAAAGCGATCATCTGTGGAGGCACCACCACTGGTTCAAAGAAATGTAATGAGAATCTAAGTACTTAATTGTGATACTGTTTAAACCTGGGATCAACTTGTATCCTACAAATCAGAGTTGAAAGGACCCTTAGAACAAAGAATGTATAAGCTGAGAGGGCCCCTAGAACACAGGATGTTAAAGTAGGGAGGTCCCTTAGAACATTGGAACTGGGAGGAGTCTTAGAAAACAGAATGTCAGAGCTGAGAGGAGACATAGAACATAATATGTCACAGTGTGAGGGTCCTTAGAACACAGAATTTTAAAGCTGGGAGAGCCCTTCGAACAGAAAATGTCAGAGTGGGAGGGCTCTTAGAACACAAAATTTCAGATGAGACGACTGTAGATAGAACGTTAGAGCTGGGAAGGATCTTAGAACATAGAACTGAGAGTGACCATCAAATCAAACTCCTTCATTTTACAAATGAGCAAACAGTCTCAGAGAGTCTCAGAGAAAACAATTTCTGATTACTGAAGATTTTCTTTCTTATTTTGTGGAGGCCTCAAGATCTTTAGTAATATTCCTTCCACCACACAGGGAGGAAGAACTGGGCAGAGAACAAAGGTCTGTTGCATAGGCCAAACATCCTTCCCATTACCTGCCCAGCCTCCTTCTTGCCTCAAGGTCTCAACATCTTGGGGAACAGATGCTTCCTCTCCCACTCTGTACAGCACTATAGTTACTCATTAGGGGTCTTTTCTTGACCATGGGAGACAAAGCTTCGCTGGGGATCCCTGCACTCCTTTTGCAAATTTACAGAAATCATCCAGGTTCTCCCTGAATTGGAGCTAATAATATCGAGACATTAAATGGTGGTCTCTGAAAGAGAGGGGCGGTATTGTAAATACTCATTGTTCTGTCAGGAGAATACTTCCTATTTTCTTGCTAAAGGGAAGGTTATGTTTAATTAATTCTGCTTATTTGCTGGGGACAGGTCTTGATTGAAAATGAGCTTGCTAGTAACAGGGAGCCATAGTTACGTACCTACATAGATACCTTTACAAAGCAAATCTGGCCTCTAAAGGGACCTTGGGCATAGCTGGTGGGGGTATAAAGAGTCATAGAATTTAGACTTTGAAAGAACCATAGAACATGAAATTTTAGAATATAGAATATGGAACACTGGAGATGCTAGAAGACAGAATGAAGAAACTGAGTTGAAAGGATACTTCTCAACCATCTAATCTACCTCATTTACAAAGGAGGAAACTGAGATTCAGAGCAGGCGATGATTTGTCCAGGGTCACACAGATCATAGAGCTGAATTTCAACTATGGATTTTTACTGCTTTAATGCTTCATTTCATAGTACCTTAGAACCACAGAGCTAGAGCAAGAAGGAATGCTGGAGGCTGTGTATTCCAGACTCCTTGTCTTACCGATGAGGAAATAGAGACGTTCAGTTATTTCAGTTGTGTTTGACTCTTCATGACCCCATTTGGGGTGTCCTTGTAGAGAAAATGTAGTGTTTTGCCATTTCTTTCTCCAGCTCATTTGACAGATGAGGAAACTGAGGCAAACAGAGGTAAGTGACTTGCCCAAGTCACCCAGCTTGGGAGTATTTGAGGCCAGACTGGAACTCAGGAAGACTCATCTTCCTGATTCCAAGTCTGATGCTCTGTGTGCTATGTTTCCATCTAGCTGCCCTTAAATTAAGACCTGGGGAAGTGAAATCACTCGACCAACATCACACAGGTAGGAAGAGGTGGGATAGGAACTCAGGCCCTCTGACTGTACAATCAGTGTCCTTTCTGCTGCACCTCCTATAATCCTGGCTCATTAGCATCCGTCAATCAACCAGAATTTTTTAACACCCAGGATGTGCCCTGAGGCACTGTGGTAAGCACTAGGGACACAGGGAAAAAGAATAAAACTTGCTCTACTTAAGAGAAGCTTACAACCTAACAGAAGAGACCACAAATGTATGTTCATATCTATATTATAAAAATTAAGTGACTAAATAGGGATATAGGGAAAGTAGTTCAAGGCAAGGCAGTTTGTCAGGGGGAGGAAGGAGGGTGCTCAGGAAAGGAAGGCTTTGTGCAGAAGGTGGGGTCTGAACTGCATGGTGAAGGATGGGAAGGCCTCTAGGAGCCAGCCGTGATATTAGCAATAGCAATATTACCTTATGATTACACAGGGCTTTACGAAAGACATCTCATCTGATCCTCCGAACACGGGGCTGGGAATATTATCCCCTTTTTATAGGTGAGGAAAAAGAAGGCTCACAGAAGATGAGTCACTGCCTCTGGAGCCTCTGTTTCTTCATTTGTAAAACAAGGAGATTAGATGAGGTGATTTATGAAGTCTCTTTTAGCTTGGAAAAAAATCCTATGATTTTCCCAAGGTCACCCAGCTAGTTATCTCTTCATTGTGCTATCCTAATTGGGGAGGTAGAGGTAAAAGGCTCTGTGTGTGTGTGTGTGTGTGTGTGTGTGTGTGTGTGTGTGTGTGTGTGTGTGTGTGTGTAGGGGCGGATAGGAAGGCAGTAGGGCATGGTTTCAGGTTGGAGGCATACAAGGTCAGTATTGTCAGTGTGACTAGAGATGGGTAGACATAGCCTTGGGCTGGCAGCTGGCCCAGGTAATGATGCAATGAAGTGAGTGGGGAAGAAAAGGGGGTATATGATAGGACCTTGGCACATCTAGAGAGAAGGCTGAGTTAGGGAGGGATTCCATGGCAGCTGAGGGGCAGGGCAGAGCCCAGTTGAACCGAGCTGGGAGAGCCAGGGATAGATTGGCAGCTGTAGTGACCACTTTTATCTTCCAGGATAAAAATAAAAGTAATGGGGAGGTAGTTTGGGTGGAGGATTGTGTGTGTGTGTGTGTGTGTGTGTGTGTGTGTGTGTGTGTGTGTGTGTGCCTCTGAAAGCACTGTTCCTGCCTGAAGTTTCTGTTCCTGTGGGTATGTATAAATGCATATGAATGGATGTCTCTGTATATCTTGTCCTTATGCTATGTAGAATCCAAGCCAAGAGACTTGGATTCTGGTCCCGACCTGCCTGCTCATGCAACCTTGGAGAAGTTTCTTTGTTGTTACTGTTCAGTCATTTCAGTCATGTCTGACTCCTCATGACCTCATTTGGAGTTTTCTTGGCAACAGTACTGAAGTGGCTTGCTGTTTCTTTCTCCAGCTCATTTAACAGATGAGGAAACTGAGGCAAATAGGGTTAAGTGACTTACCCAGAATCACACAGCTAGGAAGTCTGAGGTCCAATTTGAGCTCAAGAAGATGAGTCTTTCTGTCCAGGCTCCAGTGCTCTATGCACTGTACCATCTGGTTGTCCCTGAAATGATATGTTTGGACTAACTACATGATATCTGAAGACCCTGTCAGCTGATGCATTCTGGGTTGGAAAGACAATTTCAATTCTGTCACTCCTAGCTCTGACATATTATGGTGTAAGCTACATTCTAGCTCTGACATTGTAAGTTCTAACATCATTTCATTCTGAAAGTTTATGCACCAAGGCCCTTCCCAGCTCTAGCATTTTTTGTTCTAAGGCCTTTTCCAGCTTTGACAGTATATCTCCCAAGGGGCTTACATCCCCTTCCCATTCTGACATTGTATGGCCTAATGCCCCATCCAGGGGTGACATTGTGAGGCCTTAGTTTTGGTCCAATGGAAAGAGTTGTGACTCTGAAATGGGAGAATCTGCATTCAAATTGTGCTTCTGACTCTCCCCACCTGATCTTGGGAAAGTCTCTGTACCTTTCTCATTTGCAAAATGGGGCTGGGGAAGCTGGACTAGATGGTCTTTGAAATTTCTTTCAGCTCTAAATACTACCAGTGTACCTTGTGTGTGACTATGTGTAAGACTCTTTTTGTGTTACTATACTTGTGTTTATTTGAGGTGAATTGTGTGTTTGACCAAAGCTCTGAGGATCTGTGGATCGAACACGTTGAGCCTCATTGGTTCAGTAGCTACCCACCATCGCCTTCTGTGAGCCACTGAGCCAGGGATGACTCTATGGACCCCCTCCTTCTCCAGTCACATGTTCCCCGCTGGAACCAGACCCTCCCCAAAATAGTCAGTGGGGCTGGTTTTCGCAGCTGGGAGCAACCCCTCCTTGACTAGACATTGGCACCAGTCTGGGCCTCCAGGCCGTCTTTGGGGAAGAAGAGGGAAGGAGAAAGGTTGGGCTTGAGCTATTTTGGTCCATGATTAGCAGCCTCTTGCCTGTCTCCAAGCCTTCTGGCCAGCACAGTGGCTCATCTGAAGGCTGTGGAAACGGCTTAATCAAACCGTGCTGCCGGCACAACTGATTAATAGATGCTCCTGCTTTAAAAAAAAAAAAGAAAAGAAAAGAAAAAAGAAACTACTTCTGTAAATCAGCTGTTTATTTAACTTTCCTTGGCATTTAATGATTGCAACATTGGAGGGGGGAGGTGATACTGGTGGTGATGGTGGTTTAAAATTAATTTTAGTCTGGCAGGAGCAGGCAGTCAGGGGAATAATGAAGCACGCAGCCTTACGGGAAAATGGAGACGTGGGGGAAATGCCAGTCATGAGTCACAGCTCAATTCCCTCCAGGCCATCAGGCACCCTGAGGATGGGTTGGCAGAAGGAGACTGGCTGGCTGGCTATGGTTGACAAGCTGGGAGAGTCAGGTAGCTTGGTCAGGCTAGCTCAGAGTCTTTGGAGTTTACAGCTGAAAGGGGATTTAGGACATAAAAGATCAGGCCTGGAAGCGACTTCAGAATATAAGAAATCAAAATGGAAGGGGCCTTAGAACAGAGGATATCAGAGCTGGGAAGACCCTTAGGACACAGAATGCCAGAACTGGGAGGGGCCTTAGAATACAGAATTTTTCATCTGGAAAGAATCTTGAACACCAAATGTCAGAGATAGTAGGGGCCCTTAGAACATGTAATGTTGAAATCGACATACATCTAGGAACATAGAATGCTAGAACTGGAAGGGATCATAGAACAAAAAGTATTAGATCTAAAAAAAAACCTAATTTTTACTGAGCAGGAAGCTAAGGTCCAGAAAGATTATTTTTCCCAAGGCCAAATAGGGAGAGAATGGCAAGAACAGTTTTGGATCCATTTCCTTGGACTGGATGGATTTCATTGCCCTACAGTGCCTCTACAAACAGTACTGAAATGTCTCAGTTCTCCTTCTTAATTCTAAGGACCAACTTGGCCCTGTGACAACGTTTTCTCATTTAAAGGATTTTGTAGTCAATCAGTATTTATTCCATGCCTACTATGCTCAAGGCATTAAGACAATGTTTGTAAATAGCAAAGAGTATGTGATTTGTTGTTTCCTCTCCTTCTTCCCTGCACTGTCACCATTTTTGAAGGGTAAGGGGGCTGTGGGTTATTTTGACATGTTTTGTCTGTTTCATTGGTCCCCATGGCTAATGACGTCATCACCCAATACCTATAACCTGCCTGTGGGTGCTGAACCTCTCTGAGGCTAGAATAATGTGTCCTTGAGCAGCAGACATAGTCTATAGCTAAGGCTGAATTGCAAACTTTCTTCTTGATCAGCAGAACCTATAATATGCTGTCATCCACTGACGTAGACTTTGAGAACCTAGGACGATTCCCATGCTGAGGTGGAGCACCAGATTTTTAGTTTTGTAGGGATTTTAAGATAGTGTGGATGGAGAACTGGAATTATAGTCACAGGATCTCCCCTTGAACTCTGCCTCTGACACTTCCTCCCTGGGTCATCTTAGACATGTCATTTCACTGCTTCAGACCTCAGTTTCCTTTTCTGTAAAAACAGGTGATAGGATCATAAGATTTCTAAGGTCCCTTCTAGCACTAAAGCGTCAGTGCTTAATGGCTTAAGTGGTTCTCTCCATCCTGGCTGCCCTCCTCTAGATGAACATTTTTACTCCCCAACATGTATTCTTTGATCCAGTGACACTGGCCTCCTGGAACAAGACCCTCCATCACTCAGCTCTGGACATTTTCTCTGGTTGTCCCTCATGCCTGGAATGCTCTCCCTCCTCCATTTTAATTACTGACCTCCATGGCTTCCTTTAAGTTCCAACTAAAACTCTACCATCTACAGAAAACTGTCCCCAACCCCTCTTAATTCCCGTGCCTTCCCTCTGTGAACCATTTCCTATCTATCCTGTACACATTTTTTGTATTTTGTATATGTTTGTTTACAGGTTGTCTCCCTTATGAGATTGGGAGCTCCTTGAGGACAGGGACTCTTTTGTCTCTTATTGCATCCACAACACTTAGCACAGTGCAGGGCACATAGCAGGTATTTAATATGTGTTTATTGAATGAATAAATTCTACCTCGTTAATTTCCTTCCTAAAATATAGAGGTCAGAACTGAACAGAGTACTCCAGATGGAATCTGGCCAGTTTACAAATCACCAGAGCTATCTCCTCTCTCATTCTGGACTCTCTTAGGTCTTTCCTAGTGCAGCTGAAAATAATATTTACTTTTTTGACCTCCATGTTAATTCACATTGAGCTTTAAGTCCACTTAAGTCCCCTATATTGTTCCCCCATGAATTACTAATTAGCCCTGTCCTTTCCAAGTCCTGGCACCACCACTAATTCTGGCTAATTTTGAGAGGAAGTAATTTTTTCTCTCTAAACCTCACTTTCCAGATTGGCAAAATGAGGAAGTTAATAGATATAATATAGAATGTTGGAACTGAAAGACATTTTCTGATAATCATAATAGCTAGCACTTACATAGTGCTTTTTGATTTACAAAATACTCAATAAATATTACCTCTTTTGATGTCAACAGAAATTCTGAGAGCTAGGTGCTACTGTTATTCTCATTTTGCAGATGAGGAAACTGAGGCTGAAGAGATGTAAAGTGATTCCCCTAGGTTCACATAGTTAGGAAGTATCTGAGGCTGAATTTGAACTCGGGTCTTCCTGACTCTGGCCCAGTACCTTGTACCACCAATAAATTTTGATATAGGAATTAATGGAGCATAATGTTGGAGCTGAGAGGAGGTACAGTCTGTTGAATCCAACCCACTGCATTCAATAGATAGGACAACCTATTAAGGACTTATCATGTGGAATAGTAGTGTAAGAAATGATGACTATGAAGAATTCAAGAAACAAAGGCATATCAACTGATGCGAAGAGACGTTAACAGAACCAAGAGCACAATACCCATAATGACTAAAGCAAGTACATGGAATAAACCTTAAGAACAAGACTGAATGTCTTATAATGACGAAGGATAACCCCAAAGACAGATGAATAGATGTCATTAATTCTCTTCTTTGCAGAAATGGGAGACGATGGGTGTGGAACGCTGCATAGACTGTCAGACTTGATGTGTTGGTTATTTGGCTGAACTGATTTTCTCTTCTTTTCCTTTTTTATTCTTTGTTACAAGTGATGGTGAGGGAGTGGGTTATATTTGGAAATGGTTATGTAATAGCAAAATATACCATTTAAAAAATGAAAGGGACTTTAGATGTTGTCATGTCTATTTTCTTCATTTGATCGCTGAAGAAACTGATAGATATTCAGGAAGGGGAAAATAATCTGCTTGGATCACACAGTTACTTAATGATGGAATAAGACTGGAATCCAGGGCTCCTGACTTACTTTTGTATTTTTGCTACTGTACTATCTCTAAGGCCATTTGCAAAAAGGAGGAGTTGGTCAAGATGATTGTGATGGTCCCTTTGGCGATCAAGCTATGATCCTCTGACCCTTCCCCATCTCTGCCAGCTAAAAAAAGCTTTTTCTTACCCCACATCCAACATTCTTTCCACTACACCAGTCTCTCATATAGAGAAGATAAGCTACTTTATGGCAAATGCTATTTTTCCTTAGCACCTAGAACAGTGCCTGGCACGGAGGCAAGTCCTTTAATTGGTTTTTGAATGTTGAATCCAATAAGTTGAATCCAGCAGATGGTACCTTCCAGCTCCAACATTCTGGGATTCTTTGATTCTAAGACCTACAGGAGAGATAATAATAATGACAGTAATAAAAGAGCTTCATACCTTTAAATGTTCAAAACCAAAACCAAAATGTCTTCTTTTGCAATGTCTTTGATGAAGCCATTTCACAAAAGCATAGATCTTCTCTGAGAGTGGATTGAGCTGCCATCCAGCTTGGAGTCAGAGGAATGGCCAGAATGATTTCTGGAGTCCCCTCTGGGGCTTCAGATTCTGCAAGAGACAATTTCATCTTTTCTGGCTCAGGGATCTTTATCAGCCTCTGATGGCAGCTGATCTTGAAGCAGACGCCTGAAGGAGCTATTTCTCAGTTCTGGCTACGTTGTTTGTGCTAAGCTGGAGAGCATCATAGGGCTTATATAACAGGATACTATAGAATTACATGGATGAGTGGAGGGATTAATGGGGGGAGAAAGAGAGTGAGAGGAAGAGAGTTTAGGAACCTCAAGTTGCATAGGTCACTTGTCTCAAACTACCTGCAAGCTTCCTTGATGCTCTGGGAAAAGGGGCCAAAGATGACTGGATAAAGCTCTCATCTCTGAAGCAGACTTCATTCTCCTCCAGCATGAGGGCCTCTTGGGACAAGGCATTCCATCCAGTCCATCAGGAATGGTGAGAGGGGAAGAAGGGAGCTGCTATGTTTCCTTCCCTGATCCCCAAATTCTTATGATGCAAATGCAGGGTCCAGCTAGGGGAAAGGGAGTAGCATCTGTTTCATTAGCCAGATATTCTCTCCTCAGGAGGGCCACTAGAAATCAGAACTGTGTCTTCAACAAGGTAATGCCTGATAAGGTATTAGTTATTACATTTGGGAGAGCCCTTAGAACACAGAATGTCATAGCTGGGAGGGTCCTTAGAACACAGGAGTGTTCTAAGTGCCAAGAGTGAGAAAGGAACCTCCCAATTCCCCCCACCCCCAAGAAACTAGAAAAACCTTCTCAGAATTAATCTAGGAGCAGAGAAGAAGTTTACTAGCCTGGCAGGAAAGGTTTATCTCACTTCAGTGGGAGAGAGTGAGGTACAAGAGCAGTAGCAGCAGCCAACCTCACAGCAAGGGACCTCCAGCAAGGGCAATCCATCATTGAGGTCCCACCCTCCTACAAACCAGCAGGCCCCTAGCAAAGGCAGCAGTCTATGCAGTGCAGCAAGGTTCTGACCCAGTGACCCCATCCCCAGTACAAACCACCAGTCAGGCTTTGACCCTATTGCTGACCAGTAGTGAAGCCCCATTCCAAGGCTGACCTCATCCCTGCTGCCTGCCATCAGAAAGACCCTGTTTCTGGAGCCAAGATGGCGGAGTAGAAAGACACACATACGGAGGCTGCCCCCACACAGCCCATAAAACACCTGCAGAGAGGGACTCTCAACAAATTTTGGAGCAGCAGAAGTGGAGAAAAACAGAGTGGAGGAGATTTCCAGCCCGGGGTGACCTGAAAAGCACACAGGACATGTAGGTTGCAATGGACGTGGAGCAGAGTGGAGCCCAGCCCAGCCTTGGCTGCGTGCCCATGGCTGGTGAACAGCCCTACAGGGAAGAATCTCCAGTTGTGGAATCCCCAGTCCCAGCAGCAGAGGGTCTGCAGATCCCTCAACCCACAGGCGCCAAAGTTCAGTGATGAGGTTTATTTAGCTGGCCAGGAAGGGAGAAGGGCCTTCATATTGGGCAGGAAGCAGGAGTTCTCAGGGCAGCCCCTACAGCAGCCTGAAACCATAGCTGGATTGTAAAAACCCCGGGGGCACTGAAGAGCTGAGTCTTACCTCAGCCCTGTGTAGACGCCCTGAGGCAGCTGGTCTTTTTCTCACATGAATGGAGGCTCTGCCCCGGCAGCTTGACTGAATCCCACCCCCACCAGTGCTAGCTTGGTGGAACTGGAGGTCAGGTGCCTGTGGAGAAGAAACACTGCTAAGATTCTGGGCACAAAAATCCTTCCCTGTACCCAGACAAGCACACACTTCATTGTGCCACCTTGGAGGAACTGATATCTTACAGGTCCCCAGAGTATACCCTGCTCTTGACAAAGGACCCAAAAGTCAAGTAACTGGTTGGGAAAATGCCCAAAAAAGGGAAAAAAAATAAGACTATAGAAAGTTACTTTCTTGGTGAACAGATATCTCCTCCCATACTTTTGGATGAGGAAGAACAATGTTTACCATCAGGGAAAGACATAAAAGTCAAGGCTTCTGTATCCCAAACATCCAAAATAAATATTCAATGGCCTCAGGCCATGGAAGAGCTCAAAAAGGATTTTGAAAATCAAGTAAGAGAGGTGGAGGAAAAACTGGGAAGAGAAATGAGAAAGATGCAAGAAAAGCATGAAAAGCAGGTCAACACCTTGCTAAAGGAGACCCAAAAAATGCTGAAGAAAATAAAACCTTTAAAAATAGGCTAACTCAATTGGCAAAAGAGGTTCAAAAAGCCAATGAGGAGAAGAATGCTTTCAAAAGCAGAATTAGCTAAATGGAAAAGGAGGTTCAAAAGTTCACTGAAGAAAATAGTTTTTTAAAAATTAGAATGGAACAGATGGAGGCCAATGACTTTATGAGAAACCAAGAAATCACAAAACAAAACCAAAAAAATAAAAAAATGGAAGATAATGTGAAATATCTCATTGGAATAACAACTGACCTAGAAAATAGATCCAGGAGAGACAATTTAAAAATTATGGGACTACCTGAAAGCCATGATCAAAAAGAGAGCCAAGACATCGTCTTTTATGAAATTATCAAGGAAAACTGCCCTTAGATTCTAGAACCAGAGAGCAAAATAAGTATTCAAGGAATCCACAGAACACTGCCTGAAAGAGATCCAGAAAGAGAAACTTCTAGGAACATTGTGACCAAATTTCAGAGTTCCCAGGACAAGGAGAAAATATTGCAAGCAGCTAGAAAGAAACAATTCAAGTATTATGGAAATACAATCAGGATAACACAAGATCTAGCAGCTTCTACATTAAGAGATCGAAGGGCATAGAATATGATATTCCAGAATTCAAAGGAACTAGGGCTAAAACCAAGAATCACCTACCCAGCAAAACTGAGTATAATACTTCAGGGGAAAAATTGGTCTTTCAATGAAATCGAGGACTTTCAAGCATTCTTGATGAAAAGACTAGAGCTGAAAGAAAATTTGACCTTCAAACACAAGAATCAAGAGAAGTATGAAAAGGTAAGCAGGAAAGAGAAGTCATAAGGGACTTACTAAAGTTGAACTGTTTACATTCCTACATGGAAAGACAATATTCGTAACTCTTGAAACTTTTTTCAGTATCTGGGTAGTTGGTGGGATTATACACACACACATACACACACACACACACACAGATGGAGAGAGACAGAGAGACAGAGAGACAGAGAGCACAGGGTGAATTGAATAGGATGGGATCATATCTTAAAAAAATGAAATTAAGTGGTTAGAGAGAAATATATTAGGAGGAGAAAGGGAGAAATAGAATGGGGCAGGTTATCTCTCATAAAAGAGGCAAATAAAAGACTTTTCAGTGGAGGGAAAAAGAGGGGAGGTGAGAGAAAAAACATGAAGCTCACTCTCATCACATTCCACTAAAGGAAGGAATAAAATGCACACTCATTTTGGTATGAAAACCTATCTTACAATACAGGAAAGTGGACAAGAAGGGGATAAGCAGGGTGGGGGGGATGGTGGAAGGGAGGGCAGTAGGAGGAGGGAGAAATTTGAAGTCAACACTCTTGGGGAGGGACAGGATCCAAAGAGAGAATAGAAGCAATGGGGGGCAGGAGAGGATGGAGGGAATTATAGTCAGTCATACACAACACGACTATTATGGAAGTCATTTGAAAAACTACACAGATATGGCCTATATTGAATTGCCTGCTTTCCCAAAGGGAATGGGTGAGGAGGGAGGGATGGGGAGATGTTGGAACTCAAAGTTTTAGGAACAACTGTTGAGTATTGTTCTTGCAGCTAGGAAATAGAAATACAGATAATGGGGTATAGAAAGTTATCTTGCCCTACAGGACAAAAGAGAAGATGGGGATAAGGGAAGGGAGAGATGTTAGAAAAGAGGGCAGATTGGTGATAGGGGCAATTAGAATGGTCGGTGTTTTGGGGTGGGGGAGGGGAGAAATAGGGAGAAAATTTAGAACCCAAAATTTTGTGGAAATGAATGTTGTAAAGTTAAATAAATAAATAAATTTTAAAGAAAGGAAAGACCCTGTTTCCATAGGAACCCATTAGCAGGTCCCCGCCTATGGAGCAGACCAAGAACAAGAACCCTCCTCCAGGGCCAGCTACCAAAAAGACTCTGTTGTCATAGCAACCCAACAACAAGGTCCCATTCCTCAAGCAGACCAACAGCTAAACCCCACACCCAGGAGAGGACAACAAGGAGGCCTCATCTCCCAGTACAAGCCGGAAGGGAAGCCTACCTTCCAATGAAAGCAAGCAGCTAGTGAAAGCCAGTGATAAGACCCTAATAAAAAGTTCAGGACAGTGCAGGACCACAGTCCAACTCTCACATAAAAACACTTCACAAAAAAGGCAGAATAAATGAGTAAAAAACCAAAACAACAACAAAAGAGCTTGCATATAGAAAGGTACTATGGTGACAGGGAGAATCAATGCATAAATTTAGAAGACAATCGTGTCAAAATAGCTACATGTGAAGCTTCAAAGAAAAATATAATTTGGTTTTAGACCCAAAAAGAATTCCTGGAAGAGGTTAAAAGGGATTTTTAAAAGCACATTAGGGAAATAGAAGAAAAACTGGGAAAAGAAATGACAGTAGTGCAAAAAAATCATGGAAAAAGACTCAATAGCATAGGAAAAGATGGACAAAATTTTATTGAGGAAATACCTCCCTAAAGAATAAAGTTGACCAAATGGAAAAGGAAGTACAAAAGCCCATTGAAGCAAATAATTCCTTAAAATTGAGAATTGAGCAGGTGGAAGCTAATGACTCTACGAGACATCAAGATACCATAAAATAAAAAAAAAAAGGAAAAAAAAAAAGAATAGAAGAAATTGTGAAATTTCACACTGGAAAACAATTATCCTAGAAATGAGATCCAGGAGAGATAATATAAGAATTATTGGACTATCTGAAAGCCATGATCAAAAATTTAAAAAAAAAATCCTGGGCAACATCTTTCAAGAAATCACCAAAGAAAACTACTCTGATATATTAGAACATTAGGGCAAAATAGAAATGGAAAGAATTTGCTGATGTCCATCGGAAAGAGAGCTCAAAATAAAATCTTCCAGTAACATCGTAGCCAAATTCCAGAGCTCATAGATCAAGGAGAAAGTATAGCAAACAGCCAAGGAGAAATGATTCAAATATTGTGGAACTAGTCAGGATTACATAGGATTTACCAACTCCCACATTAAAGAAGCACAGGAATATGAGATACTAGAAGACAAAGGAGTTAGGATAACAACCATGAATCACCTATCCAGCAAAATTGAATATAATCTTTCAGGGAGAAAAAATGGACATTTAATGAAACAGAGGGCTTTCAAACATTCCTGTTTAAAATACCAGAGATGAATAAAAATTTGACCTCTAAATACAAGACTCAAGGGAAAGGTAAAAAAGAAACAAGAAAGAGAAAACATAAATTCAATAAGGTTTAACTGTTTTCTATATGGCAAGATAATATTTGTAATTGTTAAGACCTTTGTTACTATAAAAATAATTAGAAGGTTTAAATATTAGAAAAACTATCAGCATAATTGACCATATCAATAGCAAAACCAACAGAAATCATATGATTATCTCAATAACTGCAGAAAAAGCCTTTGACAGAATGTAGCACCCAGTCCTATGAAAAATACTAGAAAGCATAAATGGAACTTACCTTAAAATGACAAATAGAATTTATCTAAAACCATTACCAAGCATTACTTGTAATGGGGAAAAGCTAGAAACCTTCACAATACAATCAGTGGTGCCCACTATCACCTATATTATTTAATATTGTACTAGAAATATTAGCAATAGCAGTAAGAGAAAAAAATTAAAGGATTTAGAATAGTCAATTAAGAAACAAAATTATCACTCTTTGCAAATAATATGATATTATACTTAGAAAATCCTAGAGAAGTAACTAAAAAATTACTTGCTATCATTAGCAACTTTAGAAGAGTTGCAAGATACAAAATAAACCCTCAAAAATCATGAGCATTTCTATATATTACTAACAAAATCCAGCAACAAGAGATAGAAATAGAAATTCCATTTAAAATAACTGTAGACAATATAAAATACTTGGGAGTCTATTGCCAAGACAACTCCAGGAGCTATATGAACACAACTATAAAACACTGCTCGCACAAATAAAGTCAGATCTAAACAATTGGAAAAACATTAATTGCTCATGCATAGACAGAGCCAATATAATAAAATGATAATTCTACCTAAATTAAGCTTTTTATTCAGTGCCATTAGAATCAAATTATCAAAAAGTTATTTTATAGAGCTAGAAAAAATAATAAAATTCATCTAGAAGAACAAAAGTTCAAGGATATCAACAAAGGAATCAACAAAAAATACAAAAGAAGGAGGTCTAACCATATCAGATCTCAAACTGTATTATAAAGTGGTAACTATCAAAACAATCCAAGAAATTGAGTGGTGGTGGATCAGTGGAATAGATTAGGTACATATTACATTATAATAAATTACCATAGTATTTGAAAAACCTAAAGATTCAGACTTTTGAAACAAAAACTCATTATTTGACCAAGAAAAAAACTGTTGGGAAAACCAGAAAACAGTATTGTAGAAATTAGGTATAGACTAATATCTAGCACTGTATACCAAGATAAGCTCAAAATGAGTACAGGATTTACACATGAAAGGTCATATCATAAACAAATTAAGAGAGTATGGAATAGTTTATCTGTCTGATTTATGGAAAAGGAGAGAATTTAGGACACAAGGAGATACAGAGAGCATTAGAAAATATAAAATAGATAGTTTTTAATTTTATAAAATTAAAAAAGCTTTTGCACAAATAAAACCAATGCAACCAAAATTATAAGAAAAGCAGAAAACTGGGGGAAAATTCATAACAAATATCTCTAACAAAGGCTTCATATCTCAAATATATAGAGAACTGAGTCAAATTTATGAAAAATATGAATTGATAAATGGTAAAAGGATATAAACAGACAATTTTCAGACAAAGAAATCAAAGCTATCTGCAGTCATATGGAAAAATGCTCCAAATCATTGTTGATTAGAGAAGTGCAAATTAAAACAGCCTGAGGCACCACCCAACATTTATCAGATTGACTAATATGACAAAAATATGTTGGATATTGGAGGGGATGTAGGAAAACTGCAACACTGATGCATTATTGGTGGAGTTGTGAACTGATCCAACCATTCTGGAGAACAATTTGGAACTATGCCCAAAGGGCTATGAAACTGTACATACTTTTTGATCCAGCAAAACCATTGCTAGGTCTATATCCCAAAGACATCCACAAAAAGGGTAAAGGAACTATGTGAACAAAAGATATTTATAGCAGCTCTTTTTGTGATAACTAAGAATTGGAAATCAAAGGGATGCCCATCAATTGAGAAATGCCTGAACAACTTATGATATATGATTGCAATGGCATATTATTGTGCTGTAAGAAATGATGAGCAGTGTGATTTCAGAAAAACCTGTAAACACATAAACTGATGCATAGTGAAGTGAACAGTCAAGAAAATGTTGTATACAGTAAGAGCAATATTGTTTGATGATGAACGTGAGTATAACTTAGCTATTTTCAGCAAAACATGATCTAAGACAATCCCAAAGGATGAATGATAAAGCCTACTACTATTCACCTCCAAAGAAAGAACTGATATTATTTGAATACAGATTGAAACATGTTATTTTCACTTTTTTTCTTTTACTTGAGTCTCCATATAAAATGACTAATATGGAAAAATTTTGCATAATTGCACACGTGTAACATAGCTGATTGCTTATCATCTTGAGGAGGAGAGAGGGGAGGGAAGGAAGGATAGAATTTGGAACTTGAAACTTGGAACATTAAATAAAAACATTTAAATTTTTTTTAAAAAGCACACAAAATGTCAGAACTGAGAGGGCCCTTAGAACATAGGATGACAGAGCTGGGAGGGAACTTAGAACACAGGATGTCAGAACTGGGAGGGAACTTAGAACACAGGATGTCAGAGCTGGGAGGGCTCTTAGAACTCAGGATGTCAGAACTGGGAGGGAACTTAGAACACAGGATGACAGAACCAGGAGGGAACTTAGAACATAGGATGACAGAACTGGGAGGGAACTTAGAATAAAGAGTATCAGAGATGGAAAGGACTTTAGAGATCTTTGCTTTTTTTTTATTATGAACTTGACAAACATATACAAACCCATTCTCCCCGCATATAAAGAACAGAAAAAGAAGACTGAATATAAAATGACAAATCTCTATTACATGCAATCAATTTCTTTTAAAAGCCTCTAATAAATTTTACACTAGTTCCAAAACTATCCTATGTGACCGTATATTTCTTTTATCCTCCGTTTTGTTTTAGAGATCTTCTGAACTGATCCCTCTTATTTTCTCCCTCCGCTGACAAAGATGAATAAACTGGAGTCTAAAGAAGTGACCTATCCAGGTTCACAGAAACAGTCAGTGGCATAGATTGGGCTCCAGTCTAGGTCTCTTTCCTCCTGTCCAATACTTTTCCCACTAGGCTAGGTGACTGTGCCACCTTCTTCTTTGAGAAAAAAGGGGAGCTAGTACTATTTGAATGGCTCAGGGGGGCCAATGAAGTCTGTTTCCTTTAGGCCCTGGTCATCCTCTGGCAAAACACCAAGTGGTTTACATGTGAAGTCACATGTAGGAATGGAGTGGAAGTAAATGAACTAAATTAAGAAGAAGGAGAGAGAGAAAAAGAGAGGGAGAAGAGGAGGAAAAAGGGAGAGGACTTGTCTTCACTTACCCAACATATACATTATAATTAGATAGACAGAGTCAGCAGATAAAAAGAGACAAAGCAAGAGAGAGGACAAGGGAATAGAGAGACAGAAAGATAGAAGCAAAAGGGGAGATTGAGACAAAGGACAAGACTGAATAGTGGAAAAAAACAAAGATAAAAAGAGATAGAAACATAACAAAAAGGAGATAGAGGCAAAATAAAAGACATGCAGACACAAACGAGAGATAGAAGGATAGAGAAAAAGAGGCAGGATAGAAGCATATAGAGCAGAGACAAAGATATTCCCAGAAAGATAATGTAAAAAGAGATAGAGACAGAGAAGGGAGTATACAAAGTTAAAGAGAGATAGAGATAGAAAAGGACAGGCAGATAAAAGAGATGGAGACAGAAGGCAACAGAGACAGATACAGAAAGAGACAAAGATAAATACAGAGAGAGGAGAGAGACTGAGAAATAAGAGACAGGAAAAATGAAAACATTATTTTAGTTATGGCCAGTGAGGTGAGCTCCCGCATCCACTGCCTCCCCAGTCACCACCCCTGCCATGGCATCTGCCTCTCTCAGGGCTTTAGCCTCAGAGAAAACATCTCACCAGGAGATATGTAGCACTCAGGGAACTAGAATCCCTGTTCCATCTTCAGAAATTTTCTTTCTTCATCCTGTAGACACAAGTTTAATGTGTTGACCTAAGGAAACAGAATGACAACCTCACATGCCATTCATTTTAATTAATTTTATTAGCATTCCCTAAGAAAGGACTCCCAGGGAAGCGTCTCTTTCTTCCTCTTCTTCCTACCATCCCTTTTCCTTTTGTTTTAGAATGTGAAGACATTTTGACTTTGGGGTTTTCCCATTCCTTCGGGGCTGTCAATCACCTTTGGCCTAGGAGGTTTGTTTGACATGGTTCACAATGGACACTTGAGTCCAGGCCTGCAAACAGACTTCAATGATACTCCTGGCCTAGAATGGAGTCAAGGTCATGTCCACGTTCATATACCATCCTCCCCTTCCTCGAAGTCAGTTATTATCCCAGAAGATACAGCTATAGAGTTTTATTTCTGTGCCATAGTTTTACTATAACCATAAAGGCCTCTGGATCTTGATTGATCTGTATTATGTCAGAAGCTGTTGTCAATAGACCTCAAGAAGGCACCAGGTTTTCTCCCCTTCTGAGGCTGTCTGTAGCTGGTCTATAGAAGCAGGTCTGGCCCAGGCTTCTCAGCGGCTATTTTTTGAATTGGCTCTCCTAACTGAAGAGTTGATCAAATTGACAGAAGAGAGAGAAGATTGCCAATGGAAACCACATTGTGGTACAGCTCTGGGGCATCCTGGGGGATTTCCCTGTCTAGGTTTGTGTTCCCTTGTGGGAGGTTGGTTCAGTAGGCTATGCTATGAGTTGCCTGAAGTCTTAGGAATAGCATACATCACATATCATGAAATTAGAGATTTGTTTTTTATATCACCTACTCCAATCCTCCCATTTCAGAGAGGAGAAAGTAACAGAGCCTGGGTTTAGATCCAGGTACCCTGACTCCCAAATCAATTCTCTTTCCACTACACCAAAGGGGTGAGAGAAGAGGATTGTCAGAAAGTCAGTGCAATGGCATCCATGAGACCAAGGGTCTCAGGACCCTTGTAGTCACATGTCACAGGACCCTGACACTAGGTACTGGGACCTTCAGAAACTGCTAGGTGGTATGGCAGATAAAGCCCTGGGCCTGGAGTCTTAAAGACTCAAACTCACATCTGGCCTCAGCTGTGTGACCTTAGGTCAGTAATTCAGTTTCTGTCTGTCCTGTTTCCTCATCTGCAAAATGAGAACAATAATATCACCTGCTTCCTAGAGCTGTTGTGGAGATCAACTAAGAAGACATTTGTTAAGCATGGAGCCCGGCATATAGTAGGTGCATAATAAATGCTTATTTCCTTTCTTCAGATAAAGAACCAGTGCAAAGGGTCTACAGCAATGAAAGGAAATGGTGGGACCTTGGAGCCACCATATGAGCTTCATGGCCCCTCTGGGTTAAGGACCCTAGCCACAAAACTGTCCTCCCTATGGATGTGGAAGACGAGGCATCATGGTGACTGACTGATGCTTCTTGGTGGCTTTTGAAGTCTCCATTGGACAACTCACAGGGAAAGAAACAACCTCAGAGGCAAGGTTTCTGCTGTTCTCTCTGGCATCTGGAACAGTGATCTACATCTGCTCTGGCCAGGGAGCCAACAGTGATTGTGGCAGCAAAATACCAATATATAGTTTCTACCTCTCATTCCAGGGCCCTACTCTACCTTACCCTAGTAAAGTCCATTGAGAACAAAGAAGATTATTTTCAGATGTCTTCTCACTGGGATCTACCTATTCTTTCACAGCGAAATCTCTTAGAACTAAGGATGTCAGAGTTGGGAGTCCCCTTAGAACACAGAATGTCAGAACTGGGAAGTGCTTTAGAACACAGAATATCAGAGCTGGGAGGGCCCTTGAACACAGGATGTCAGAGCTGGGAGGAGCCTTAGAATCTCAGTGACTGACCTGGAAGAGAACTTGGAATATAGAATATTCAAGTTGAAAAGGATTGTGTAGTCCAACCTCCTACCCCCATTTTATAGATAAGAAAATTGAGTCTCAAATAGGGTAAATGATTCACTTAGGGTGAATGTTCAAACCCTGATCCTTGACCACAGAATTATAGATTTAGAAAGAAACCTTTGTGGTCTTTCAATCAAACCCCTTCATTTAAAAATGAGGAATCTGAAGCTCAGAGAGGGTGACTTGCTCAAAATCCTATGTGTTGTAAGAGGTTTAGTCAAAATTTCAACCCAAATCTTCTGTCTCCAAATCTCTTTCCACAAAATAGCATTGACTAGAGCTCCCTGACTTATATTCCAGGTCCCTTTCCCTAGCACCATGCTGCCTTACAATGTTGATATGAAAGAACCTGGGTTGGATGTATTTTTTGAGATGTTGGGGCAATGGAAGTCACTTTGTGTGAAGGAACCCATAGGCACCCAGTCCCAAGGTCTGATTACTTGTCTAAGACACAAGACATGCTCACCATCACTGTATTGCTTCACTCTGGTTCTGACCCTGGTTTTCTTGGTTTCCTCCAGTCTTAATCCTCCTCTGCCCCCGTTAGCTTATTCTTTTTTCTTCAGTACCATGGATAGGCCTTAGCATCCTGGGCCATCTCCAGTCATTCTGATGAATATCTGGTCACTGGACCCAGATGGCTCAGGAGGGGAAAGTGAGGCTGGTGACCTTGCACAGCCTTCCCTCACTCAAAACAAGTGCAAGTCATGGTCCTCTTCAAAAACAAAGGACAAACACAACAACCATGGGTAGGGTTGCATTGTGTTGGGTTGGTAATTGATTACATACTTTGTTTTCTCCTTGCCCCAGGAACACAAATTCCTAGTTGTCTTCTTTGCACTTGCAAGATAATCATAGAATCCCAGAGTTCATAGGATCACAGGATTCAGAGCTAGGAAGAACTTAAAGGGTCATTTAGTCTAATTGACTCTTTTCACAGATGAGTAAACTGAGGCCAAAAGAAATTTAAAGGGGGTAGACTAAAGTCACACTGGCAGTAAGGAGAAGAAAACTAGGATCTAGTTCCTCTGATTCCAAACCTAGCTTTCTTTCCACTCTTTGGTGGGCGGAAGGGGGGGGAAAGAAAACAAATATTCATTAAGCATCTACTGTATGCCAGACACTGTGCTAAGTACTTTATAAGCATTATCTCATTTAATCTTCACAACAACCCTAGGAGGTAGGTACTTTTATTGCCTCTTTACAACTGAGGAAACTGAGGCTGAGAAAGGTCAAGTGATTTGCCCAGATTCACAAGATTTGAACCATCCTCCTGACATCAGGTCCAGTTCTCTATCTATTCCATCATCTAATGGTCTCTCTTTTGCCACAGAAGTTGTCTATTCCAATCTCTCACACGGAGGAAAGTACAACAGAGCTTAAAAACAGAAGAGTACTGAATTCTGTTCAAGGAATCCTCTGAGTCTTTGGAAGATAGCAGGGATGAGATCCAGGTTGACTACATCAGCATTCCCATTAAAAGTACACTAGTCAGGGCACTTAAAAAGTTCTGCCAAGGGGAAAGAGCTGGTCTATTACTGATATATCAGCCAAGACAGGACAGTAAGTGAAAGGAATGTGTGGAGAAAATTTGAGGAGATCTGAGTATCTCTGCAGGCATATCTGGGCATTTAAAAGCTATTTTTAGATATGTCCTTCTCTTCATGACCCCGTTTTAGGTTTTCTTGGCAGAGATACTGGAGTACTTTGCCATTTCCTTCTCTAGCTCATTTTACAGATGAGGAAACTTAGGCAAACAGGGTTAAGTGACTTTCCCAAGGTCACACAGCTAGTAAGTGTCTCAGACTGGATTTGAACTCAAGAAGAGGAGTCTTTCTGACTCCAGGTCAGGCACTCTATCCACTTAGACACCTAGCTGCCCTTATTTGGGCATATCCAGGCTTTTTGACATTTCCTTCTTGTCCATTGTCCTTTCCTGGCCTCTCAACTCTTAGAAAAGGGGTGAGAAGAGCTATGAAATTTGTGAGCCCAAGGTGCCATGTTTGTATTTATTTCTGGCCTGGTGTCCTGGAGCCAGTACGTCTGAAAGACAGTTAGTTTTGACAATATGTGTCTAGAGCTAGAGAATGCCCACTCTCTAAACAGACTCTGAAATCTATTCCCCTGTCTTAGGGTCAGGTCTGTATCAGGTTGTAGGACCTTAGTCATTCAAGAATTGGGTAACTGGAAATACTTAGTGCAGTAATACCCTTTAAAGTTCTCTTGATACGTAGTTCAGGAATCTAAAGTTTGAATGTTTTCCGTGATGGGGAGCTCATTACTCAAAAAGGCAGCCTCTTGTATTGCTGGAGGCTCTAACTATTATAGCATTTTTATGATATTGGATGTTTTTACACTATTAAATTAGGATATGAACACTGACTGACCTGAGGGTTCATGACTCCTCCCAGTGAGGCTCAGAGTATGATAGATCATTCTTCCAGGACACAGTTGGTTTCTGCTATATGCTTCAGTGTGCATAGTCCTGTTTAACCCTTTGTCTCCCATTGTTCTATGAATTTCTAGTCTAACAGAATTCAAGGATCATAGAAAGTTAGAGTAGAAAGGGACAATAGAGGCAACCTACTTTACTAATGGGGAAACTGAGCCCCAGAAAAGGGAAGTGACATGTGGCAGAACTGAGATGCAAATTCTAGTCCCCTGACTGAGTCTAGTTCTCTTTCCTCCACACCATTCTGCCCTTCTTCCCTGAGCAGTAAGACTTATTACTTGGGTGACATTTTGGCAAATGACTTCTCTTGACATAAAATGAAGGGGCTGGGTGAGATGATTTCTAAGATGCCTTCCGGCTCCAAGCCCTATGATCCTATGGGAGATGGAGCAATATGGGGAGGGGAAGGTCATTTCCTCCACGCCTATATCTTCAGAAAAGACCCTCTGCCTTCACCCCAGAGAGGCTATGATGCGTCTTGTCAAAGCAGAATCAAAGAAAGAGGAGGAAGGAGGTTTTCTGAACATCCTCAACAAATGTTTTTCTTCTTGTTATCTCCTCTCCCAAATCCTTTTATTGAGGAAATCTGACCAAATAACTCAAACCAGCAGTGACAGTTCTCACCAATGTTCTTATTCCACATAGGTTAGGTGGGGGAAGATAGCTTCCTTCCCTGCTTCCTGGTCTGTCAGCTTCACTCAGAATCAAGCAACCCATCTGGCAGAAGTCTGCTTAATCAATCCTGTTTGTTATATGAGGCTGCACATTTTGCTGACAAGCCATGAGCTCCACCTAGGCCCAAGGGGTCAGGACTGGGCTTGGTTGGCTGGCCATGAGAGGCAGGAAGGAAAGAGGAACAATTGACCTCCCCATTATTGAAGGACCAAAGAAAGGGCTGCTGTTACATATGTAAGAGAGGGATGACAGCTTGGGTCTTCTACTGAGTGGGATGGAATGCAATACCATAGAATATAAGGGCTGAAAGAGACCCTAGAGTTCCTCTGTCCACATTTGCCTTCCCCCAACATCTTATAGAGAAAGAGCTTGAGACTCAAGCAGGTCCTGAGACTTGCCCAAGGTCACACAGCTAGTAATAGGAGCCAGAGCAAGGATAGAATGAATGAAAAGGAATGGAATGGATAGACAGTACCGGTGTTAGCACTAATAAAAGAAAACATTCAATGCCACTTTTGACCTAAATTCCTCCCACTTTGTGGTGGAAGAGATCCATCACAGTACAAATGAGTCTATAAGAAATCCAACCTTTGTGGGAAGAGCAATGACTCGGGAATGAGGAGACCAGAATTCCAAGCTCCTGCTGTGTTGTTAACTCCCTGTACACCCTAGGGAAAATTTCTTTCCCTCTTCTGGCCTCAGTTTCCACATTTGGAAAGTAAAGGAGGATTGGACTTGAGGTCTTTCTTTTTCCATGCTCATAAATCCTTCTGTTTTCTAGTTGTGCCTAATCCTTGGATCCCAAACAGAATAAATCAATACTAGCCTCTTAACATTTTTTTGTCTTCAACATCTGTCCTAATGTCTGTTTCCACAGACTTTTCCTCAGGACCTAATGGCTCTTCTAGTCAGGAAGTTTCTTCCTAATTATAATTTGAGTTTCCCTCTTACCTCATGCAACCTCATGTGTTCTATCAACCTCTTTTAAATGATCCTGTCTGTTTTTAATGCAGAAACAAATCCAAGGGCCTCTTCTGTGATCCCAGGCTAAGGTTTTCAATCATATGCTCTGAGGTTGTACATGCCTAAAGGGATGTCAGTGACAAGTCCATTATGATGCTTCAGAGTAAATTGAGCTGTTTGGAGTAAAGAATATGCTCTTCTACATCCCCAGACTGAGGGGTGTAGGAGAGCAAGAGACCTGTTCAAATAAGTCTGGCTGGCACTGGAGGAAGGTGCACTTAAAACTCTGGGTTTGGTCAAATAAACAGCCTTTATTAAGTATCAACTTTGTGCCAGGAACTCTACCAAAGGGTGGGGATACAATAAAGGCAAAAAATAAGTCCCATCTCTCAAGAACCTCACAGGCTGATGGAGAGGGATTATATCAGTCCAATAAGATCCAAGTTCCAATTCTTCCTCAATTCTAGATTCATTCTATGACCTTGATAAGATTTAGGCTGTTTCTCTCTTTATGTTCCTTGTATTATATTGTGTATATGTGTGTATTTATTTCTCTTGTACTAAGAGGTCTCCTAGGGCAGACACTAAGGAACAGACTTCCTTCAGTTTGGGAGCTCTTCAAGGGAAGGAACCTTGTGTCTTTTGTCAGATTTTGGGTGCTTCCAGAAAAAAAGGAAGGGGAGCTGAAGCCTTCCACGTCAGAGAGTTCACTTGCAAGGTTGAACTTGCAAGCATGAACTGCTGAGGGTGGGCAGAGCTGGGCTCAGAGGAAGCTCTTGTCCATGGTGCTGATCAGTAACCTGACTGACACATTCAATGCCTATGCTCTGCTGTTTTCATTCAATAAGAGGATGTCTTCTCCAATTCTCCCCCTCACCTCCAGGAATGATGGATCCTCACAGACAGACAGGTAAATGTTTGTCAAGTGTGAAAATAGATCCATAAGGCTTGTAGGGACTGGCAGAGTGGAGGGAGGCACATTGAGCTGCCCAAGCTGTTCAACTTCTCACCTGATTCCTTTGGTGGGGATTGGTTCAATATTCTCTTCTCTCTCTTAACCCATCCCTCACATGCTGCTTGATTCATCCTTGCTAAAGCCAGGCTCTGATATGTCACCCCCTGTTCAAAGAATTGCAATAGCTTCCCTGCTGTCTACAAAATGAAAGCTAAATTCTCTCTATGTGTGTGTGTGTGTGTGTGTGTGTGTGTGTATGTGTATCTTCATGTATCTCAATCTGTTTTCATGTCTCTATTATTCAGTACTAGCACAGAGCTGGTGAGCTCATGGTAAGTGCCCACTGAATATCAGAACACTAGTCTTGGAATCAGGAGAAATGGGTGCAAATCTCACTTCCAAAAAGATCCAAGCTGTGTGATCTAGGAGTGTGTGTATGTGTGTGTGTGTGGGGGGGGTGGAGGCAGTCACCTCATTTCTCTGAACCTCAATTTTCTCATCTGTGAAATGGACCTAGTAAATGGATGGGTTATTGGGGTAAATGCATTGTAAGCATTTAAAGCCCTACAAAGATGTGAATGATGATGATGATGATGATGATGATGATGATGATGATGATGATGATGATCAATGAATATCTTCACCTACTTGTAGGTAAATTCAGTAAGTCTAAAAACATTTACTAATTAGCCACGATGGACAAGCACAATATTCAGTGTTAAGAATACTAAGGAAAGCAAAAAAAAAAACCAAAAAACCATACAAAAGCAAACCTTTCAATTCTCCAGGAGGTCACAAGTTTAATGAAGGAGAAAATGTGAAAATAACCATGTACAACCAAACTATGGACAGGATAAATTGGAGATAATCAATGCAGAGAAGGCACAAGAATCTGTGTCTGTTCTCATTTTTTCTCTCCAATTCCGGGACCATCAGTTTTCACTGTTCCATTAAGCACTTTATAAACTTTAGCATGCTATGTCAAAATGTTTTTATTATTAACATTCTTAATAAGAAAAAATTATAGAATGATGTGAATGAGAGGTAGTATTGCACAATGAACTGACTTCAGAGTTGGGAGGCAACAGATTCAAATCTTATCTCTGACACGTTTGTTGAGTGATTCACTGCAAGTCACTTTATTTGTCAATGACCCCACAAAGTTTATCACAATACCAATTTGTATCACTGGATAAATTTTCCAGTGATAGTATTTTACTACAGTTTACTCCAGTGTAGTATTTTACTATAGATACTATTACAGCTCTAGATGAAAAACAAAAGACACAAATAGTGTGCTGAAATCAACAGGGAGCTAGGTAGAAGGGGTCATCCAGTAGAAAGAGCAGTGGACCTGGAAGTAGAAGCCCTCCACGTTATTTGTTAATTGTGTGAACTTGGGTACGTCTCGTCTCTTTGTTTGACTGTATTTTGTTTAATTATGAAATGACGGTGTTAGACTAGACAATCTTCAAGCTTCTTTCTGGTTCTAACATTCACCTGTCTCATTTTGTCTTCTTATCTGCAGTACTGAGAACAGTGCCCAGAAAACAGTAGGTGCTTAATAAATGCATATTGATTGATAGGACGATCTAAATGAGATCACAGAAGGATTGGACCAGAAAGCAGCTTAACAATCATCTCATCCAACCCTATCATCTTATAGTAGGGAAAATGAAACCCAGAGTAGAGGTTTGCCCCCAAAATAATGTCACGCCTAGGATTGATCTACTTGGGGAGGGGTTAAATACTCTTGACTAAGAAATAATGCTGGAGGAAGGGATAATACTGACTTGTTGTGGCAACATGGCCAAATCACCTGACCTCTCTGAACTTGTCTCCTCTGTTTCATGGCTATAAGCACCCCTGCCTGTCCCTGTCAAAGGGTAGGCTGTACAGTAACCTGAATTCCCACATGTGGTTATGACTCAAAAAAGCAGTGAAGGCCTACACAAATGGATAGATCATTCCAATCATTATTTAAGTCCAGTCAGGCTTGAGACAGCTTTGCCTTCACTGCTAGTCTTTGTCAAGGAGCGAAAGGCTCCTAATTACCTGAGATACAGCAATTTTCTGAAACCCCCCCCCCCTTCCACCCCCTCCCTGCTTTTTTCCAACGGAGGACCTGGAGAGGCAGAGGCCCCCAATCGACGCTTCCATTTGGATAGCTTTTTTTCTTTTTGTGGATGCTGATTTTTCTGAGGCCTTTTGGTGGGGGAGACAAAAGGCGGGGGTGCGGGGGGAGGTGAGGCAGCCGCTGGATTTTAGTCAGAAGCTAAAAAGCCCTCTGATTTTTCTGATCTTTGAATGCTTCCCTTCTCCACAGACAGATCCTCACAGCTGTTAGGACTTCAAATTCCTCTTGCA
This sequence comes from Notamacropus eugenii, assembly GCF_028372415.1. Taxonomy (NCBI): domain Eukaryota; kingdom Metazoa; phylum Chordata; class Mammalia; order Diprotodontia; family Macropodidae; genus Notamacropus; species Notamacropus eugenii. The sequence continues at coordinate 57,375,181 of NC_092876.1, forward strand.
TTGAGGGGGGGAAGAAAAAAGATATGAAAGGCTTTTTGGTGAACACAAAAGCTGGAACAAAGACGAAATAAAACCAACAATGTACTTAATAGAGAAAACGGGGAAATTTCTGGCACTCGCCGTATCATTAATCTGTCTAAAGTGCCTTTGATCTCCTCTGCTTTAATTAACTTGTAATTATAACATGATTATTTTTGTGGTGGGGGAATCTGGGCTCTGGGGTCTGAAAGCAGCTCTAGCCATTGAAGGGCATTGAAAAGCGGTGTTTGTTGGAGTGGCTGCCTATCAGAGCCTCAGCAGTGGGGCGATGTCGGTGTGTGGCACACACACACACACATACACACACACACACACACACACACACACACACACGCTGTCAGGTTTACCCATCAAATGCTATCCCTGTGCTCTGTTCAGGTTTGTTCAGGGTCCCCATTATAAGGCTGCACTATCCAACAGGTATCTCATACAGCAGAGGTCAGGATGTTCATCCCTTTAGAGAACTAAGCCTGAGGCCAAGGTCATAGGCTCAGACTGGGAAGTCTGGAAGAGATCATAGATATGAAGAAAGCAGAGAAAAGATTTTAAGAATTTAGTAGGACAAAGAACCTTACAGCACAGAATATCAGGGCTGAATGGTACCTCAGAACATAGGAAATCATACCCAGGAGTACCCTTAGAACACAGAGTGTCAGGTCTGGGAGGGGTCTTAGAACACAGGATGTCAGAGTTGGGAGGGCCCTTTCGAGCACAGGATGTCAGGTGCAGGAAGGGCCTTAGAACACAGGATGTCAGGGCTGAGAGGGCCCTTAGAACAAAGAATGTCAGAGCTGGGAGGATCCTTAGAACACAGGATGTTAGGGTGGGGAGGCCCTTAGAGAATCTCACAGCTGAGAGGTATCTTAGAAGATAAAATATCAGAACTGAAAGAAGCCTTAGAATCTACAGTATCAGAGATATAAAACATAGAATGTCAGAGCTGGGAAGATGTCAAATTTTGGACCTAGAGGAGAAATTGAGGCCCAGAGAACCAAACTCATTTTAATCTTTTACTGTCAAGTTACAGCTCATAGAGAAAACCTTTGTTTTGTGGCTTTTGGGGGTAATGTTTCAAATCTTACTAGTCATTTCTCAATGAAATTCTCAGGGGAAGAGAGTGTAGGTGATTCCTTCAGAAACCCACTGCCAGAAGAACAACTCAGACTGCACCTTCTTCTGCTTGGTAGTCAAGAGGACCATATTCCCATAAGATGGATGGATAGTTCTAAGCCTCTGACAGGATTGTAGTAGCTGTAGCATCAAGACCAGGTCATCAAAGGGGACTTGATTTTGAGCCAGAAAGGCCTCAGGCATTGTCTGGTCAGAGCTCCTCAGTTTCCATAGCCCAGAGAGAAGTACTTTGTTGGGGTCACTTAGCTTCTAACTTACAGGGCTTGAATTCAAACCCAGATTTTCTCACTCCAAATGCACTGTTTTTTCCTACTCTGCCAAACTGCCTCTGTACTCTCTCCTGAGCAACCCAGGGCTATTCATGGCAGACAGGCCATAGGGCAAAATTTCCTGGGACCCATGTTGTTTTATACCCTCAATCACCTCAGAAAGGACACATAAAACAGTTCTATCCTACCCAACCCTAGTCTTTTTTTCTCATTCAGAAAGGAGCTCTATGAGGTCTAAACTTTGGCCACATGATGAGAAGTCTGAAGTCATTGAAAAAGACCCTGATGTCGGGAAATATTTAAGGCAGAAGGAAAAGGGGATCGCAGAGGATGAGACTGAATGATCGTGTCATGGAAGCAATGAATATGGGTTTAGACAGACTTTGGGAGATAATGGAGGACAGAAAGGCCTGGTGTGCTGTGGTCCATGGGGTCATGAAGAGTCAGACACACCTGAATGACTTAATAGCAACCTGTGAAGTCTAAAATCCTCTGTAGGCTAAGACTGGGAGTCAAAAGTCCTGGGTTTGAATCCTGGCCATGACACTTACTGTTTGACTCTGGATAATTCATTTTACCTTTCTGAATCCCAGTATTCTCATCTGGAAAATCAAGATAATCTATCAACCAATAATCATCAGCTATATGCTAATAAATGTACTAGGCCCTGGGGATATACTTCTTGCCCTCAAGAAGCTTATCTTCTACTAGGGGAGAAAGCTGTTCTCTATATATCTATCTAGTCACCTAGCTATCATCTATCTGTGCATTTATATGTGTATGGATGTGTGCATTTATTACATTATAGAGGCAGTGATGTCTCTCTTCCTCTCCTTCCTTTCTCAATTAGATTAATAAATCAATGTACTTGTTGAAATTTTAAACAACGTAGTACACCCTTTGTGATCTCTTTATGGGATATGAACCTCTTTAATTAGGTCAAGAAAGCAATGTGATTGACTGAGGTCAGTCATGCCTATTGAGCCTGTGTGTGAACATGACAAGTCAGTCAAGTAGTCAACTAGTTAAGTGTTGGAAGAGTTTCAGTTCTAAAGATTCCAGTTCTAGAAATGGAACCAAGTCCCTGAGAGAAAAACACTGGATGAAAGGGAGGAGAGTTTCTTCCTTATCTCCCCATTGGCTATTGACCAGTCCAAAGACTGGATCAGTATATCCAGCTAGTATAAAAGAGATTGAACCTGTAGGAGAGAGCATGTCGAGGTGGGAGTGATAGATGCCTGAGGAAAGGGCAGATTAAGTAATATAAATTCTCATGGAGGAGAGACATGTTGGCTATGGATTCTACAAAGGCATTGACCCTCAGAGTCCAGCAGGGAGAAATACCTAAGGGGAACTTCATGAGGACTCTGTGGAAAGACAAAAGAACTTATAGTAACTAAGGGTTGTGAGCTACCCTTTTGCCACATGTGTTCTGCACATACCTTTGTATTTTATGCTTCTGTCTAACCTCTCCATTGACCTAGTATGTATTTGTAGGAGAAAATGCCTTACACTTTTAGAGAGACTGTTTTTATAGCTACCGCTCTTTTTATTTCGTCTTAGTATATACCTTTGCTAAAAGATGAATTAAACATGGTTGATTGTTAGTGGGAAATACCAGTGGGGGCTCATGAGCAGCTGAGAATTACCCTTAGAATCCTGAGACTAGTGGTAAGCTATTTTCTGGAGAGGTGGCTCTCCAGAGAGAGGGATATGCTAATTACTCCTTTAATGACTGCTTGACTGAGGCATAAACCTGAAGAGAAATCAGAAACATGTCTTTTTAAAAAAATGGGACTCGAACTGAGCCTCGAATGGTGTTAGAGATTCTAATAGGTGGAGATAAAGAGAGAGAATAATCCAGGCATTCCAGATAAGCCACAACTCCTGCTGTAGATGGGAAAGAACACTGGTCCTGCAGTGAGAGGGCCCTTACATTATGTTTCTGATGAGTTACCATGGTGTACCAAACCAAGCACTGGACTTGGAGTCAGGAAGACCCTAGTTCAAACCCATTTCAGGACCTTGCTAGCTGAGTGACCTTGCTAGCTGAGGGACTCAGTTTCTTTGTCTGTAAAAAGATGTATTGAAGAGCACCTGCATTTCCTTCTAGTTCTATGATCCTATGATGCCCACTCCTTCTGTGACTCTGGACAAGTTATTTCACCTCTTTAAGCCTCAGTATCCTCATCTGAAAAATGAGGGAGTTGGACTAGAAAACCTCAGAGGTCCTTTCCAGCTTTAAATCTCTGATCCTGGGATTCCTTGACATGGTTGTTGGCCAGGGTGGGGATGTGCCTGTGTTTCCTGCCTTCCTTGTACATCTCTGCTCTCTACAATCTCCTCAGCCTGATCGAGCTGAACAGAGAGCCATGGTGGCATCTGCATTGCAAATTGGTAATGGTGGCCAGCTGGCCCATGACCAATCTCGAAGCCTCCACAGGACCTTCCCAGGCTAGGTACTGTCTCCAGCAGAAGATATTAGGGCTGGTGGGCAGTGGGGAGGGCAGGGGGTAGTACACTTTGACAGTATTAAGCAAATCACAAATGTCCCCTTCTTCTAACTATCCTGGGAAACAGGTCAGACAGCAGCTTCTCAATGACTCCCCATTGGCTCTCCTGAATCTGATCCTGGCTGCCCCATCCCACCATATGGTAACTGCTTCTTTCCCATACACTGCCTATGCTCAGTGTTAATAACAGCAGCTGACATTTGCACTGGGTTTTAAACTTTGCAAAGTACTTTAGGTCTATTATCTCATTGGAACCTCACAACCCTACATGTAAGTGAGAAATGCCTTATTGGCCACATTTTGCAGGAAAGTAACTTGAGGCTCAGATACAACTAATGTCATCAGCAAGTGCCAGCATGAGTATTTGAACCTAGTGCATTTAGGGTTAGGTTTTCCAAATTCAGCAATTCTGTCCTCTATGCAAATCTTAAAGCATTATATAATTCTAATTCCTCCTCCTTCTCCCTTTCTTCTCCTCCTCCTTCTTCTTCTCCTTCTCCTCCTTCTGTTCCTCTTCCTCCTCCTCCTCCTCCTCCTCCTCCTCCTCCTCCTTCTTCTTCTTCTTCTTCTTCTTCTTCTTCTTCTTCTTCTTCTTCTCCTTCTCCTCCTTCTGTTCTTCTTCCTCCTCCTCCTCCTTCTTCTCCTTCTCCTCCTTCTGTTCTTCTTCCTGCTCCTCCTCCTTCTCTTTCTCCTTCTCTTTCTCCTTCTCCTCCTCCTCTTCCTTCTCCTCCTCCTCCTCCTTCTCCTCCTTCTGTTCTTCTTCCTCCTCCTCATCCTTCTCTTTATCCTTCTCCTTCTCCTTCTCCTCCTCCTCTTCCTTCTCCTCCTCCTCCTCCTTCTTCTCCTTCTCCTCCTCCTCTTCCTTCTCCTCCTCCTTCACCTCTATCTCTAACTTTTGTATTGTAGTATGTTTGTGTTTTTTCTCCCTTCTAGCTAGACGGTGATCTCCATCATAGCATGATGTTAGCTAAATTTTGTGGCACCCCCCCCCCCCAGTAGACATTGAATTGATATTTTTTGAAGGAGAGATTTCAAGCTCCCAACACACACAGAGACAGACAGAAATGTTATACTCTAAACCCAAATAAGCATGATCACTGTGACTTCCCCTTTGGATTACCTATTCTTTGGGACTCTGATGTTTGGGGATGTCACTACTCTAATTCATTTGCCTGGATAATTAAAAGCCGTCTCTGCTTTGAATCAATAGACAGGTGATTCCTTTGAGAAACTTATACTTACTTTGCCTACAGGGTCTCTTGTATAACTGTAATTTGTGAGGGAGAGCATTAGGACAGATCACAAATTTTACAACTAGGGCACAGAGCTGCCCAGTGAGATGCCCAAAGTCACATAGTGAAAGAGCATCAGAACTCCAGTTACCTGGCCCCCAGCCTAATGCTCTCTCCATGGTTTACTGCACCTCAGTCATTCCATGACTAGACAGTAGGAGACTGGCTTGAAGCTGCCTCCCCGCAGCTCAACAGTGATGGGACCCCTGCCCTGGCTGGTTGGCTCTGAAATACTCAGGGACTTTTTCTAGAAGACATTAAAATTCAATCAGAGTAAACTGCCTATTGATTTTGCAGTTACTGCTTCAAGGGTCCCTCCTTCCTCACCTCCCCCCACCCCCATGGAGATAACAAGGAAGGATATGCTAAGACGCATGCTTCTCTGTCCCTGGCCCCCTCTTAACTCTCTCCTCAACCTCTCTCCAGGTGTGGCAGCCAGCCTTGTGTTGAGGAATAAACATTAAAGAGGAACCCAGGAGATCTGGATTCTAGTTCTGACTCTATCTCTGTCTGACTGTGTGACCTTGGGTAAGTAACTTCTCTGTTCTGTGCCTCATTCTCCTTTATAAAAAGAAAGGAGGGGGACTGGATGATCCCTAAAGTCACTTCCATCTCTAATAATTGAAAGTCTGACAGGTAGAATGAGCACCTACATAGAGCAGAATTTGGAAGAGATAACCAGTAAAGTCTCTTACACTCCAGAAAGCTGTGAGGGTATTGGAGCATGCCAGACTCGCTTTTGCATAAACCTGAACATTCAGAGCCCACTTTAAAATATTGCTATTAATAATAGTTTGCATTTATATAGCCCTTTAAGGCTTGAAAAACCATAGAAAGTGTCTGAGGCAAGATTTGAACTCGGGTCTCCTTATCTCCAAGTCCCAAGCTAAATGCCCTCTGTCACCTGGCTACCTCATCATTCTTGGTTCTTTGGCGTTAAATGTACAAAGGAAGCAATGTGTTTTAGTGGAAAGAATGCTGAGCTTGGAACCATGGGGCCCAAGACTGAGTCAGACCTCTGTCGCTCCCCACTTGGGTGACTTTGGGTCAGTCCTTTTCCTTTCTTGGCCCTCAAATTCTTTAGGTGTAAAGTGAGGGGGTTGGATTCAATGATCCCTAAGATCCCTCCTAGGTCTAAATCTATGATCCTTCTATTGCTACGTTTTTGAGAATTAGCTGTTTCAAAACGAAATACAAACTTTTAGTCTCATATTTAAGGACTGCCACCATCCAGCTCCACCATTCTTTTGCAAATTTGTGTTACGTTGTTTTGTTTCATACATTCCCCCAAAAGGGAACCACTGACTCCTCCTTGATCTAATATATCCTTCTCATTCTGCACATTCTCACAGGCCATCCCTCCAGTCTTCCTCCCCTTCTATTTTGGAAACATACATCTTCCTTCTCTTCACCTGTTGAAGCTCTTTTCTTCCTTCAGATGTCACCTTGTCTAGGAAGCCTTTTCTGTCCATCCTCTTCTCCCAATTGATCATGTTTTCTCCCGCTCCTTACATTTCTGAGACTCTTTTCCCTGGACATCTCCTTTGTCCCCATAATGCTCTCCATTGTATTGATTTGTGTTCTTATTCTTAAAGGCCACCTAGCCCAATCACCTCATTTAACAGAAGAGGAAACTGAGGTTCGTTGATTTGTCCATGGTCATAATGGTAGTAACTGAGCCAGAATTTGAACCCAAATAGAGTCAATGCTCTATATTGCCTCTTTTCCACATAAGGTTGCAAGTCTCTTGAGGGTAAGCCTTTTATCACATTAGTCTTTGGATCTCCAGGGCTTAGTCTAGGACCTTGGGTAGAACAGCTGCTTCAAAATCTTCATTGACTTGAGCTCATTTGTTTTGCTGCTTGGTAATCCACTGAGGTTGGGTGGGCTAATGAGGTGGTATTTTGACTCACAAGATTGGCACATCCCCTCAGCTAAATGGGACACTGGAACTGGCTGAATGTGGGACCTGGCTGCCTTCCCAAGAAGAACTATAATCCCTTATATTTCCATGAAAGGCATTTGGAGTCAAAGGAACTGGGCTCTGAATTGGACTGTGCTGCTTCCTATGAGTGTCGTTGACTAAGCTGCTTACCCTTTCTAAGACCCCATTTTCTCGTTTGTAAAATGAGTGCTTGGGCTATGCTACATGACATCTAAGGATCCTGGTGATTTCGTATTTATTATATCGTTTGATCTTCACAACAACCTGATGAAGTAAAAATATAGGATTTGTTTGTTCTGTTTTTGTTTTAAAATTTGATCTGTAATTTCAATGAGGTGTGGAACTTCCAGCGAGGAACCTTTAACCGTCAGTGCTGGCCAGGACTAATTCACCAATAGTCTTGGACAAGTATCTGGTGCCACAGTGATGCTGAGTCACTTGCCCAGTCTCACTATGGGTCCTCCTGATGCTGAAGCCAGTTTTCCATCCTCTATACCACACTGTCTGTCACATGTATAATTATCCTTATTTTACAGATGGGGAAACTGAGGCCCAGGAGGGAAAATTATTACAAGATCACACAGCTAGTACAGGGATGATCTGGGATAGACCTCAAATCCATGCTTTCTTGGAGTCCTGGGAGTCCCAGGAATCAGGGCCAAGGAAACCCGGTGCTGGCAAAGCTTCATTTGTAAAAAGTCTCATTAATATTTCAAACAATAGATGAATTCACAGAGCTCCCTCCCTCCATTAATAACAGAGGGCTCCTCCGGAGGGCGGCAAGGCAGGGCTAATGCATCGCTCACCGCTAGCTCTCTCCGGCAAGTCGTCATAAAGCCCATTAGGTAAGTCAGAGATCTATTGATCCCAGATGATGGATGCTAGGGTTAAATGAGGCTGGCATTTTCGGGACTGGTAGGGGGATAAGCACATAGAAGCCTGAGCTGGAGAAAGGCCTTTGGTTCTCTGCTCCCTTATCACCCAGAAGCCCAGTGCAAGTAGGGGACTGGAGGGTGTTCTGTGGTTGGTGGGGCTAAAAGTATGAGATCTGGGCCCTGAAGTGGAGAAAACTTTGGCTCCTCTGTTGAACTCCCACAGTCTTAGCTAGACCACTCAGCTAGCACATAGTCTAGAATTATAGCACAGAGAATGGGAGGGCTGGAAGAGACCTCAGGACATCAAATATAAAAACTAAAGGGGTCCTTAGAGTATGAAGCACCAAGAATTTTACAGCTGGGAGGAAGCTTAGAACAGAACTAGAAGGAACTTCAGAATGCAGAATGTTAGAATTGAAAGGGACATAGAATACAGGAGCTGGAAGGATGCTTAGAACAAAGATTGTCAAAGCTGGAAGGACCCTTAGGACAAAGCATGGTGCTGTGGAATAATATATTTGGAATCAGGAGAGCCGTGTTCAAATTTCAGCTCTGCCATTTTCATACCTGTGTGAACCTAAGTAAGTCACCCTACCTCACCCTCCCTGGGTCTCAAGTCAAATGAGTAGGTTGGACCAGATGACACATTCAGGTCTCTCCCAGCTTGAAATACTCGAATTCTATGAATGCTTCAGCTGGACGACACCTGTGAGCACAGAACACATACCAAATGAGTAGCTGATAGAGGTCCTGAACTCAGGCTTCCCTAGTCCCTTTTTAAGGGGTCTTTTTTGTCCTATTACTGCCCTGTAGTCTTAGTTATTTTTGTATGTATATCTGTGTTCCATACTCTGAGAAATCCTTGTGGGCAGAGACGACACATGCTTTCAGGGCAGCATTGTGCCTAGAAATGTTTGTCGATGAGAGTGAGGAGCCCGGAGGTACTGAGAGAGTGATGACTCTCCACTCTTGCGCTTATGTGCCAAATTGGGAGGACTGGAGCTAGGGATGGAAATTTTTCAGAATGATGGCAACAATTTCTTCGAAGTCTTCCACTGCACAATTAAAAATAGTTTCAAATGCCCTTGGGCTAAGTGCCAGGAGTGAAATTGAGTGAAGGGGATGCAAGGTGGAGTTTGATGGAGAGGGTGGGACGAAAGGGATGGGAGGGATGTAATATTCTCAAGAAGAGGGATTAAAATCAGATGAAGCTGGCTAAATTCTAAGAATGGTAGGGTGGGGCTATGTGGCAGAGATTAATCTAAGAAAAGTGAATAGTTTGAAGTGCCAGAGATGAAAGGCAAATGCCAGGGATAAAGATCAAATGCTAAGGATGAAGCTAAGCATCAGGACGGGGGATAAGACTCAAGGATAGATTCTAGGGATGAGTCTCAGTGTCACTGATGGGACCCTAAGTGCAGAGGAAAGGGGGTTAAGTCCTGGGGATGAGTCTCATTGTGGAGGTAGAAATGATGACTTTGGTGACTGAGTGTTTAGAATTAGAATCCCAAGTATGCAGAGAGGAGCTCAGCATTAGAAATAATTCAATCGCTCCATTTTACAGTTGAGAAAACTGAGATTTAAAACAATCAAGTAATTTGACCCAGGTCACAAACAGAGTAAATGGATCATAGGATCTTAGCCATAGAACTAGAAGGCACTTCAGAGGCCATCTGGTCTACCCAATACTTGTACAGGTGAAGAAAATGAAATCCACAGATGTTAAGTGACTGGCCCAGAGTGGAACAGGTGGGCGATCTGAGGTCATCTGACTCCATTGTCAATGCTCTTTCCACTCAGGGAGAGGTCGATTCAACAAATACTTATTATCAAAGGATCATAAAGTTATAGCTGAAAGGGGCTTTAGTTCATCTAATCCAGAGTCTTCATCTGACACATGTAGAAAATAAAGCCTAGAGATTTTGTGGCTTGCTTTTCCTCAAATAATGATACTGATAGTGAGAGTAACAGTAAAAACAGCATTCGTACAGTTCTGTAGGTTTGCAAAATGCTTTGCAAATATTACCTCATTTGTTCCTCACAACAAACCCTGGGAGGTAAATGATGCATTATACTTATTTTACAGATGAGGAAACTGAGGCAGGCAGAGGCAAAGTGACTTGCCAAAGCCAGTAAGAATTCAAGGCTCAGATCTTCAGATCTTTCTGACTCCAGGTCCGGTGCTCGCTATTGGCAGAACTCCCAGGCCTTCAGACTCAAATCCAGATTTCTTTCCATCACACCTGACTGTCAATTTATTATGCGTAGGTCATTAAAGTTTTGCATTTTTAACTCAAGTTTTCCTTCTCTGCTGCCTTCCTTAGAGCAACAATCATAACAAGGAAATTAACAAAACAACCCTCAACACTGAGATCACTGGACTGAAGGTTGGGAGGAAGGGGAGATTTTTATGTATGGGTTGAAGACTAGTCTGAGAGAAAAGGCAAAAAAGGAATAAGGATGAAGAGACATTTCTTTGCATAGAAAAGCATTCACGGGGTGGGGGCCACTTGGAAGGAAGTATCTTAGAAACCCTGGAGTCCAACTTGGCATCTTCAACATGCCTGGGACCTCAGAGGCCATGGAATCTAACTCAGTCAGATTCCCACTCTGATATTTCCAACATGTGACCATCCAGACTCTGCTGATAGAGCTGCATAGACAAAGCCTTCACTCGCTCCTGAAGGAAAACAAGGCAATTTCTTTCTGGGACCACAAACAGAAGAGGCTGTTGAAAAGGAAATTTCCCGTCTCGTCTCATTCTTCCGGCTACGAAAAGGCCTGCAGATCGATTCATCAGTTATTACCTCTCGGCTTCCAAAGATGGATTGTGTAGATATGTAAAATAAGTGTAACAAATAAAGAAAATACATTTAAAATGTGCAAGAATTGGCCAATTTTGCAATATTTCACCTCAATTTTATATGCTGTCATATATACTTGAAATACATGTGCGCTAAGCATGATAAATATATAGAAACTCAAGCTGTATTATTTTGCTGTAATGGGCCAGGGGAATAGTCCTGGAATAATATTCTTCCATCTCCAATAAAGGCTTTTCTCTGAAGCTATCTTAATGCTGGGAACAAAATTGGGGTGATTTCTCAAAGACTTCTTTTCTCAGATTAACCCACACACCAGGTTGGTAACTGCTAAGGTATGTGGAGGCGGGAAGGAGAGTGCTGGAGACTAGTCCTGGTTCTTCCTTTCCTATCACAGAAGGCACAGAATGTTAGAAGGTCCTTAGAACTTGAAATTTTAGAATTGTAATGTTCTAACAGACTGACTGAACTAGGAGGGACCTTAGTACACATTATGTCAGGACTGAGAGAGGCCTGAGAAGATAGCATGTCAGAGCTGGGAGGACCCTTAGAACACAGGGTGTCAGAACTGGGAGGGGCCTTAGAATCCAGGATGTCATAGTTGGGAAGCCCTTAGAACACAGAATGTCAGAGCTGGAAGGGGACTTAGAACACAGGATGTCAGAGTTGGGAGGGTCCTTAGAACAGAGAATGTCAGAGATGGAAGAGCCCTTAGAACACAGGATGTCAGAGCTGGGAGCGGCCTTAGAACACAAAACGTCAGTGCTGAGAAGACCCTTGGAACACAGGCCATCAGAGTTGGAAGGGGCCTTAGAATACAGTGTTAGAACTGGGTAAGTCTTTAGAACAGGGAATGTCAGAGTTGGGAGGGCCCTTAGAACCCAGAATGTCAGAGCTGGAAGGACTTTCGAACATAGAATGCCAGGTTTAGGTTGTTTGCTCTTCAGTTATTTCTGTCATGTCCAACTCTTTGTGAGCCCATTTAGGGTTTTTTTTGGCAGAAATATTGAGTGGTTGGTCATTCCTTCTCTAGCTCATTTTACAGAAGAGAAAACTGAAGCAAACAGGGTGACTGTTTGCTTGTGACTTGTGACTTGCCCAGGGTCACAAAGCTAGTAAGTATCTTGAGGCCACATGTGAACTCAAGAAGATGAATCTTCCTGACTTCAAGTACAATAATCTGTATCACCTGGCTGCCCATGTCTAGGGGTGAACATTAACAACACTAGAGCTGGAATGTCAGGTCAAGAAGAGATCTTAGAGACATACTCCAATTACTTCAGGTTACAGAGAAATAAGAGAATGAGATCTAAAAAAGCTAAGTGATCTGCTTGTGATCACACAAGTTAGAAATGAAACTCACACCTTCAGGGTGCCTACTGAGAAACATTAAAAGGGCCCTCTTGCTGGTGAGCACCATTGATTGATAGGAATATCCATGTAATGCCATGGACCATTTTTGAAGGCTCTACTCAAGTACACTTAATTTCATCCTGAACAAATTCTCTCTCCTTGAGTTAGTCTTCTTGGGTCTCTGGAGGTATTCTATAGGTTGCCAATAAAAATCTTCCAATACTTTCCTTTTCCAATACCTAGTATGGGTGTGTATAGACAGGCAGCTGAACTCTACCTGGGGGCTTATCGAATCTCATTCTCTGGAAGTTCTTTCTTGTATCTAACCCCTATTCCTCATGCTGTGGTTTACGTTTATTTCTCCTACTCAGTTTTCATATGATCCTTCTCTCCCTCCTTTTTTATTCTTTCCTTGTAGAGCCACAGAATTTTAGGGGTTAAAAAGGATTGTAGGGATCGTCCTACACCATTCCATTTATTTATAGATGGAGAAAAAATGACCCAAAGAAAGGCAAGGGTCAGAATCGAACCCAAGCCTTCTGACTCCAAAGTTTTCTTTCCACTACACTACAACTGGTTGTCTTTCCTCCTTTTGGCCACCTAATCAAAAGCCTTTTGCCTTAGAGGCAGCTAAGTGGTGTGGTGGATAGAGTGCTGGGTCTGGACTTGGGAAGACTTGAGTGGAAAGACACCTGCAGATCTTTATTAGCTGTATCTATACTTCTGAATTGCATGCAGGGGGTGGGAAAGGCCTTGGAAAAGGTGAGATATGAGCTGAGTCTTGAAGGAAGCCAGAGGATGGAGACCAGGAGGGAGAACATTCCAGGTATGGGAGTGAAAATGCTTGTTCAAGGAAGAGCCAAGAGGCCAGTGTCACCAGACTGTAGAGTGTGTACAGGATAGAAAGGTGTAAGAAGACTGGAAAAGCATGCACTTGAGCATGTGTGTATATGTGTGTGTGTATGTGTGTGTGTGTGTGTGTGTGTGTGTGTGTTGGGGGGGGGAAGCAGGCTATAAAAGCCTTCGAGTATTTCAAACAGAGGATTTTATGTTTGATCCTGGAGATAATAAGTAGCTACTGGAGCTTTTAGATCTCTGGAAGCCCTGGTCCTTCCTCCCATCTCTCTTTTTTTTCTGTTTCATAGGAAAAAGATGGGGAGGATTTGGTTTCTATTGGTTGGATCAAACAAGGGTGACTAGGATATTGATTCCTGGGTTTGAAGTCATGTTTACTCTCTGGCTATCACCTAAGCAGTCCTTGCAAGTTTGGGCTGCTAAGGCACTCCTCTTGTGAAGGTCATAATCTTGGGTAAGACACATGGGACAGTCAGTCCTAAGATTCTGTCCAATGGACCAAGGAAATTCTTCCTGGGGTTACTCTGCCAAGTTAAGTATGGTGGGTTAGGAAGAACTCAGGATTTGAAATCAGAGAACCTGAATTCAAACCTTCACTCTTAGGGGTGATCTCATTCACCTTGCTCTTGGTCTGAATAGGGAAAAGAGGAAAGCCCAACTCACAGCTCCTACCTCCTCTTGCTCTCTTCCTGAACAAATACCACCCAAATAGTGGCTATCAGGAGGCAGTGGGCCCCAAAGAAAAGGCTTCCTAGCACCAACTCGAGGGATGCTGGAACATTTATAGAGGAATCGCAAACCTCTACTCCTAATGATTCATCCTGAGTTCAGCCCTGTTTTTCCTAGCTTTCTGCTAGATATACCATCTGAATGGATGTCCTATTGACACCTGAAATTTATGGCCAGAACTTGTCACCTCCCTCCATCCCTCCCCTCCCAAAGCAGTTCATCTTCCCAGCCTCCTTACACGCACACTCACACACACACATACGCATATGTATACAAATATGGAACACATATAGCTATACTTATTTACATAAACAAATGTATATATTTTATAAATTATATAGTTACATATAATTTACATATTTTCATTTTATTAATTCATATAAAATTTATGTATATTCTTACATAAATTTGCTACATTACATTTAAATATACCACATTTTCACATATAAATTCATTTATATCATATACAAATTTGTTATAAATATATTGATATATAAATATATACCTATAATTCCACAGTATAACTATATGCCTATGGGCAATGCTATGAAAAGATTTAATTGTCAAAAAGAGAAGTGTATATTTGATCTTGGATGTAATAGGGAGTACCTGCAGTTTCTTGAATGGAAGGGGGGGCATACTCAGATTTGCACATTAGAAAAAAAGCATTATTCCCTTTCACTCATGCTAGATTCCAGATAATCTGGACTGCTAGTGGTTCCCTGACTTTGTTCTGTCATCCCCTACCTCCATACCTTTGTACTCCTGCCTGGAACATCATCCCTTATCACCTTGGCTACTTAAAAGCTTTGATCTCTCCTTTCTCTGTCATTCCAAGAGCATACCTTGCGAATCTTTCCTGGGCTTCTATAACAATCTAATTTGAAGTCAACCTCTTTGCATATAGGTCAAACCCAGACTTCTTAGACTCAAGGTTCCTTATTTTTATATCCCCAGCACCCCAAGAGCTGAGTGGATCCTTCATAAATGTTTGCTGAATAAACACCTCTTGTCACTGCCATGTGGTGATGTATGAAGAATGTTGGGTTTTAAGTTAAGTGGATTTAAATCTTGGCTTTGCCACTTACTACCTTGGGCAAATCACTTAAATTTCTTGGGCCTCAACTTCCTCAACTGCCAAATTGGGGGAGGAATTGTGTTAGACAACCTAGAAGATTCCTTTTACCTCTAAATATATGACCCTATGATTCTAGAATAGAAAAGGAGATGAGAGACTGCTTGAGCTGGCAGGGGCATGAGAACACTGAATGTTAGAACACGGAATGTCATAGAAGTGACAAAGCCCAGAAAGGGACAATAATTTGTGCTTAAGTCTAGGCAGGTTGACACTCTTTTTGGAGGAAAGCATAGGTGGTCTTCTTGATCAAATTCAGACTACTAGCCATGGGGAGAACCAGGATTCAAGCACAGATATGTAGGTTGCAAGTCTGGGGCTCTTTCTGCTACCCTATCCTGCCCCTCAAGGCAACCAGATGGTTCAGTGGATAGAGCCCCAGGCCTGGAGTCAGGAAGACTTGAGTTCACATTCAGACTTAGACACTTTCTAGCTGTGTGATTCTGGACAAGTCATTTTACCTTGTTTGACTCAGTTTCCCTATCTGTAAAACAAACTGGAGAAGGAAATGGCAAATCACTCCAGTATCTTTGCCAAGAAGACCTCCAATGGGGTCATGGAGAGTTGGGCACAACTGAGACAACCAAACAGCAACATACTGCCCCTTAAGCTGTTGTCTCTGTGGGATCTGAATAATGGAGTTACAAGGGACCCCTCATCTTGCAGATGAGAGAGGTTAAGTTACTTGCCCAAGTTCATCTAGAGATGAAGTAAGGATCTGAATTCAGGCCTGTTCCTTTTTTCCTCCCTTAGGTATGTGTGGAGGGCAGAGGAATGGAGTGGGGGTTGGAACAGTAAGAGACAAGCATTCTCCCTTCCCCCAAACTCCTTTTCCTTCTCAGTCTCCCCCTCTGACTCATCCTCTTCTCTGCCCTCCGAAGAGCGAAGGAAGGGAGTTGACCTAACTCTCCCTCTTCAGGAAATGAATGTACTTGTTCCCAGAGGACCCTCCAACCAAACGGTAATTGTTGAGACAACTCTACCCGGAGTGGTGGTGAGGAGGGGGCCTCTGGCAGGGCTGCTGGTGTGTTAGGGCCATCCCTACCGTAAATCTTCCTGAAGACCATTAAAGGCCTTGCAACTCAGAGACAAATTAAGAAGCAGGAGGATCAATGTTATTTTTTCCACAAGCTGAATTCATAACAGTTTATGGCAAAATCAATGCAAATCTTCATGAATAAAGTGGTGGCAGGTGCACATTACAGAATAATAAGAGAGGATGAAAACCCCACAGCCAACCAGCAGAAGTGTCAGGTCACTGCAAAGGAGGCAACTGATGGCCAACCGTTTATCTGCCCCATTGGCTCTGATCTTCAGAGCTGCAAGAGATCTGGAGAAGAGAGAATGTCAGAGCTGGGAGGGCCCTTAGAACACAGGATGCCAGAGCTGGGAGGGTCCTTAGAACACAGAATGTTGGAGCTGGGAGGGCCCTTAGAACACAGAATGTCAGCTGGGAGGAACCTTAGAACACAAGATGTCAGAGCTGGGAGAGTCCTTAGAACACAGGGCTGGGAGGGGCCTTGGAACAGAGAATGTTAGAACTGGGATACAGAACATCAGAAAGCTGGCCCAAGTATCCAGAAAAAGTGCCAAGCAAAAGGATGAGTTAGATCAGGTGAGAGGAAGCAGTCTGTGCTGCTAATGGCTTATGGCCCCAAAGCTTCTGCATGACTGTGGCTCAGGACTGATGTGTCACTGTTATGACCTATTTATCATTCAGTTGCATTTTCTTCCTTCCCTTCCTCTGCCCCCAATTTTAATTAGATATTGATAACAGATGTTGGTGCAATGTATCCCCCATGGTCCAGGGCTGTGTGGGGCAGAGAGAGGCAGCTGCAGAGGAATGGGAGATGGGCAGAGACGAGAGAGGCCACTCATTCCCACTTCATTCATTCAATTCATCAAGCCAGCATTTATTAGCACACTTACTATGCGTCAGGCACAGTGCTGGCTGTTGGGGTTGTAAAGACAATAATAACATGGTCCTTGCCCTCAGGGAGCTCCAATTACCCTGGGATAAAGGGTGGGACCATAATTATATGTACGAAAACAAGTGAATAGGAATTAGGCACCTATAATGGCAGAAAGCAGCCTTAAGCCAAGACCCTTTGGTGCAGAAGCCACACAGTCGTCAGTCTACAGTGAAAAGAGAAGTAGTCTTAGAGGGATAGGAGGCAGCATGGTACCACGGTAGTCCTGGGTCTGAATCTTAAGTCGGCTCCTCACTAGCGAGGTGAACTTGGGCTAGTTGCTTCTTTTCTCTGGCCTTCAGTTCCATCAGCTCAGGTCCCTTTGCATTGCTAAATTATAAGAGTGTTTTATAAACTTTGTTTTCTCCCTAGACATAGACTCAGTGGAGATACTCTCTCTGTATCCTGGTGTTATGTTCAAGATTTGCCTATTTGGAAGAAGGTATACATATCTTCTCAACTCTGGTTCCCCTGTCTTCTGCTCCATACGTGCAGGAGACATCATAGGAGCAGAGAGATTTAGAGAGATTGGATGGGACCCTAGAGGACCTTCTGAATGGGGACATTCATTCACTAGCTTGGGACCAGAAGCCCAGAGGCGCCATCCCCTGCCTCTACCTCTCCAACCTTGCATTGGCAGCTGGTTTTTAACATCCTGAGGCGGAGAGCCCTAGTCTTCCAAGAAGGAGCAAAACAGGGGGAAGGGTGAGATCAAGGGAGAGGTAGGGAGCGCACAGCCCAGGAGCCCTGGTGGGACTTTGGCTTAGGACCGATATGTCAACAGTATGGTTCAGTTACATTTTCTTTCTTTGTTTCCCCCACATCCATTTTAATTAGAGGATGTCTTGCCCAACTTCCTCCTTTTTCAGATGGGCAAACTGAGGTCCAGAGAAGTTATTTGACTTACTCAAGATCACATGAGCAAAAGCAAGAAATGTGGGTTTTGAACTCAGGCCATCTGCTGTCAGAGTCAGTTTTCTTTCCAATGGGTCATGTTGCCTCTCATGCCCCTACCACATAAGCCTTGTTTGGGTGGCGATTTTCCAGCTCTTTGGTTTGCCCATACATCTATGACTAGGACCAGGTACAGACAATAGGCTAGACTGGTTAGCTGGGAGGTGGTGAAGGGGGCAGAGACATGGCAGAGGGGAGATGACACTCACTGTGGTATCATCTGCAGAAGGAAGCAGGGGATCTTGGGTAGCATCCTAAACTGGGTACCAATAGACTTACAGTATAATCCTTGCTCTGTCAGACTTCCACTGGGATTTTGGATAGGTCACAACTGCACTGGGTCTCAGTTTCCTCATCTTCAAAGTGAGCCTGTAATTATCCACTAATGATTTCATGTGGATCACCACCTGACCAGACAGAGGCTGCAATTCCCCCCTTCCCCATTCCTCCTCCTGCCCAAAGTTCTCAAAGAGAGATGGAATTCTGAGCATTTGTCCTATCTCTTAAGGGAGCAGGGAGAAAGAAGAGAAGGGAATAAGCATTGATAAGCACCTACTACGTGCTAGGCATTGTGATAAAAGCTTTTTATAAATATTTTACAAATATTATCTCACTTAATCCTCACAATAACCCTGCAAAATAGCTGTTATTATTACCCCCATTTTACAGTTGAAGAAACTGAAGCTGCCAGAGATTAATCAACTTACCCTGGGTTGCAGTTTGTAAGTATCTGGGGCTAGATTTGAACTCAAGTCTTCCTGACTCCAGGTTCAGTGCTCTATCTACTGAAGGATGCTAGCATCAGCATTGGGAAGTGGGTGCTATTATTAGTCTCATTTTACAGTTGGGGAAACTGAAGAAATCAAGAGTTGGTTGTTTTTTTAATGACTTGCTTAGGGTCACCTCCTGTGCTTCTTAAGACTAAGTCAGGGAATGCTTGGTCTCCAAAAACCAAGAAAGCAGAGTTCAGGCTCTTTCAAACACACAAAGACTTTGAGTATGGCCCTGGTTTTGAATGAGATATCTGCTGTCTAAGACCAGCCCAGCAAAGTGCGGAAATCTCCAATACCAGGTTGAGTATTTTTGTCCATATAAACTCATGACCATCACGTACTGAGGCTCCCGCTGGTGGGCAGATCACTAAATTTATGAATTCATGAAACCCTGTGTTAGGGTTGTAGGGAACTGAAAGTAGGCACAACCTCCCTCCCTTTCTCATAGAGGTGGGAGACCGTGGGTATGGAACGTTGCATATACTGTGAGACTCAATTGATGTAGGCATTAATTTTTTGCTAGCTGTGTTTCTCTCTTTTTTCCTTTTTATTCTTTGTCACAAGGAGGGGAGTGGTGGAGAGAGGGATGCCTATGTAGTTGAAGGAGATATGAAGACAGAAGACACCAAAAACATTTTTTTAAAGTGTGCAAGTCACATGACATAAAATGGAGAAATAAGCCAGTCTCAAAATAACTTCCAATACTTATTACCTCATATCAACTAGTAATATGACAAGTATATAGATATTAAAATTATAACAAGGAGAGAAGATAGGAAATACTTTTACCTCTCTATTCCAGAGGCAGCTGGAGCAACAATGGATAGAGTTCTGGACCTCAAGTCAGGATAGACCTGAGTTTATATCTGACCTTATTCATTTGCTAAGCAAATTATTAAAAAAAAAACAAAACTTTATTTGCCTCAGTTTCCCCAACCGTAACATGAGGATAATAATAGCACCTGCTTCTTAGTGTTGCTGTGAGAACCAAATAAGACATTTAAAAAGCACTTAACACTTGCCTGGCACATAGTAGGTACTCAATACATACTTCTTTCTTTCCTTCCTACACACGGAAAAGCCTCTCCTGCCCCATACCCTGAAGTTTACAGCAACAATCTCCTCTTTTAGTTTTAGCTGAGGTTAATTTTAATACTTCCCCTTACCCCACAAAATGGCAGTATCCCAATCTGCCCTCTCCTATCTATTCCTTGACAAGAGAGGGAAGATTAATATTCATCCTTGGTTCTGTTGGAGATTGTGAACAATTTGTGGTAGAAGGAAACAGTAGTAAAGAGACAATCCATATAGAGAGAAATCTCTCTCTCTCTCTCTGTGTGTGTGTGTGTGTGTGTGTGTGTGTGTGTGTGAAATACAGGTACAGTTGAACTCCATCCCCTATGGAATTTTTACATGATGAGTAGCCAGAAAATGACAGCCCCAACCCCTTCCCCACCTTGAGTATGGCTCTGAAATCCCCCGGACCTGATGTCCTGGACAAGAGAAAATATGGATGCTATGGGTGGAGAAGGGGACAAGTTGTGTAAACGCATAACATAGTGCTGTGTTATCTCAAGGTAATGCATCAGAAGAGAAATTCTAGAGCTTCTATTTGTGGCTGGGAAAAGAGACAAACCTTAGCAACTATCTTAGGGTAGAGAGCAAGAACTCCAAAAGATAAAGCATGGAGATAAGCTGAGCTTCCAAGCAGAAAATCTAGTAGAGAGATTCATGAAGAAAAATAAACAGGGAAGCCAAGAAAGGTAT
Source organism: Notamacropus eugenii (assembly GCF_028372415.1). Taxonomy (NCBI): domain Eukaryota; kingdom Metazoa; phylum Chordata; class Mammalia; order Diprotodontia; family Macropodidae; genus Notamacropus; species Notamacropus eugenii. Next base: position 57,395,603 of record NC_092876.1, read on the forward strand.
AGATGTAGAAAAGAAATATCGTAATATAAAAAAATAAACCCCCTCCCTCAAAGAAAGCAAGGCAATAAATTCTGCCTCTACCAGCAATAATGGATTAATATAATAAACTAAAAAATAGTTCAAAAGAGAATGGGAAAATCAAAGGAGAAAATAAGGATGGTATTAGGAGTGAAAGATGACAAATGGGAATTAGTAAATTTAGAACACATGACAGAGAATCTATCTAAGACAGTAGAGATTCTGGTAGAGAATGGCAAATATGGAACTCAAGAGTATAGATCTGGAGGCCAAACTGGCAAACCAAAATCAGAGAACCACAGCGCTTTGCATTTTTATACAAATCAAAGACACTGCTCTTAAGGATAGGATAAACAGAGATTATTTGCAAGCACAGGTCTTCCAGAAAAGAATGATGAAATCAAAGTCCTGAGTATGATGCCAGTGGGAATAATTGAAGAAAATTATCTGGAGACATTGACAACATTGGGAACACAGTACTGAGAAATAGAATCCATGGACCACTGACTAGGAGAAATTCTAACATTCAATCATTAAAGGTCACAGTGGTTAAACTTCAGAATCACAATGTCCAGCAACAAATATTGTAAGCAGCAAAGAAAAGGACCTTCATTTATCAAGGAAAATAATTTTAAACAGTCCAGGACTACTTTATATCTGAGAAAACAAATGAGAAATTCAATTGTGATCTATAAAAAGCAAGAAGGGTGTAGCGGAATCCCAGGATAGCATCATATATTGATGTTACTCAGTGAAAATAGAAGAATTTCCTCAGAAAGAATCGAGTGACAAGGGGAGAAACACAAGAAAAGTACAATTAGTAAGAAAAATAAAAATCATACCAACTCTTATGATTCTAGGACAAAAGCAGGCTATTGTTCTAACATTTATTAATTTTTCATTGAGAGCTCTAACTTCTGGCCTATATTCATTCCTAATTTCTTCCTTTATGAATTTTCTTTTTTGTCTTTATCTATTCGAGAGTTTCTTATTGTTATTGCATGTTCTCTCAAAAGTCCACCAGATTCTAACTCTCATCAAGCTTTATGGACTCATTTTCTTTCAAAATATTTGATAAATAAGCTTTGGTTTCTCTTTAAGATTTTATTCATTATTTTGTTTTGTTTTGAGGATGTTCTCTGTGGGTTTATTTTCCTGCCCACTGAGCTTTTTTTGAGGTGTTTTCTAGCATTGTCTTAGGTATTTTAGCCTTTTTTGGGGCGAGGGAATTGGTATTTCTCTTTCCACTCCTTGGGCCTTTCCCCTTCCCTGGTGGACAGACCCACAAGGATGGACTCCCAGCTTACCTGAGCATCCAGGTTGGGTAAAATGAAGATGGCTGGCCTGAGTTTCCACCCTGAGTAACTGCTGGCAGGTGAGGACCTTCTCCAGTTGTTTTTTTGTAATCCTCTTTCTGTCAAGTTCTATTCAGCCACCTGTACAAGTATACCAGTCTATCTCATCACTCCCAGCAATATCTTCTTTTTCTTCAAATTCTTTAGATGAATAAGTGCATGTCACTTCTTTTAAGGTCTCTGTCTGTCTGTCTGTCTCTCTCTGTCTGTCTGTCTCTCTCTGTCTCTGTCTCTCTCTCTGCCTGCGCAACACTAGCCCAGGACTCCCCACTCCAGATCTGGGTCCCAAGGCACAAGCCTGCAAGTTTGTCCAGGCTTGCTGCCTGCCACAGGTTTGGGGATGTCAATGAGTGATTACACTTCTCCAGTGTTAACATTCGATGTTTTTACCTTGAGGTAGGATGGAGAGATTGGGCCTCTGTCTTCTATGGATTTAGCAGTAATTACTCAATCCCTGGCACATAATTCCTTACTTTGGTTTGGTATTAAAGGGTGGAAGAAGTTTTCAGAAAAGGACTCATCTTGCTGAAATCAGCTGACCTTACACCTCTTGAATCTTAAACGAAAATTCTTTTCTTTTTTGAGGAACAAAGAGAAAACAATGAGAGGTCAGCAAGGGGGTAAAAAGATGGAAGGTACTATTGATTTTTTTAGGAATCAAAGAAGGGAAGAAGAAATAAATGAATTAACAATCCATGGACTAAATACCATTACTTCCTAAGTGTACTGTTATTTTATTGGGTGTGGGGGAGATGTTGGTGAGGGGAATATTTAGAGAACAATTGTTTAGGCTGGAAGAAAGGAGGAAGCTGGAAATACACTCTTGTCAACCCTGACTTTGGGAGGATTCAGGGGGAAAATCTCTTTGGTCCCCCCTGGGGGATTAAGGAAAGTAGTGTAAGAACAGTAGGCCAAAGGGTCCTGGTGTTAGCAAGCAGGAGGCATGTGGGGAGACTAGGTAAGGGAGGGCATGAAAATGTATTCACCTAAAGGGAGGAGTAAGAGGGGCTCCTATCTATATTTTTAGAAGAGAATGGATATGTCAGGAAACCCATTAGCTCTTAGCAAGAAGTGGTCTTCCTGAAAAGTAGCTCCTTCCAGGACAGAGGGTATATGGGAATCGGAGGGCACCCAGCCATGCAGGGAGGTGGGGCCAGGGGTATTGCAATAGCACATCTTTACTGAGAATACACAGGTAAATGAATGTGAAGCTGTGGAGCAAGACCAAGTCAGCAAGCATTTATTAAATTCCTACTGTCTCAGACTGGGGTTCCAAAACCCAGTAAAAATAGTCCCTGCCCTCAAGTAGCTTCTATTCTAGCAGGGTGGGAGTGGGGGGAGAGACAACATGTAACAAGGCTGTTGTCCCCCAGAATGTTTCCCTTGAATGAACTGCAGAGAAATAAAGGAAGAACCTGTGGGTATATACCCTATGCATAGTAAACTAGATTTCAGAATAGACTAGAAGGGAAGAAAAATGAGGGAGAAGAAATAAATTAATACTTCTTGGAAAAGAGTGCCACAGATGAATGATGTTCAAGATAAGAAGATGAATAAATGGGTGGAGAGACAGGGAATATTCTGAACCATACTCTTATCTTGGCTGGGAAAGAATACAGTATGAGGGAAAAAATGCATAGATAAATAAAAAGGAAGTAAGAGAGGGTTATAATTTCAGTAACCTCAAGAAACTGAGTAGAATAGGGAAAGAAGGAGTAGGTAAGATGAGACTGTTGGGAGAAACTGGGGTCAAATTAGGATAACCACGGCTAAGAGCAGGGATCAAATTCTGGCTTGAAAGAGGAGCTAGGAAGAGAGTGATGGTGGAAATTGATGGAAAATAATTTCTCTGATAGATATACAGTCTCATTGTTGTAGGCAGTTTCTCATGTTATGGATCTCCACGCAACCTGTTCAAGTTCATCAACCTAGATACCATAGAGAGAAGTTCCAATGCAGGAAGCATAGTGTTGGCATACTACTCATACAGAACAAAACCTCAGAAAAAAGCCAGCAGTAAAACCTAGGACCTCCAGTGTTTACATAGGGATGGTCAAAGTTTAGGCAACAAAAGAAAAGGATTGAGTTCCTAACACAAGATGCCAACTTTGACCTCATAGGTATTGCTGAGATTTGGTAGGATGAAACCCATGGCTCAGATATGCTTCTGGATTTGTGTTCCTTATTCAAATGAAACAAGATAGGGAAACAATGAGTATATGCAGGTGGGGCATTGTGCATTAAGAAGAAATATGCATATGAGGAATTTCAGAAACCAGAGGAAGTAATGATGAGAACACCGAGGTCAGTGGAGGGAGAAACAAGTAATTTTGTTATTGGAGTGTCCTATAGACCATCTGGATAGAGGGATGAAATAGATGAGGAACTGGGCAAACAGATTACAAGCCTAGGACAGAGGCAGTCATGGTGGAAGACTTCAGACATTCATCTGCTGGCTCTCTCACTCTGCCAAAAGCAAAACACCAAATAACTCCTTGGTTTGTGTTCATGACAATTTCATCCTTCAAAACAAGGGGAAATTCCATTTGGGATCCTATTCTCACTGCAACCAGGGTTTTGACCATGACCACATCTCCCAAATAGAAGCAGCCACATGGGAAATACCAGAGAGCAGCTTCTAGCAGGAGCCATTTTGCATTATCTTCACTAATTCAGTTTATGGCACCCATGCTATGAGTGAACAAGACCCTCACTCTATGGGCACCAAAGAAAAAGAGAAAAAGGGTGTTCCAGTCTGGTCATTTTAAAGATGCAATAAGTTCCAGCAATGCAACCAGTGGAAAGAGGCTGATCCCAGTGACACAGTAGGAGAAGGCAGCATGAATTCTGCCAGGTTCCTGGAGTTTCCTATATGGCTGCTTCCATTTTAAGTGATTTGAGCATATACAAAATCCAGTTCCAGTTACATAAACTGCAGGGAAAAGCTAAAAATGAAAATGGTGGGCACCCTCGAAACAAGTGACCACTTCTTTTAGAATTTGTGATAGAGGAAAGGAAATGCAGGCATAGAATGACATGTGCCCTAGATTTGGGGAGAACAAATTTTAAAAGCTTCAGAAAAAAAAGATAGCTAGGATCTCACAGACTACAATTCTATGGCTGAATTGAGTCAGGGAGAATAGGAATTGTTCAAAAAGAAATAATTCCAGTGAGAAAGAACAATGAGTGCTGTGAGAAGGGACTGATGTAGATGCACAGGGAACTCACTAACCAACTTTGACTTCTTAAAATGTGCAAAAGATAAAAGCAAGAGTGGAAACAGAGGATGAAAACAAGAACATGGCGATATTCTGTAAAAATAGTCAAGAGAGCTGAAAGTTCAGAATGAGTTATGGATGTCAAAGGAAGCAAAGGATAACTTAAAAGTGTGTGTGTGTGTGTGTGTGTGTGTGTGTGTATGTGTGTGTGTGTGTGTGTGTGTGCTGACCAATACTGGGAGAGTCAAAGAAAAGAAAGGGAAGGGGAAGGGAAGGACATTCCCTTGGGGGTGGGTGGGGCAAGGATAATTGACAGAAAGAAAGAATGGAGAATTATTTAATTCTGATTTTGTTTCCATTTTCCTTTTTCCCATAGGTAGAATTTATTCATTTTTTTATTCATCCATTCATTCATCCATCCATCCATCCATTCATTCATTCATTCATTTATTTAATTTATTTAACTTTTAACATTCATTTTCACAAAATTTTGGGTTCCAAATTTTCTCCCCATTTGTCAACTCCCCCCACCCCAAAACACCGAGCATTCTAATTGCTCCTATCACCAATCTGCCTTCTCTTCTATCATCCCTCCCTTCCCTTGTCCCCATCTTCTCTTTTGTCCTGTAGGGCCAGATAACTTTCTATACCCCTTTACCTGTCTTTCTTATTTCCTAGTAGCAAGAACAGTACTTGACAGTTATTCCTAAAACTTTGAGTTCCAACTTCTCTTCATCCCTCCCTCCCCACCCATTCCCTTTGGAAAGCAAGCAATTCAATAAGGGCCATATCTGTGTAGTTTTGCAAATGACTTCCATAATAGTCGTGTTGTGTAAGACTAACTATATTTTCCTCCATCCTATCCTTCCCCCCATTGCTTCTATTCTCTCTTTTGATCCTGTCCCTCCCCAAGAGTGTTGACTTCAAATTGTTCCCTCCTCCTATTGCCTTCCCTTCCATCCTCCCCCCCCACCCTGTTTATCCCCTTCTCGCCCACTTTCCTGTATTGTAAGATAGGTTTTCATACCAAAATGAGTGTGCATTTTATTCCTTCCTTTAGTAGAATGTGATGAGAGTAAACTTCACGTTTTTCTCTCACCTCCCTTCTTTTTCCCTCCACTAAAAAGTCTTTTGCTTGCCTCTTTTATGAGAGATAATTTTCCCCATTCCATTTCTCCCTTTCTCCTCCCAATATATTTCTCTCTCACTGCTTAATTTCATTTTTTTTAAGATATGATCCCATCTTATTCAATTCACTCTGTGCTGTGTGTGTGTGTGTGTGTGTGTGTGTATAATCCCACCCACTACCTAGATACTGAAATGTTTCAAGAGTTACAAACATTTTCTTTCCATGTAGGAATGTAAACAGTTCAACTTTAGTAAGTCCCTTATGACTTCTCTTTGCTGTTTACCTTTTCATGCTTCTCTTCATTCTTGTGTATGAAAGTCAAATTTTCTTTTCAGCTCTGGTCTTTTCATCAAGAATGCTTGAAAGTCCCCAATTTCATTGAAAGACCATTTTTCCCCCTGAAGTATTATACTCAGTTTTGCTGGGTAGGTGATTCTTGGTTTTAGTCCTAGTTCCTTTGACTTCTGGAATATCCTATTCCAAGCCCTTCAATCCCTTAATGTAGAAGCTGCTAGATCTTGTGTTATCCTGATTGTATTTCCACAATATTTGAATTGTTTCTTCCTAGCTGCTTGCAACATTTTCTCCTTGACCTGGGAACTCTGGAATTTGGCCACAATATTCCTAGGAGTTTCTCTTTTTGGATCTCTTTCAGGTGGTGATCTGTGGATTCCTTGAATACTTATTTTGCCCTCTGGTTCTAGAATCTCAGGGCAGTTCTCCTTGATAATTTCATGAAAGGTGATGTCTAGGCTCTTTTTTTGATCATGGCTTTCAGGTAGTCCCATAATTTTTAAATTGTCTCTCCTGGATCTATTTTCCAGGTCAGTTGTTTTTCCAATGAGGTATTTCACATTATCTTTCATTTTTTCATTCTTTTGGTTTTGTTTTGTGTTTTCTTGGTTTCTCATAAAGTCATTGGCCTCCATCTGTTCCATTCTAATTTTGAAAGAACTATTTTCTTCAGTGAGCTTTTGAACCTCCTTTTCCATTTGGCTAATTCTGCTTTTGAAAGCATTCTTCTCCTCATTGGCTTTTTGAACCTCTTTTGCCAATTAAGTTACCCTATTTTTCAAGGTGTTATTTTCTTCAGCATTTTTTTGGGTCTCCTTTAGCAAGGTGTTGACCTGCTTTTCATGCTTTGCTTGCATGTCTCTCATTTCTCTTCCCAGTTTTTCCTCCACCTCTCTAATTTGATTTTCAAAATCCTTTTTGAGCTCTTCCATGGCCTGAGCCCATGGTATATTTATTTTGGATGTGTGGGATACAGAAGCCTTGACTTCTGTGTCTTTCCCTGATGGTAAGCATTGTTCTTCCTCATCAGAAAGGAAGGGAGGAATTATCTGTTCACCAAGAAAGTAACTTTCTATAGTCTTATTTTTTTCCCTTCTTTGGGCATTTTCCCAGCTAGTGACTTGACTTTTGAGCTTCCTTTTCACACCCACCTTGCCTCCAGATCTGCCCAGCCAGAGTTTAGGGGCTGAGATTCAAATGCTGCTTCCCAGCCTCAGGGCTTGGGGTGGGGGCAAAGCTGCTATTCAGTGTGAGATTAAGTTCAGGTGCTCATGTGGGGGCAGGGCCACCACACGGGACTCAGTTCCTTCAGGGGGTTTATGCAGAGACCTTCAACAATGGATCTGGGCTTCTGCCTGCTTGGGGAGCCCCTGTCCACCGCTGCCCCCCACTACTGCCTCCCAAGGGGGCCTGAGTTATGGGGATACCCCACTCCTCTCTCGACCAGCCAAAGAGACCCTCTCACAGACCCTTGTCACCTGTGGGTGGAGGAACCTGCTGGGCTGCTGGAGATTCTGTCCCTGAAGCCTGCTCAGATCTGCTCCTCTCAGGTGCTGCATGGCCAAGGCAGGGCTGGGCTCTGCTGTGGGTCTGGGGCGCAGCGGATTTCTCATCAGGTTTTCAGGGCTCTCTGGAACAGAAATCTCCTCTGCTCCATTGTTCTGTGGCTTCTGCTGCTCCAGAATTTGTTGGGAGTTCTTCTTTGCAGATATTTTATGGGCTGTGGGTTTGGAGCTAGCATATGTGTCTGTCTTTCTACTCCGCCATTTTGGCTCCTCCTTGTTTCCATTTTCTTTAACCTGGAAATGACAAAATGAGATTTGCTGATAGGGAGCTGGTGCCCTAGATTAGTGGGGAGAGGGAGAACGCACCTAGTTACCTTTGATGAATTAAAGTCACGTGGATCAGGTAAATCACATCCTCCTGGATTGAAAGAACCAACAGAAACATTTGCTGAACCCTTACTTGCAGTATTGAAAAGATCATGGACAAAGACATCAGTATCACAAGATTGGAGAAGGGCTAATATTTTCCTAATTAAAAACAAAACACACAAAATAGAGGACATCAGAGCCTATGAACTCTATAGGTCAGGGAGCTTGACTTTGACTCCCAGGAAAACTCTAGAAAATTTCATTAAGGACATGATTGAGGGACATCTAAAAAGGGAAAAGGTAATTTCAAGGAGCCAGTGTGACTGCAGTTTCACAAGGATGCCGTGTCAGACTAACCTCATTTCCCTTTTTGATAAGATTACTAAATTGGTAGAGAGAGAAATGCTTAGAGGAAATGGTAGAGAGGTAGATAAAAACTTCCATACATTTCAGTAAAGCATCTGATAAAAGTATCTCCTACTGTTCTTGTGGAGAAAATGGGGAGATATGATCCAATTGATAATACAATTAGATGATTTGGAACTGGTTGGGTGGCCTGTCTCAATGAGCAGCTGTAACTGATTCAAAATCATCTTGGCAGGAAGTTTCCAGTGGAGTGACCCAGGGATCTGGGCTTGGCTTGGGCTGCTTAATATTTTTATCAATGGTTTGTACAAAAACATGGATGGTGTGCTTATTGAATCTGCAGATGATACAAAGCTGGAAAGCATAGCTAACACAGTGGATGGTAGAGTGAGAATTCAAAAAGATCTTTCCAGGCTAGGGGACTGGACTGAATTTAACAATATGAAATTCAATGGGGACAAATGTAAAGGCTTACATTTTAGGTCTTTTTTTTAAGCATTGACTGTATAAATACAGGATGGAAGAATCATGTTTAGACATGCAATTATTCTGAAAACAATCCATTAAGACATGGATATTAAGTTCAATATGAGTTAACTAAAATAATGTGACCTTGGGCTACATCTGAAGGCAAGAATAAAAAATCCTCTGACCTTATCTGGAGTATTGTGATTAATTTTGGGCACTACACTGTAAAAAGAAGAGCACTGATAAACTAGAAAGTGTCCAGAAAAAAGCAACCAGGATAATCTCGGTGTGAGGAATCTGAAGCCTTGAGGCCAAATGTGGCCCTCTAGATCCTTGGGTGTGGCTTTTTGACTGAGTCCAAATTTTACAGAACAAATTCTATTACTAAGGGGATTTGTTTTATCAGGTTTGGATTCAGTCAAAGAGCTGCCCGTAAGGGCTGCACTTGAGGACCTTGAGGGCCACATGTGGCCTCAAGGTCACACATTTCCTACCCCTAGGAAAGTTCATCATATGAGGATTGGGTGAAGAAACTAGGGGTTTCGAACCCGGAGAAGAGAAGATTCTGGAGAGACATGAGAGCTTTATTAAAATATCTGAAAAGCTATAGATCTTCACACAGCCAGAGAAATCAGCTTTCTTGTGATGAATTTCCAGCAGTGACTCCAGCCTGTCTCTAGCTATGCAGCAAGATAATGCCTCTCTTCCAATCAGAAAATTTCTTGCAAGCCAGCTGAAGATTCAGCTGTCTCAGCTGGAAGGCTACAAGGCTTCTGTGTTTCCTATCCCTGGCTTCTTGCAATTTCACTTACACTCAATGCACTCTCTTACTTCTTCTTACTTTGGCTTTCTCTCCTGCTGGCTTTTTAATAGCCTTTAATACCTTCAGACAGAGTCTCCTAGTGGTCAGTGACTCATCTTTATTTTATGAAGTAAAATTCATCAAATTCATCTTTTTGTCAGTTAGGAACCCAACAGTTCTAACATAATTCTTTTCATTGTCCCCAAATTTGTTTAATTTATTAATTTTATCATATATGTTAAATGGCATAGCCCAACTCTGATACACATAATCTTTAAAACTCTAAAAACAGTCATATGCAAATAAGTTCATGGATCTAAATGCTCTCAGTCAATGTTCTCACCTTCAGACAGACACTCCTAGCATAGTCACATGAAGGGCAACTCTCTTTCTGGTCCTCAGAAAAAATTTGTGTCTTTTCTCAACATTTTACACAAGAAAGTACTTCTTCACAATTTTACTGTCTATTTTTCTTATACAAGTATTCTTTTTCTGCTCTTTTCAGTAACCAAAACTGTAATATACTAAAGACTTACATAGGCATGAAGGTTCTATGCAGTTGAGAGGTCTTTGGTTTCATTCTTATCCACATACATACACACACATACTTGTATATACACACTCTTTTTTTTTTTGCTCATCCTCATCTATTTTTTCTGCCTTTACATTGATGTCATCAAGAATCACAGTATTTATTGATTCCATCTGGAGGGTCTTCTTGAGCTCTGTGGAATTTCTCTGCATCTTCATCCTCTTTAACACATGTTGGTACATAAGCTACACTTTTTTTATCGTGGTCTTTTTATAAATACTGTAATACAAGATGATCAAATATCCCATGAAATTATGTTTCTTGATGCCTTGAGCACACAATAAAAGCAGCTCTGCTAACTCACTAGTTTGTCTTTCCAAGGAGAAGTCTTTCTTCACTTTCATCACAGCTTATTCTTTTAGTGGTTTCATATATAGAATGTCATTATCAATATGATTCAGACCTAAAAGTATGTCCATTCATCAGTCACAGAATCAAAGAATCTCAGAACCTTAGAGCTGGGAAATATTTCAGTGTTCATGGAGTCCAACCTATACCTGAAAGGAATCCCTACTATGACAGACTTGACAAGTGGTCTTTCAACTTCTACTTGAAGATCCTGAAGGAGGAGAAGACCACTATTTCCTGGGGCAGTCTATTTTAGTTTTGAATAGCTCTCATGAAGCCCAAATAGGTCTCTTTGGGTCTTTTACACACTGATTCTGGTTCTGCCCTCTCAAGCCAAGTCTTGTTTTTCTTCTACACAAATAGCTCTTCAAATATATAAAGGTGACTATCACATCTCACTTGAGTATTCTCTTTTCTATAATAAATAGCCATAGTTCCTTTAACCTACTTTCATATTAAATTGATTCAAGGTCTTTTGTCAACCTGGATACTTTCTTATAAATTTCACCTGCCCCCAAACTTATCCATGCCCTTAAACTGTGGGGGCTAGACTAAATGCAATATTCTAGAAATGGCCTAATCTGGAACCAACCCTTCTTATTCATAGAGGCAATACCTCTTTTAATGCAGCTCAATTACATTACCCCCAGGTGTCATTGGACAAGGAACTCAGAGTACTGAAGATTAGGTTTAAATTTATAGATGATTTTAAAATGCGATCCTTTAGTATCTTCTTGACTCTGCTAGCATTGCTTCAAAAGTCAGCATAGGAAAGAAGGTCATTTTCTCTCTTGGTTTCCTGGGATGCTATGGTAAAATGAGCCATCTCCAAGTATCTAGTCTACTAATGATGATCCTTACCATACTTAACTTAGGGATCCTCAGAAGGCAATCTTCATCTGCTGCCAGTACCATTCTTAAAGTCTTGCAAGAATCTTCCAGAGTCTGCATCTTTGAGAACTCAGGATCACCTCCACAATTATCATAAGACATCAGAGTAGGGCTATACTATTTCATTTTTTTCACCAAATATAGTTGTTTAGTCATTTTCAGTTGTGTTTGATTATTCATGAGCCTTTTTGGGGTTTTCTTGACAAGGCTAATGGTCTACCATTTCCTTCCCCAGATCATTCTATAGATGGATAAACTGAGACCAACAGGGTTAAGGGACTTGCCCAGAGTCACGCAGCCAATGAGTGTCTGAGGCTGACTTTGAACTCAGGTATTCCTGACTCCAGGTCTGTTGCTCTAGCCATTGTGCCCCTTGGCTGCTCATGCATCAAATGGCATTTTTGTAAAATGTGAACTACTAGAGGGAAAAGATTATCTCGCATTTGTATTTATAGCCATATATTAGTAATTAACATTAATATGACATTTACTATGTACCAGGTCCAGTGCTAAATGTTTTGCTTGTTGATCAAAACTTTTAAAATTGTAAAAGAAAAAAATGCCAAAAGAATCAAATGGAAGAAAGCACAAGTTAAACAATTAAAACCTGAAATGTGAATTAACAAAACTCCTCAATAAAATGAAAGAGAATAACAGCATATTTTAAAAACCTCAAATATTCAAATAGTAATATGATCTCATTGATTTAATAATCTCTCCAACAATGTAGATTGTGTCCCATTCTGTGTGACTTTTGTCCATATCTTTCCATCAGTTTCCCATTGGTGGTCCATCTAGCATGCTAGAGGCTTTTTTCAATTTTCCAGACATTGCAAGGACACAAAGAGAGAGTTCTGGCTGATCCCCTGCCATCTTTTGTCCTTTCCATATGACTGCCCATTTTCTCTCTCAATGTTACCTTGCTGGCATCTTTTACTCCTATTGTTTTTCAAAGTTCCTAACTGATCATACTTTATAGCTCACTCATACCTACCCTACCTTTCCCCATTGTTCTTTGTGTGATATTCCTTTAAAAATTTTTCAAAGATTGTTTTATTTCATGTTTTCCTGCCTTATGGTAGTGAGACAAGAAAACAAAACCCAACAGTTTTATCCATAGAAGAAAATATACTTAAAAATAAAGACACATTTAAAATGAAAATGAAGACCTTTGATAACATTCACTATGTTTCAGGAAGTTCTAGAAAAGCAGGAGTTGCAGTCATCATTTTAGACAAGGCAGCAAGAAAAAAATCACAGTGTCAAGAGAGATCTGTTTCCCATCCATTCCCTTCTCTCCATTCTCTGGACCTCTAGAAACCATGCCTAAGAAGAGCTCAGCTTGAAACTTTCCGAGACTAAGCATTCTTATTTTTTGTCCCTCCTTCCTGGCTCTGCTCAACCTCTACCCCAACTTATGTCTTGCTTTGAGAATTGTAATCAAATCAATGGTACCATTGCCTTTGGGAAATGTCATCCTAATTCATTGCCCTCATTCTACTCTTCATCATTGTGACTTTTCACACCTTAACTCCCTTTCCCTGATCTTCATTCCCCAATAGGAGGTATTTCCCCTCTTATAATGTAAGCCCCCTGAGGTTAGAGACTGTTTCTCCTTTGTATTCTTAGTTCTTAGCTTACTCTAAGGCTGAGATGCAACAGAGTATGGATCAATTCTCTGCAACTTGTCCTCATTTTGACCTGACAATCAGCACCAAGAAAACCGACATGCTCCACCAGGCAGCACCACACCATCTGTACATGAAACCATCAGTTACAGCAAATGTAAAAATTTTGAACGCTGTTGATGAGTTCACTTCTCTTGCAGTATATTTTCCAAGGGCGTATACGTAGATAATGAGTTTGATACTTATTGCCAGAGTTAGTTCAATGGCTGCGAGGCTCTGAGGGAAAGGATGGGATAGAGGAGGTATGAGGCTCTCTAATACACTGAAGGTCTACAGAACCATTGTGCTGACCTCATTGTTGTATGCCTCTGAAACCTGGACAATCTATAAGTGCCATGCCAGGAAATTGAATCACTTCCATTGGAATTGTCTTAGGAAGATTCTGAAGACCATCTGGCAGGATAAGGTACCAGGCACTGAAATCCTTTCTCAAACTGAACTGCCATGCATTCAAACTCTACTACAAAGAGAGCAACTGCAATGAGTTGGCCATGTTATTTGAATGCCTGAAATGCACATTTGCCTAAAAGATTATTTTATGGAGAACTTATACTAAGCAAGTGCTCACAGGGAGGTAAGAAGAAGTGGTCCAAGGATACCCTCAAGGTCTCTGATGATTTTTGGAATTGATTGTGAGACATGGGAGATGCTAGCACAGGAGCACATAGCAGGGCATGCCTGCATGAATAAAGATGCTGTACTCTATGAACCAAGCAGAATTGCTCAAAAGAAACTCATCAGTGAGCTCAAAAGTAGCTCAAAGGAAACTTGAGATGTGAAAAGATAGAGACATCTCCACTCAAAATGTTCATATGGACTATTTGTGCCCAACCTGTGGTAGAGCCTTCTGAGCTCCTATTGGTCTGATCAGTCATGATTTGACTATAAAGGACAACCACCACCATCTTAGCAGAGGGTTTGGCATGTGTTGGGATTCAGGATAGGGACTAGACGTTTATTTCACTGGTCTAGGGAATCTCTAGGTGAAGGAATTTCCTCTATTAATGCAAGTCAACATCTGCTCAGAAACTTTTAGTCTTAGAAATGTACCTAGAGAAGTGAAAAGGTTCTTGTTACTTAAATGACTTGCCCAGAATCACATGGCTAATGTGTATCAGAGGAAGGACTTGAACGCAGGGCTTCTTGACTTTGATGTCAGCTCTCTATCCCATGTGGCATGGTACCTGTCATGACATCTGAGAAGTTCTTAATAAATGACATTCATTCTTTCACACAGCTACCACTCCAGTTCAATCCCTCATTCCTTTTCACCTGGCCAATTACAATATCCTCCTGGTTGGTATTTCTGACTCTAGCTTCTCCACTTTCCATTTCTTCCTCCATAAAATTGCTATTCATCAAGCCAGGGTCCTCTCCAATTGTCTTGATCTATATCTGGCCACTGGACCCAGATGGCTCCAGGGGAGAAAGTGAGGCTGATGACTTGGCCCTGCCTCACTTACATACAATTTACTTGCCAAGCTACGACATCTTCATCCTGGTGTCATGGTCCTCTTTGAGAATGAAGGATAAACAACAGCAATTCATCACATACAAGCCCTGCCTCACTTACATACAATTTACTTGCCAAGCTATGACATCTTCATCCTGGTGTCATGGTCCTCTTTGAGAATGAAGAATAAACAACAGCAATTCATCACATACAAGTCTGATCACATCACTTCCCAATTCCAAAGACTTCAGTGGCAACCTATCAACTCTATGACAAAATGCAAATTTTTCCTTCTGTCATTTAAAACCCTTCGCAACCTATGTCTAACAAATTTTTCCAACCTAGTTGCACATTAATCCCTCCCCATCTACCCAGTCAAAATGACACATGTGATGTACATAGGATATAGACTTCTCCCATCACCATGCCTTTGCATAGGCTGTACCTGATGCCTGAGATATTCTCCCACCTCTACTCTACAACTTGGAGATTCAACTGAAGTGCCACTTTGCACAAGAAGCTTTTTCTATTGAATCAGTTATTAGGACTGGGAATTTTATATGGCAAGATATAGACACAATTCATGGACTCTATCTGGTACTGAGCATTTCTGAGCAGAAACAGAAAGTAGAATGTTGACACTTTTTTTTCCTGTAGGGTAGTTTTAAGGGGAGCAGAGCAGGGGCTCAGGGACTGCGGTGAGCTATGAAGGTTACCAAGGGGAGGTTAGATGACCAACCACTCATGACTGTTGGAGAAGGGATTCCTATTCGTGTATGAGATATGAGCTAAAAAACCTCTGAGGTTCCTTTTGGCTCTGAGGTTTCATGGTTCCTGTCCCCAAAGGGAGAATGAATAGATTGAGTCACAAAAGGTTCCAACCTAAAATGAGTCTGATGACACAGCTCAATCTTTGAAAGTAGACTGTGTTAATGAGCTCATCTCCTTTCCTCTTTTCTCTCCAGCATCTCTTTCCTCTTATCCCCTCCTTCTCCTACCCCCCCAGGACTCTTCCTATTTAATGAACTGTTTCCCTAGGAGGCCAGAGGGGAAAGGACTGAATTAATGAGGTGAAAAGGGCTTGTCTGTTTCTGGCCTGTGTTTGATGGTTCTGAGGGAGACCATCCAGAAGGAATAGGCTTGTAAGGGCGAATGATGGGTGCCGGCATCAAGGTCCCAGACAAGGCTTGAGGGTGTGTGTGTGAGTTTTACCCAGCCCTCCTTGAGAGGGAGGGAGGGAGTGCCCTCAAACTGTCAGGAGTGGTTAGTTCATCTCAGAGTGCATTCTCAGAGCTTCTGAGGCTGGAGTCCAGAGAACTTCAAGCTAGAAGAGGCCTGGTTGTCCCGTTGATCTCTTGGTTTTTAACAGGTGAAGAAACTAAGACCTGTCTGATGAATGTCACATGCTGGACCATGTTTTGAATCCATGACCTCAGATTGCAAATCTATCTTCAGGTTGAGCCAGGTGTCTCCAAGGGATGGTGAACTAGCAGAGAAAGAGTCCCCTCACCCTCAGGCTTCTCCCTTCCAACCTCCTTACCCCACCTCAATCTTCACTTCTCCCTCCAGTAGAGGAATCCATAGGCAACTGAATATAGGGCCTGACATCCCGCTGGGTCTTTATAAAAGCTTTGGGCAGTTTTTAAACTTTTAAACTCTGATTTTAAAGATTGACAAACCACCTGGAAATAGCATTTAAAGGGAAATTGGCCTCTCTTCCCCTAGTTGATGCGGTCATCCATTCATTCTGCCAGCCACAGAAAAACAGTTTACCTTCTCATCCAGAGGAACCATTGAATATTTGGTCCTAGCTCTGAGATCGGAATGATGATTGAGCTGGAGGGTGTTCGGGGGTGGGCAGAACTGCTAACCCTCAGAACTGGAGTGCTAGAGGGGGTTGTCCAAGGATTCTAGTGTGGCAGGGCTGTCACCTCCCCTGACAACACATTCCTCTGACAATCAAGTCAAGGATGTACACCTGGAAGGAGAGGACTCTTAGAGGTCATTCCTATTAACTGCTTCATTTTATAGACTAGGAAACTGAGGCCCACAGAGGTTTTGTGGTTTGTCCCTATCACACAGACAGTAGGTGACAGAGACAAAATTTGAACCCAGTCTTCTATATCCCATTTCTCTCTCTTTTCCTATGTACTCTGCAGTATCTCCTAGAACATGGGACATGAGAACACAGAACAAAACAATTAGATGGTGTTCAGTCATTTTTCAGTCATGTCTGACTCTTTTAACCCTGTTTGGGGTTTTCTTGGCAGAGACACTGGAGCAATTTGTCATTTCCTTCTCCAGCTTATTTTACAGACAAAGAGACTGAGGCAAAGAGGGTTAAGTGACTTGCGCAAGGTCACATAGCTCCCGATTCCAATCTCAGCACTCTATCCATGGTGCTCCCCTAACTGCTTCAGAACAATTGTAGGGAAGTTTAAAATGTCAGATGTCAGAATAGGAAGGGGTCTTAGAACATAGAATGTCAGACCTGAGAGGGTACTTAGTACAAAATGCCAGAGCTGGGAGGGCCTTTAGAACAGAATATCTGAGCTAGTAGGGACCTTAGAACATGGGATGTTAGAGGTGGAAGGGAATGTCAAATGACAGTTAGAAGAAACTGTCTTAAATGGAAGAGACCTTACAATGCTAGAGTTGGAATCCAATTCAACTCAATTCAAATCCATTTAATCTAGTAAGTGTTTGTGAAAAACCTACTATGTGCAAGGTGCTGGTGCTAGGTCCTGGGAATACAAATACATCTCAACATGTAGGGGCTGGGGAAGGGGCACTAGATGCATGATCTGGGAGTAGATAGAAGGTAATCTGAGTAGGTAGACAGCACAGCTATAATGTTTGAAATCTGTTTATTACCAGAGGAACTCAGCCATTAAGGTAGATAAGATGGTTTTTAAAGGTGGAACCTGTTGACTATTGTAAAGCCCAGGTAGGTAAACAATTCAAGTCATGGCGGACATCTCTTTCTAAACCTCAGTTGCCTTTCTCAAATACCAGAGTAACTCCTTGCATGTGAGGGATTTTGTTCATACCTACGCGCTGATGTAGGGGAGTTGGATACACATGTATAACCATTGTGTTGGAGAAGCTTCTGAAATCAAGGGCAGGGGTAGCCTTTCAGAGGTATTACCTGTCCTATTGCGTTAGGTCTTGACCCAGTCAGAATCCTGGAGGAAATGTCTTCTCCAGACAGCCAACTGCCTTGTCACAAGCAAACAACCTTGGTGCCATGTGCCAGAGGAGGGGAGATTCAGTTTAAAACAAAAGGAAAGCAGTAACCCTTAGGTAGTCTGTTGACTCAGTATCTATTAAGCACTTGCTGGGTCCCAGGATTATAAAGGCCAAAATAAAACAGCCCCTGACCTCCAGAACCTTACATTCCATTGGACAGATATATACCCAAGAAAGTAAACACAAAATAATTTGAGGAGGCAGAAAACACTAAGACCTTGTGGGAGTAGGAGGGTGTTATTCAGAGAAGGCTTTATGGAGGAGGGGCCATCTGAAAGGAATCCTGAAGAAAGACAAGAAAAGGAGAAATGAACAGAGTGTAGTCTAGGCAGGGAAGGACAGGCAAGCTTGTGGGAATTCTGTAAGTGGGGAAGTTTTGTCTACTTCTACTCCAGTTGCTGCCTTCTGATTTCCATCTATACATAACGGGGCACACCAGGATCCTGACTGACTGGGGATGTTGCCATAGGTATGCAGAATTCTAGGTCAGGCTTCCTGCAGCAACTGAAGATCATTAGCAAAACGTAAGCTCTGGGAGGGCAGAGAATGTCTCCCTATTGGGTCTGTATGCACAGCACCTAGAACACAAGGCCTGGGCCCTAGCAAGGGCTAAACACTCCTTGATGGATTGTTGATTTCTTATTCATTCATTCCAAGGCCATTCCCAGCTCTGATGTGGTTCCATATTTCATTCAGACAAGGGAATGACAGAGGTTGGAGCTATGAATTTGGGTAAGAGGCGGATGTACAACTTGAACAAAAGTTAGGAGACAGAATTATTCAAGGCATGTTCAAGGAACAGTGAAAATATTAATCTGGTGGGAGCAGAGGAGTTGTCCTAGCAGTGGCAGAAGTAGTAATAGTAGTAGTAGTAGCAGCAGCAGAAGCAGTAATAACGATGATAAAAATAACGAGCATTTATATAGCATTTTAATGTTTGCAAAGTGCTTTATAAATATTATCTCATTTTATCTTTGCAATATCCCTGGGAAGTAAATACTGTTATCATCCTCATTTTACAGATAAGGAAACCAAAGCAGAGAGAGGCTAAGTGACTTGCCCAGAGTCACCTAGTGAGTAAATAAATGAGACAAGATTTAAACTCAGGTGTTCCTGAAGCCTGCTACGGCACTCAAATGCCAGGAAGACGTGACATAAGTGGTAATTAAATGTTCGTTCTCTCTCTCTCTCTCTCTCTCTCTCTCTCTCTTTTCAGGAGGGGAGAGTTGTGTCTGTTTAGCACTGAAACAACCAATTCAGTGCTAAGTAACTAATTCAGGGTTTGGTCAATTCAGTGCAATAATTCAGTCACTCAACAGGGAAGATGGGGGACCCTTGTACATTCTATGTTCTAATTCATTTTTTATATTTTGTCCCTCCCAGTTCTGTCATTCTGAATTCTAAGCCCCTCCCAGCTCTGACATTTTGTGTTCTAAGGGTGCTCCCAGCTCTGACTTTGTGGGTTCAAAGTTCCCTTCTAACTCTGACATTCTGGGTTCTAGGATTCCTTTCAGCTCTGACGTTCTCTGTTCTGAGGGGCTGGGGGTAGGCAGGGAGGACAGCCAGTCCAACTGATTGTCAGATTGAATTGTTTCCTTGTTTGCCTGAAATAAACTGCTTGGAAACAGCCACGTCCCAGGATATACCATTATGCAAACATCCAAGCAATGCTACCTGAACACAGGCATACCCCAGGAGTCCAGCCTCAAGAAGAATGGAAAGAAAAGAATTTGCCGATGTCAGATTTATTTCCTGCTTCTCTTGTGAAGAAGAATGCTGTTTATTTCTTTCCACTACAGGAGGGATGGGGAGGTGCTTCACTGGGCTGACTCTCCCAGTGCCTGCCTGCCTCCTCCACTGCCTGATGGGCCTTCGAGTGCAAAGCAAGGAGCCGCATCAACTCTGCTGAGTTCCCTGAGTCCAAGTCTGAATTTCCAGTTTTAAGAATTACTAGTCCCATAATGTGCTGTGCATCCTGGAAAGATTATAACGACCTCTCTAGGCCAGGGGTCTTCAGAAATTGTTGTCATTCAGTTGTGCCTGACTCTTTGTGACCCTGTTTGGGGTTTTCTTGGCAGAGATAGTGGAGTGGTTTGTCTTTTCCTTCTGCAGCTCATTTTACAGATGAGGAAACTGAGGCAAAGAGGGTGAAGTGACTTGCCCAGGGTCACACAGCTAGGAAGTGTCTGAGGCTGAATTTGGACTCAGGAAGATGAATATTCTTCCTGACTTCAGGCCCTGAATTCTATCTACTCCACCACCTGCCTGTCCACTCACCACTGTAGATTGATTAATTCAGAGGATCATAGACAGAGCTAGAGGGGTGTTAGAAGCCATGTAGTCCAGTGATTTCATTTTACAGATTAGGAAACTGAGGGTCAGAGAGGTTATGTCAGAAGTAGAATTTGAACTCTAGTCTGAGTCTAAGTCAATCATTCTATCCATTTGGCCATATTGTTTCCAAACCAGCATTTATTCTCCATTTACTACATCTCAGCACTGTGGAAAAGGGAAAGATGTATGTGGCATTGCCCTAACTTCATGGAGCTTTCTGCCTAGTTAGAGAAATAATATGTGTGGAAATAGCCTGGCTTTGAGTCTTGCCTACTTCTGGGAAACCATAGGTAAATAATTTAATCCTCTTGGGACTTGGTTTCCTTTTGTATAAAATGAAAGGATTTGATAAAACTATCTCTAAGGGTTCTTTTTTTTTATTTTTTTATTTTTATTTTTTAATGTTTAACAATCACTGCCATACCATTGAGATTTTATCCCCCCCCACCTACCCCTCGCTACCCCCCTCCCTCCCCATGACTGCATACAATTCTGTATAGATTCTACACATACTTTCCTATTGAGTATATTTTCACTATAGTCATGCTATGTAGTCAGACTAAAATAAATGAAAGAAATCGTATAACAAATCAGAACATGATACACAAACACATACACATACACAAACATGATCTGCTACATTTTGTGAGTGACTTCCATATTTCTTTCTCTGAGTGTGGAAGGCATTTTGCCTTGAGAACCACCTTTGGGATTTTTTTTTTTTAATAAGAAGTTTTTGCTTTATTACAAAATTCCAAGTCTACCAGAAAAAACTCTCACACACTATGGTCGTTGCTGTGCACAAAGTTCTCCTGGTTCTGCTCCTTTCACTCAGCATCAGGTCATATAAGTCCTTCCAGGCCTCTCTGAAGTCTTCTTGTTCATCATTTCTTATGGCACAATAGTACTCCATTACATTCATATACCATAATTTATTCAGCCATTCCCCAATTGATGGACATCCCCTTGACTTCCAGTTTTTGGCAACTACATAGAGTGCTGCTGTAAATATTTTTATACATGTGGGACCCTTTCCCATTTTTATGATCTCTTGGGGATACAGTCCTAGTAGCGATATTGATGTGTCAAAGGGTATGCACATTTTTGTAGCCCTTTGGGCATAGTTCCAAATTGCTCTCCAGAATGGTTGGATGCGCTCGCAGCTCCACCAACAATGAATTAGTGTTCCAACTCTCCCACATCCTCTCCAGCATTTATCATTTACTTGTTCTGTCATGTTTGCCAATCTTATAGGTGTGATGTGGTACCTCAGAGTTGTTTTGATTTGCATCTCTCTAATCAATAGTGATTTAGAGCATTTTTTCATATGATTATAGACAGCTTTAATTTCTTCCTCTGAAAATTGCCTGTTCATATCCTTTGACCATTTATCAATTGGGGAATGACTTGTATGATTGTACATTTGGGTCAGTTCTCTATATATTCTAGAAATGAGGCCTTTATCCCCGAGCTTAGCTGTAAAAATTCTTTCCCAATTTACTACATCCCTCCGGATTTTGGTTGCATTGGGTTTGGTTGTGCAAAAACTTCTCAGTTTAATGTAATCAAAGTTATCCATTTTGCATTTCATAATGCTTTCTATCTCTCCTTTAGTAAAGAATTCTTCCCTTCTCCATAGATCTGATAAATACACTATTTCTTGCTTCTCCAGTTTATTCATGGTATCAATCTTTATACCTAAATCATGTACCCATTTGGACTTTATTCTTGTGTATGGTGTCAGGTATGGGTCTATGCCTAATTTCCGCCACACTGTTATCCAGTTTTCCCAGCAATTTTTGTCAAACAATGAGTTCTTATCCCAGAAGCTGGGGTCCTTGGGTTTATCAAACAGAAGGTTGCTATATTCCTTGCCTACTGCATCTTGAGTGCCAAGTCTATTCCACTTGTCTACCTCTCTGTTTCTTAGCCAATACCAAGTGGTTTTGATAATTGCTGCTTTATAGTACAGTTTGAGGTCTGGTAGCGCTAGGCCACCTTCCCAAGCATTTCTTTTCATTAGTCCCTTTGATATTCTGGACCTTTTGTTTTTCCAAATGAATTTTGATATTATTTTGTCCAGCTCTAGAAAGTAATTGTCTGATAGTTTAATTGGTATGGCACTAAATAAGTATATTAATTTAGGTAGAATTGTCATTTTTATTATATTAGCACGGCCTATCCATGAGCAACTAATGTTTTTCCATTTACTTAAATCTGACTTTATTTGTGCAAAAAGTGTCTTGTAATTGTGTTCATATAATCCCTGGGTTTGTTTTGGCAGGTAGACTCCTAAGTATTTTATACTGTCTACTCTAGCTTTAAATGGGATTTCTCTTTCTATCTCTTGCTGTTGGACTTTGTTGCTAATATATAGGAACGCAGAAGATTTGTGTGGGTTTATTTTGTAACCTGCAACTTTGCCAAAGTTGTTTATTAATTCAAGTAATTTTTTACTTGAATCTCTGGGATTCTCTAGGTAAATCATCATATCATCTGCAAAGAGTGATAACTTAGTTTCTTCTTTGGCTATTCTTATTCCTTGAATATCTTTATCTTGTCTAATTGCTACAGCTAACATTTCTAGTACCATATTGAATAATAGTGGTGATAATGGACAACCTTGTTTCACCCCTGATCTTATTGGGAATGCATTTAGCTTATCCCCATTGCATATAATGCTTGCTGAAGGTTTTAGATAGATACTGCTTATTATTTTATGGAAAGTTCCCTTTATTCCTACGTTCTTCAGTGTTTTTAGTAGGAATGGGTGTTGTATTTTGTCAAAAGCTTTTTCTGCATCTATTGAGATAATCATGTGGTTTTTGTTAGCTTTGTTGTTGATGTGATCGATAATGCTAATAGTTTTCCTAATATTGAACCAGCCCTGTAGTCCTGGTATGAATCCTACCTGATCATAATGTATTAATCTCGTGATAAGATGCTGTATTCGTTTTGCTAAAATCTTATTTAAAATTTTTGCATCTATATTCATTAGGGAAATTGGTCTATAATTTTCTTTCTCTGTTTTGTCTCTTCCTGGTTTGGGTATCAAAACCATATTTGTATCATAGAAAGAATTTGGGAGGACTCCTTCTTCCCCAATTTTCAAAAATAGTGTACGTAGTATTGGAATTAACTGTTCTTTAAATGTTTGATAGAATTCACTTGTGAATCCATCTGGCCCTGGAGATTTTTTCCTAGGGAGTTCATTAATGGCTTGTTCAATTTCTTTTTATGAGATGGGGTTGTTTAAGTATTCAACTTCCTCTTCTGTTAATCTGGGCAATTTGTATTTTTTAAAGTATTCATCCATCTCGTTTAGATTATCGAATTTGTGGGCATAAAGTTGGGCAAAGTAGTTTCTAATTATTGTTTTAATTTCCTCCTCATTGGAGGTGATTTCACCCCTTTCATTTTTAATATTAGTCATTTGATTTTCTTCTTTCTTTTTTTTAATCAGATTGACCAAAGGTTTATCAATTTTGTTAGTTTTTTCATAAAACCAACTATTGGTTTTATTTATTAATTCAATAGTTTTCTTAATTTCAATTTTATTAATCTCTCCTTTGGTTTTCAGTATTTCTAATTTGGTATTTACTTGGGGATTTTCAATTTGTTCTTTTTCTAGCTTTTTCAACTGCAAGCCTAAGTCATTGATCTCCTCTTTCTCTATTTTGTTTATGTAAGCATTCAAAGATATAAAACTTCCCCTAATAACTGCTTTTGCAGTATCCCATAAGTTTTGGTATGTTGTTTCACTATTGTCATTCTCTTGAATGAAATTGTTGATTGTTTCTATGATTTCTTCTTTAACCCAACCCTTCTTTAGAATTAGATTATTTAGTTGGTTTCTCTTTCCATGGCCTTTTATTACATGTAATTTTTAATGCACTATGATCTGAAAAGGATGCATTGATTATCTCTACCTTTCTGCACTGGATTGTGAGATTTTTATGTCCTAGTACATGGTCAATTTTTGTAAATGTTCCATGTACCGCTGAGAAAAAGGTATATTCCTTTCTATTCCCATTTAATTTTCTCCAAAGATCTATCATATCTACCTTATCCAGAGTTTTATTTACCTCCTTAACCTCTTTCTTGTTTATTTTGAGGTTGGATTTATCGAGTTCAGAGAGGGGGAGGTTGAGGTCCCCCACTAGTATAGTTTTGCTATCAATTTCTTCCTTCAACTCCCCCAACCTCTCCTCTAAGAATCTGGATGCTATACCACTTGGAGCATACATGTTTAGTAATGATATTGCTTCATTGTCTATGGTGCCTTTTAGCAGGATATAGTTTCCATCCTTATCCCTTTTGATTAGATCTATTTCTGCTTTTGCTTTGTCTGAGATTAGGATTGCTACTCCTGCCTTTCTTACATGAGCTGAAGCACAATATATTCTGCTCCATCCTTTGACCTTTATCCTATGTGTATCCCCCCGTTTCAAATGTGTTTCTTTTAAGCAGCATATTGTTGGATTATGGCTTTTAATCCATTCTGCTATCCGTCTCCGTTTTATGGGAGAGTTCATTCCATTCACATTCACAGTTATGATTACAATCTGTGTATTTCCTTCCAACCTCTTTCCCACCATTTGTGCTTTTAGCTCTCCCGTCTCCCTTCCCCTCCTCAATAGTATTCACTTTTCTCCCCCTCCTCCTGCAGCCTTCCCCTCCTTCTTTTAGCCCTCCTCCCTTTTACTCCCCTTTACTCTTATTGCTTCTTTCCTCCCTTTTAGCCACCCTCCCCTTTCTTCCCCCTTCCCCTCCTACTACCTACAGAGCTAGTTAGGATTATCTACTTAAGATTATTGTTCCCTCCTTTGAACAAATCAGATGAGAGTACCTCTCAAACAATGCTCATCTCCCTCCCCTCCTTCCCTCTACATAGTTTTGTACTTCTTCCTGTGATATAATTTGCCATTTTCTGCTTCCCCCTTTTCACACCTCCTATTCCAATCCCTTCTCATACTTAAATCATATTTTTGACATGACATCATTTACTTTATGCCCGTTCCCTCTACATATATCCCTTTTTTCATAATAGCTGCACTGTTCTCAAGATTAACAGATATCATCTTCCCTTATAGGGAGGTAAACAGTTTGCCCTAATTGAGTAGCAAGTTTTTGTTTTTTGTTTTTTCCCCTCTGTTTACCTTTTTATGATTCTCTGGAGACCTGCATTTGAAGATCAAATTGTCTATTGAGTTCTGGTGTTTTGGTCAGGAAGCTCTGGAAATCCCTTATTTCGTTGATTGACTTTCTCCTTGCCTGAAATGTTATGCTGAGCTTTGCTGGGTAGTTGATCCTTGGTTGAAGTCCCAACTCCTTTGCCTTACGGAATATTGGGTTCCAGTTCTTTCGATCTTTTAATGTAGAAGCTGCAAGGTCCTGTGTGATCCTGACTGTGCGTCCTTGATATTTGAATTGTTTCTTTCTGGCTGCTTGTAGTATTTTCTCCTTCACTTGATAGCTCTGGAATTTGGCAACTATATTTCTTGGGGTTTTGAGTTTGGGATCCCTTTCGGGAGGGGAATGGTGGATTCTTTCGATGACTATTTTGCCCTCTGAGTCTAGTACTTCTGAGCAGTTTTCCTTGATGATTTCCTGGAAGATATTGTCCAGACTCTTTTCTTCATCATGGGTTTCTGGCAGACCAATAATTCTTAAATTTTCTCTCCTGGATCTATTTTCCAGGTCAGTTGTTTTTCCAATTAAATATTTTACATTTTCTTCTATCTTTTCATTCTTTAGATTTTGTTTGACTGATTCTTGTTGCCTCATTGAGTCATTAGTTTCTACTTGCCCAATTCTAATCTTCATTGTATTGTTTTCTTCAGTTAGCTTTTGCATCTCCTTTTCCATCTGACCAATTTTTCCCTTTAAGGAGCTATTTTCTCTATTTAATTTTTGTACTTCTTTTTCCATTCAACCAATTTTCCCAGTTAGGTTTTGGGTTTCCTTTTCCATCTGATCAATTTTCCCAATTAGGTTTTGGGTTTCCTTTTCCATTTGATTAACTCTTCCTTTTAGGGAATTATTCTCTCCAGTTAATTTTTGAACTTCCTTTTCCATTTGTTCAATTTTCCTTTTCAGAGTGATGTTCTCATCAGTGAATTCTTTTTTTATAATTTTAAAATCATTGGCCAGTTTTTCTTTTATATCCTTCTTCAGATGTTCCAGGTAATCTAGTTGTGCTTGCAAGAAATTCATAGTCCCATCTGAGGTTTCAGATGGAAGTACAGTCTCAGCTCTGACCTCTTTGGTGTTTGTGTTTTGGTCCTTATCCCCATAGAAAGATTCTATGGTTTTTTCACTTTTTGTCTGCTTTTTCTGATTCATGATGTTGGCTGAGTGTTGTAGCTTCTGGTTCTTTCAGTCAGAAGGTACAGATCTTTAAGTTGAGCTGATGTGTGTCTAGGTTAAAAGCAGGCTTTTTTTTTTTGTTTCCCAGATCAACCCTGGGGTTAGCTTGTTAGGTGTGTGGGAGGGGTGGTCTGGTCTCAGGAGATCTCCTCAGCTGACCTGAGGCAAAGGCAAGGTCAGGGGATGGTGATCCCAGCTTCCCTATTGTCTTCCCTTTTCCCCTGGAGGGCTGGGGCACGCCTAGAAGTTAATGCGTGTTCTCGCCCCTCCTGGGGCTTGTCTCCCAGCTCTGAGGCTTGCCTGGGTCTCAGTGCGAATTTTCTCTGCCCTGGGTCGTCTGTCCTTCCAGATCGCCTCCGCCACAGCAGGAAGAATCCCCCTTTGCTATTTTTCTAGCCTCTGGTGTTATGAGACTATTTGCCCCCTTCTGCTGTTCCCGCTGATCCAGGATTTATCTGGGGAAGAATTTTATGGTTCTTTCATGGTCATCAGGGGGGAGGAGAGAGCATTTACTGATCACTCCGCCATCCTAGCTCCCGGAAGTTCCAGTAGGTGACTTACCGAAGTTTAGTCTTCAGGCTGAAGGTTTCAAGGGCTGCTGCGCTGATATCTGGCGCTCAGCGGCTCTCACCGGCTCGGTTTGGCTTGTCTCCTGCTCCACTGGTTTCGCCCGCCACTCTCGGGCTTCTCAGGTCTCTTCTGCCCTGCTGCGCTGACTTCGCTGTGCTGTGCGCTGGGGGCTTACCCCCGCGGAACAGATCCTTCCCGTGGACCTTCCAGTCCAACCTGGGCTCCGAATCTGTCAAAGTCTGTCACCAACTGGATTCTACACCTCCAAAGTCTGGTCAGATTCTCCTTTCAGAGATATTCAGAGGAGTTTGTCCAGGAGCTTAGGTGAGTCGTTGCTTTCACTCCGCCATCTTGGCTCCCTCTAAGGGTTCTTTTATCTCTGCAATTATTTATTCTAAAGCAGGGGTAGGGAACCTGTGACCCTCTAGGTCCTCAAGTGCAGCCCTTTGATGGAATCCAAAGTTTAATTTTGTTCTGTAAAGTTTGGATTCGGTCAAAGGGGCTGCACTTGAGGACCTAGAGGGCCACAAATGGCCTGCAGACTGTAGATTCCCCACCCCTGTTTGAGGCAATGGCTTCCAGAATGGAGGTCCTTTTCTTTTAATAGGCTGTTACATGACCCCAAGGTATATCCAATGGGAAGATGGAAGATTGGTCCCATTCTACCTTTCTGGGAATTGGGAGTCATGTCCCTGCCCTACTCCTGGCCCTTTCACCCATCATCACCCAACATTTTCCCACTCTACCCCTTCTTGCTCCCTACTTTCCATGACTATGTAAGTTTCAAACTTCTCCTCCAGTTCCTGACAGTGACCTCTCAGGGTGGTTATACCGTAATCAAGACCCTGGGCACCTGCAATAGCAGTGATACAGGCAAAATTCTCCCTGTTCTGCCCCCCAACTCACTTCATGGGTCCCTTTGGTGGACTCTGTCCTCCAGGTCAGTAAGAACCCAGCACCCTCCCCTGCCGCCATTTTGTTTTTGGTGTAACAAAGTGAGCAGCATATGCTCAGCAAACATGGACAGCTTATTATATCACCTCCTTCCATAAACCCAACGCTCTTTTCAGCATGCACTGATTTCTAGTCCCACATATTCATTCAGTTGCTGAACCTTGTCCTGCCTCCATGATATCCCTCATATCTAGTCCATTCTTTCCAGTCACCCAGCCCCCTGTCTCCTACCATGGCTTGTCAAAACCACCACACTTTTTCAGTTTGTCACCACTGTTCACCTAGACTACTGCAAATGTCTCTGATTGGTCTCTCACCTCAAGGCTCTTCCTACTCCAGTCCATCCTCTGCACTGCTACCAAACTGATATCACTGAAGTTCATGGTGTCATGATCCAGCTCAATCAACTCTAGTGGCTCCCTGTTACCTCTAGAGTCAAATGTTATTTTATCTTTATTTCATCCTTTTAAAATTTCTTGTTCTATTTATGTATTATAATCAACATAATTATTAGTACAGTGATATATATATATATATAAATAATTGTTATATAAGTAAATATACATATATTTATGGTATGTCTTCAAATTTTTTTTTTGCTCACAGAGGTGTACCTTTTAATGGAGGATGGGACAGAGAGCTTCTCTCAGAGCCTCCATTTAAGGAGGAGGCCTAGGCCAGTCACCTCTTCATTCCCACCCAGCTGCCTGTGTTTGGAATTCTTCATCATGGCTCCCCCCAAACATCTAACATTAGGGTACCTTCCCTTCCCTCACTACTTTTCAGCTTTGCTTTGTGTGTTATCTGCCCTATACTAGACACTTAGTGGGCCCTAAGTATTCATTCGCTATTAGCATACCTATTATGCTTCTAGCCCCTGCTTAAAGACCTCCCAGGCAAAGCCCACTAACGCCTAGGGGAACAGCTGCTTCTAGTTTTGAAGGACTTCATTGTTGGGAAGTTCTCTTGAATTTCTAAGATCATTTGCTCTGTGGTCCCTTTGAGCTCTGATATTCTATCTTGTACAATTCCTCCCAGTTCTGATATTCTGTTTTCTATAGTTCCTCCCAGTTCCTACATCCAGTGTTCTAAGGCACCTCCCAGCTCTGACACTGTGTTGTAATGATCCTCCCAACGCTGACATCCTGTGATCTAAGAGCCCTTCCAGCTCTGACATCCTGTGTTCTAAGGCCCTTCTCAGTTCTGACTATGTTCTAACTTTCCTTCCAGTCCCCAAAGTTATGTGATTCTAACTCATGTAACCACTTTGAATCACACTTGTCTCAGCTATAAAACAAGAACATTAGTATTTGTCCATAAGTATAGTTTGGGGGGTGTTTTGAGCTCCCAATAAGCACAGAGATGTGAAAGACAGAGTTGGATTTGGAGCCAGGAAGGTCTGGGTTAAAATCCTGCCTCTGACACCTACTAGCTGTAGGACATTAGACAGGCCACTTAGCTTCTCTGAGGGAGAGGGAGAGAAAGAGAAGGAGAAAGAAGAGGAGAAGGATGAGGATAAGGAGGAGAAAGAGGAGGAGGAGGAGACAGGAGAGGAGGAGTAGAAGACCCTTGTAACAAATATTTATATTCAAGCAGTCTCGATTCCCACAGGAGCCATGCCCCAAATGTGCATCTTCTGAGCTCTGAGGCCACCCCCTCTTTGTCAGGAAGTGGGCAGCAGGCTGCATCAGAAGTCCTCCGGAAGCATGGTTGGCCATCATATCGATCAAAGTACTTATGACTTCTAATGTTTGTCTTTACCATATTGTGGTTATTATATAAATTGTCTCCCTGGTTTGGCTCACATCACTCTGCATCAGCTCATAAAATGGATGACCACTTGTTGTCCTAACTGTTTTATAGCTGTTGAAAAGGATGGCCTCGGGGGTCTCCTTCAAGTTGGATTTTTGGGATTCTTTCACCATAGAATCATTCAGGACATGCACAGTCCCACCCTCCCAAATCCTTGCCACTCCCAACCCCACATGCACGCCTGAGCCGCCTCCCAGCTTCTCAGCTGGTGCAAAAGCCATGTAGCCCTTGATGCTCCAGTCCAGCTCATCCTAGAACCTCTGGAACTCAGACACCCCCCTCACTAGGTACTCTCTACATGTATCCTGGGGGGTACCAAGTGGCCCTACTGCCTGCTTCGAGCCTCTTCCCAGCCACAACTTGTCAGGAAGTACCAGAGGAGCAGCAGGGAAATAAGTCTTACTCAGAAATTAATGTAGCTCAGGGGGGAAAAAAGTCCATTTACTTATTTCAGCTTCTTGTAGCAAGGTTCATAAGTGAATAAATCCAAAAATAACGTGACGGAGACTCAGGGAGAAGCCACAATAAATATGAGACCATCACCCTAAATGAAGACAAAGGCTCCAAAGCAATATTAAATCTGGTCCCTGCAGACCCATTTCATTTCAGTTCCAGATTTCCACCAAATCGAGTTTCTCTCTTCTCCTCACCCCTGCCTGACACCCCCTCTTTCCTATCCCCCAGTCCCAGCCACTCAGTCTCCATACTTATTTTCTCCTCCACTTTCTGTCCCCAATGCATGGATCAAGTCAGGCTTTCTGCTCCACCCGCCAACTCATCCTTCTAGGTACAGGGCAAAGCCTGCCTTTTCTAGTAAGCCTTAGAGGGTAACCGGATGAGGATGGGGTTGGGGGAAGGGAGGAGGTCCAGGACAGGCACTGAAGGTTCAGGAGACCCTGGGGTCATCACTGCTGGACGAGATAATTTTTGAACATGGTCATTTCAAATTTCTTTTACTCAACTGTGTGTATGTGTTATGAGGGTTTTGTCTTAGTCTCTTAATGGAAGGGGGAATGATAGGAGGGAGGGAAAAGTGTTTTTAAATTGCAAAAATTTAATTAAAAAAGGAAAGTATTTTGGATTTAAAGTCAGGGGTTTGTGTTCCTTTCTCAGTTCTAGTTATTCCCTGTGTGAACTTGGGCGATTAGATTAGCACTTTACGTAACTAATCACGTCACTTACTATCTATTGTGTGATCCTGGGCAAATCATGTCACTGCCCTGTGTCTCAGTTTCCTCTTCTATAAAAGGGGATCAATACTTTCGATGCTAATCTCTAGACTCATGGTGAGAAAAATTAGATATTGTTATTACGAGAAATCCACCTGAATTTGGCCACCTATCAGGGTGGTTCAAACCAGGGTCATAGAGAGAGTTTTCTCACTTAAGCATTTTTTACCTGTTAACACTGAAATGGTAGTGAAACAACC
This sequence comes from Notamacropus eugenii, assembly GCF_028372415.1. Classification (NCBI taxonomy): domain Eukaryota; kingdom Metazoa; phylum Chordata; class Mammalia; order Diprotodontia; family Macropodidae; genus Notamacropus; species Notamacropus eugenii. The sequence continues at coordinate 57,426,816 of NC_092876.1, forward strand.
AGACAATACAAGTGCTGACTGTCTTTGGTTGTTCAATTGTGTCCAACTCTTTGTAACCCCATTTGGTGTTTTCTTGGCAGAGAAACATTTCCTTCTCCAGCTCATTTTACAGATGAGGAAACTGAGGCAAACTGGGTGAAGTGACTTACCCAGGGTCACACAGCTAGTAAGTGTCTCAGGTCAAATTTGAACCAGGAAAATGAGTCTTCCTGACTCCAGGCTCAGCACTCTATGCACTAATTAACTAACTCTATGCACTAACTAACTAACTAGTTATTACCTAGCTGTCTCATTTGAATCTATTTGAATCCAAATGAATTGTTTCAATCAATTAAGAAATACTTATCCAGTACCTACTGTGTGTCAGGCACTGAGGATACAAACACAATGAAGCAGCTATGTACAGGCTACATCCCCCAACGAGACTTTTGTTTTAAATTTCCCGGGTAACTAGTCAGCAATGAGAACCACACAGTCCCTCCTATAACTGCCTCTTGATAATATTTTATAATTGACTAAATACTCTCTTCCCAGGGACTCTGAAAAGAGCCTGGGGTAGGGGACAGTTTGGTACAGGGGAAAGAGCAGTGTTTCTGGAATTGGTGGACTTGGGTTCAAACCACTGCCTTTCTGATGTTTATTCATCTTTACCCTGGTCCACTTATCCTCCCTGTGTTTGTATTTGTAAAATGAAGGGTTTGGAACAGCTCTCCTCAGAGGTCCCTTTTAGCTGTAGACAAGGGGTTCTTAACCTTCTCTGTGGGTGTTATGGACCCCTTTGGGAGTTTGGGGGCCCCTTTTCAGAGCAATGTTCTGTTGCTTACTTTTGGAACTGAAGGGAATGTGAAATTTCAGCTGGCCATTAGTGAAAAAAATAAAGCATAATTTTGTTTTCCCATTCAAGTTTACAGACCCCCAGAAATCTCTTGATGGCACCCCCATTTTAAGAGCCTTTACTTGAGACCTATGATCATTTGTAAGTAAGTGTCACTAGTACTGTTACCTCCAGTTTTAAGGAGGAGGAAACAGGCTAAGAAAGGTGAAAGTTACATGAGTAATTAGAAGAGGTGAGACTTTAAATAATGTCACCTCTCAGGACAAGACACAGAAGACAGAAGAGATGCATTGTGGCGTAGAGGTCTAGACATCTGGGTTATCATCTAGCCTTCAGAAGGATCTCATGCTCTATCTGAGGGAAGAGGAGGGGTTTGGATCAAAGAACTGCTCAATTGTCTTCCGGTTCTGATGAAAATGATCACTGGATACTGACTTGTGTCGTGCTCATGGGGTTGGGCTGCACTGAATAATCCCTCATCTCTTACCTGGGACCAAAAGCACACATTCTCCCTCCCATAACATGTTGTCTGGGACTTGAGATGCAGTTTATAGCTGGATAACAGAAGATTTCTATGTGCAGCCTGGGTGGGGAATTGAATCTGCACCCTTGGATCTCTGAAGGGGACTCAAAAGTACTCCTCCAAGTTCCAGTTTATCAGGAAGAATAGATGATTCCTTTAAAAATAAAGGGAGATTGTAATATAAAAATGCAGGAGAAAAAGGGATCTGCAGAGGCATAAAAGTGCCCTAGACTATGAAAGGAGTCCAAAGTGTGAACGTGACACAGAAGAAGGAGAGGAAAGGAAAGCAAGAAAGCTAACACTCATGAATCTATTCCAGAAGTGGAAAGATATTACCCCTCTGGGGAAGGAGCAGTTGTTTGCGCTCCAAGGAATGATAAAGAGATGCCCAGGTGCTTTCAGGTGAGAGACCTAAAGAAATAAGTAGGGATTGCTGTCGACTTCATGCTGAGGGTTACTGGAGCATCAATTTGTCAATCTGATAAAAATGGGGAGGTTTGTCATCTTCCTGGGGTTTGTGTACAAGATGTGACAGGGAACTTGTCACATAGGACTTGTCAGAAGGTATGACTATTACCAACTTCTGGTGATTCATCTGGACACATATGATCCTTTTTGAAGGACTCTAGAAGGCATTGCAAGAGGTTGTAAAAGACTTGGGCAGGATTCCGTAGACCTTAGAGGCACAGGTGGTATTTTTTCAACACTTCCACCCATCAAAGGCAAGTGCTTCAGAAGGGAAATAAATTTGAGAATATAGTGCTGAAAACAGGATTTGGATTCTTGAACCCCGGGTGAAAACACAGGAGAGGCAGGCTACTTGGCAAGGATGAAACAAATATAACAAGATCTGGTAGAAATACAATGCCCAGAGTCTTACAAATCTTATCACAATCCATGAGCCCCACACTCTGGGCTTAAATGGTTCAGGTTCAATCTTGGATCAACCTCCTATATAATTATAAACTTCGAGTCGCAAGTAATGTAACTAACAGGATGCTCTAAGCCTTGATACTGTTATCAGATGAGAACAATGCCTCTTTGATTGGATTACAGAATCAATCAATCAGCTAAATGTGAGAACTAAGTGTGAACAATTCCTCGACACCCCACCGGATCAATCAATCAATCAGAGGTGCAAACTAGATTTACAGAATGAAGTGCTTCTAGTCATTTGATGCAATCAGATGACAAAATGTATCAGGATTGGTTGAAAGAATTAAATATACCTCTGGGCCTAGGTATAACAAAAGAAAGGATTATAGCAAGAAACCAGTTAATCTTTGGGATCCTATTGAACAACCAGAGGGCAGCATGTGGTTTGGGGAGAGTGAACCCAGCCAGAGAGGTACCCTCCCCTCTTTCCACTCCATTGACCGTGCCAAGGGAGAGACTGGACTACTAATAAGCAAAGCATCCCGCTGGAAACTGAGGAAGGACAAACCAGAGAAGTTGAAGGATGGAAGCTTCAGGAAATCTGCCCTCCTTGGTGCAGAGAAATGCAGCTTCACAACTCTATGAAGATCCTTGGGGCCAGCAAGGAAGTTTTGTGAGGATTCCAGACAGGGAGAAAAGGAGTTCCATCCAACCAGTCTGTGAATTGTTCTTCTTCAGTCACTTAGTCAAGTCCAGCTCTTCATAACCCTGACTCTTCCATGACCCATATGGCGTTTTCTCAGCAAAGATACTGGAATGATTTGGTACTTCCTTCTCCAGCAGATAAAGGTAGACAGAGCAGAGAGTGTAATTCCAATGGGCTGGTAGCACTGTTCAAATGTCAAAAGTATGTTTACCTAAAAGACTGCTACTGAGAACTCACATAAGGCAAGCTTTCACATGGAGGTCAGGAAAAGTGATATAAGGACACTCTCAAGGTTTCTCCAAAGAACTTTGGAATCAATTGTGAGACATGGGAGACATGGCACAGGGCCTTCCCATATGGCATGCCCACATTAAAGAAGGTGATGTGCTCTCTGAGCAAAACAGAATTGAAGTAGCTCAAATGAAATGTGAGATCCACTCCAAATGTTCACATGGATCATTTGTGTCTGACTTTGTGGTAGAGCTTTCCAAGCTCATATTGGTCTGATTAACCACAGTTGGACACACTGTACATTGGCCCCCCCACATAGTGATGTCATGTTGGTCCTTGTGGAGGACAAAGGACAACAATCAACCAACCAAGGCAAACAGAAGAGAAGAGACTTGCCCAGGATCACAAAGCTAGTGACTCTCTGAGACTAGATTTGAACTCAGGTCTTCCTGACTTCAAGCCCAGAGTTCTGAGCCACCAAGCTGTGAATTACTCTTTATCAAAAGTACTCTCTAAGTTGGGTCCATTTTCCTCTGGACATTTAAATATTTGTCAAAGAGTTTTTCCAGACTTTTGGGGGGAATATTCCTTAATTGTTCTTATCATACCATCTCAGTAAATACTCCTAACTAACTGGCTAATTTTTCTCAACTGGACAGTCAGTGAGAAGCACACTAGTGGGGGCTCAATGGCTATAATAATCATCCTAACCATGATCCCTTCAGGATTACCCCTAGAACTCTGAGTTAACTAACTTCTCTTTGAGGCCCTGAATTCAAGTAGAGATTCAGGAAATTAGCCCTAGAGGAGATGTTACATAACCAAAAGGACTTTTAAACTAAAAAAGAAAGAGAAAGGAGAATTCCATTCAAACTAATAAGCATTGATTAAGCACTTAATATATGCTCATTGCTGTATTGATATTTGGAAAAACAAAGATGACAATTGAACGGTTCTTACTCTCAAGGAACTTGCATTCAACTGGATAAAAATAACGTGTACAGATAAGTCGATGCAAAACCAACTGCATGTAAGATAAATATAAAGTGAATTTTGGAGGGGAAAGAGGAGGGGGAACTAACATATTGGGGGTAGTATCTGAGACGGGACTTGAATATGTGTAGAGATTCCAAAGTGGAGGAGAGGAGGGAATGAATTCCAGGTGTGAGGTACAGCCCATACAAAAGCCTGGCAGTAGAAGGAAATGTGATGTATTGGGGAACAGTTTGGCAGCAATGTAGAGGATGTAATGGGGAATAATGTGAAATGAGGCTGGAAAGTCAAGCAGGGGTTAGGAAATGAGAGAGGGATCACAATGCTAGGTTGAGAAATTTTCATTTTATCCTAGAGATAATAAGGAGATCTAGAAGCATCTTGGGCAAAGGAGTGACAGGTAAGACCTGCCCTTTAGAAATGGCAACTGTATGGGGGTTGGATTGGAGAGAGGAGGGATCATAGGCAAGGGGACCAATTAGATTATTTCACTCATTCAGGTGGCAGAAAACTGCCTGTGCATCTCCACCTAATCAGAAACTGGAGGAAGTAGATACAAGGAGGAGAATTGTCAGTATATGTAGCCAGAAGCTCATGGGAGATAACATTGGAGAAGGGAATGAGTAGACATGGGGGAGGGGAGGGAATCTTGTGCTCCCAAGTTTTGCACAACACAAGGCACCACAAATGGTGACAAACTCAAGGATGCACATTTGACTTCACCAGCTCTGAAGTCAGAAGACCTGGGTTCAAATTCACTTCTGATTCTTATTACCCTTGTGAACTTAGTCAAGTTACTTCTCCTTGGGCCTCAGTTTCCTCATCTGTAAAATGAGGGGTTGGACTAGATAGTTTTGGAGGTCCCTTTCAACTCTACAATTGTGATCTTATTAGCCAATACATATTTGGAGCTTGAAAGTTTAAAAATGTCAATGGCCCTGTGAGGTAGACAGTGCTGGTCAAGTGAACTAGCATTTATTAAATACCTACTGTACTCCAGGTATTGGGCTAAGTGATGAGGATACAAAAAAAAAATTAAAAGGAGCTCACAGTCCAGTGGGGAGACAACCAGAAAACAACTAGGTACAAACACTATCAACTGGAGACTATCTCAGAGGGAAGGGGATAGAATTAATGAATTATACCAATTTTATAGGTGGGTAAAACTGTGGCTCAGTGAGGTTAACAGCTTTCTCCCTGGATCAACCAGCTAGCAAAATGGGAACTTAATGACTGTTCTCCCACTGACTCCACAATCCCTCATCAAATGGATCTAGGTCAGCCCTGGCTTAAGAGGTCAAGTTCATCCAAATTCAACAGGGAGACAGGGACCCTCACAGGAGCTGATGGCCACAAATCTGGTAGGGATTGAGGGAGAGGGAAGGACAAAATTACCATGCTTGTGGTCATCATGCTCTTCTTTGGGATGACATGAGAAACTAGGATAAGTATGGGAGGCTTTGGGGCCCACTAGAGGCACTGTAGGATGCCCTGAGCCCAAAGACAGGGCATTCTTCAGGTGTCTGAAGACCTAAAAAGGCCAAGATGAATAGGATGTAAGATTCGGCAGAACAAAGCTCTCTCCCTGCCTCAATCATCATGCCTCAAACACCCAGGAAGAGGTCAGCCACCCAAGCTCCAGGGCTCTTTCCTGCTTGTTTTGTTTCCAAAGTGGTGTTTGAACACAGCTAGACAAATGTTGACACAAGCCTTTCCCTTCAGGGCTGATTCTCTGTTGTCACTTAACAGAGTCAGGGAGAAATATTCCCAACCAAAGGGAATTGTAAATGAACCTGGGAAACGAACCACAAGGGAAAAGGAGAGGAGGGAGGCGTGTGTGTGTGTGTGTGTGTGTGTGGATGTGGACATGTGTGCCAGGCCAGGCAAGCTCATTTCTTCCCTGTCACAGCTAGCAAATGGAAAGGGGATACTCTCTCTTGGGTGAGTCAGAACTGTCCCCAGGAGGCCAAGTCATACAGGAAATGATGGGAGCTGCCAGACCTCCAGAATCTCAAAACTGACAGGGACTTCAGAGGCATTGTACAGCCTAGACCTAAGCTAGAATCGCCTTTGCTCTGTCCTCAGCATCTTATACTTGAGTACCTCCAGTGATGGAAGCTCACTACTTCAGTCAACCCATGCCGTTTTTTCCTTGACTGTAATTGTTTTTTTTTTCTTAAAGCACTCTATTAATTAGGCAACTTTTACCAAGCATTAGAATAATTTGCCACATTATTCTGATCTGTTAGGCAGGTAAGTGGCACAGTAGACGGAACTCAAAACTTGGAATCAGGAAGACGCGAATTCAAATGTTGCCTCAGAGACTCCCGAGTGATACGGTTCTGCACTAGTCATTTAATTTCTCTCAGCCTCAGTTGCCTCATTTGTAAAATGGGAATAATAGTTCCTACCTCATAGGGTTATTGTAAAGATCAAATAAGCTAACATGTGTAAAGCACTTTGTAAACCTCAAGGCATCATATATAGAAATGCTAGTTATGAAGATGATGATTGATGATGAGGGATTATAATTACAATGGGACTTACAATGGTATACTCAAAGGAAATATAGGCACAGTGTTTTTTGAGGTTCAAGTATGTTTTCATTTCTCTCTTAACCTCGTCTTTGCCTACCTTCCCCTACCTCTTTGCCTCCTGCTATTAATAACAGCTTTACTAAAGAGAAAGGTATTTCACGGAAGTCACATGGCTCTAATTGTTAGGAAGCTTTCCCTCTCTGTGATGTTCTACTATTGTCTCTAAATCTGAGGCCAAGAATTAGTCTTGCCCTTCTACAAGGCAATCATTCAATTATTGGAAGACTCATTGTGCCTTCGCTCCCTGAGAGTCCAGTTTTCTCTGAGCTAACAGCCCTAACTCCCTTAAACCATCCTTAAATGGCATAGGCTCGAGCCCGTTCACCATTCTCCTCATCTTTTTCTAGGTGACTCCCTAACTTGTTATTAATGTTGTATGTTCTTGGGGCCCAGAACAGGAGGCCCCAAGGGCCAGCAGGATTGGTTTGAGACTTCTCAGAAACGGATCTCAAGCTTCTTCCCTGTGCCCAAATTGATTCCCAAAGTTCAATTGTTAATTCATAGAATTATAGAAAGATGGAGGAGGAAGCACCCTAAGAGATCACAATGAATTCAGGGCTAAAAGGCACCTTAGAGCATATCCAACTCAACTTCCCTCATTTTACATAGGAAAAAAACGAAAGGAAGGGACTTGATCAAACTGACAAAGAACAAAGCCAGGAGTTTGGGTGAGGTGACTAGACACGAAGTCCAGAAGATGTGAGTTTAAGTCCTACCTCAGACATTTACTAATTTCCTGATTCCAGGCAAATCAATTAACCTCTCTCAGACTCAACTTGCTCATCTCTAAATTGGTGATACCAACAGCACCTGCCTCCCGAGGTCTTTGTGAGGGTCAAATGAGATAAAATTTGTAAAGTGCTTTCCCAAACTTAAATGCCGGTTACTATTATTAAATCCAGGTTTTCTATTTCTGGAGGACAACCAGGTTGTCTTTGTCATTGCTGTGGTTGGTGTGTGTGTGTGTGTGTATGTGTGTGTGTGTGTGTGTGTGTGTGTGTGTGTGTGTGTGTAGTTGATAATCTTACATGGTTGTTGCTTTATTGTTAAAATGCCTTTATTACCATGCCAATGATGTCTGTCTTGTTACTGGATTTGGCTGACTCCGGAGGAGACAGTGAGGCTGATGACTTCTGTGCAGCTCTGCCTCACTTAAATCCACTGCACACTCAGGTCAAGACATTACCCTGGTGACATCGTAGATCTTTAAGAACGAAGCAGCAATGAGTTGTGCTGTGTGATCAGTTCATAGTTCAAGGTCAGTGATATTATCTTGCGAGTGCCTTTGTCCTTCTTGGGATCCTACCAACAGCAGATTCCTGGCTATTAGAAAATATTTGAAAGGTCTGGAATGACTGAGATGCTTACTAATTTGGAAAGACTTGTGTTCAAATGTAGGCTCTAACATTTACTAATCATGTGACCATGGGCAAGTGATTTGATTTGACCTGTCCGGGAGATTTCCTCCTCTGTAAATTGGGAATACAAGTAGGTCCATGCCAGTCTCACAAAAGTCATGGTAGCATTTCTTAAATCTTACAGCACTACAAAAATGGAACGCTTTAGTATTCTGCAACTGGTGGTGTTGTTGATGTGTGTGTTCATCTTTCATTGCTGAAGAAGACCATGCCATCAGATAAACAATGACATGACTTGCACTTGACTTTGTTTTGAGTGAGGGAGGGCTGTGCAGGTCACCAGCCTCACTTCTCCTCCAGAGCCATCTGAATCCAGTGACCAGATATTCATCAGGATGACTGGAGATGACCCAGGATGAGGCAATTGGGGTTGTGACTTGCCCAAGGTCACACAGCTAGTGAGTGTCAAGTGTCTGAGGTGAGATTTGAACTCAGGTCCTCCTGACTCCTGCACTGATGCTCTATCCACTGCACCACCTATCTGCCCTGATGTAGTTGATAGAGTTTTGGTTGTGAAGTTGGGAATGATGTTGTTGTTCAGTCATGTCCAACTCTTGATGACCTCATTTGGGACTTCCTTGGCAGAGATACTGGAGTGGTTTGCCCTTTCCTTCTCTAGCTCATTTTACGGATGAAGAAACTGAGGTAAAAAGGATGAAGTGACTTACCCAGAGTCACACAGCTAGTAAGTGTCTGAGGTTAGATTTGAACTCAGGAAGATGAGTTTTCCTGACTCCAGATGTAGCACTCCATCCATTGTGCCAACTAGTCGAATATTTGAGTTCAAATCAAACCTCTGACACTTATCAGCTGAATGACCCTGGGCAAGTCATTTGACCACTGTCTGTCTCAGTTTCATTAACTGTAAAATTGAGATAATAACAGAACCAACCTCCCAGGGTTGCTGTGAAGATCAAATACAACATTTGTAGTCTTTAGCACAACACCTGGCATGTAGTAGATGCTATGGAAATACCTATTCTTGCCTTCCCATTACCAAGAACAGTATCTACTCAAAGCCTATGGTTTTTTGACCAGTAGCCTTCATCTTTGTGCCCTCTACCAAACTTCTACCAGTCACAGAACTGGAAATGAAACCACCAGGGAGGGGAGTGTGTGTGCATGTGTGTGTGTGTGCATGTGTGTACACATATGTATATGTGTGTAAGCACGGACATACTGCCAGGCCAGGCAAGCTCATTTCTTTCCTGTTGCAGCTGAGGAATGGGAAGGAGGCTGTCTTTTCTGGGTGAGTCATACCCGTCCCCAGGAGGCCAAGCTGTACAGGAAATGATGGGGGATGCCAAACAACCTGCCCCCTGCCGCGAATCTCAGAACTGGGAGGGACTACTTTAAAGGCATTGTACATTCTGGACCTCCACAATATTACCCCCCTCCACTGCTCCACCTGAATGTTTGGTTAATGTTTGGATAGCCAGGGGAATAACTGCGTCCATGGGCGGTGGGTGCTAATTTTAACAAAACTTGTCACTCTCCCAGCACAGCATCCCTTAATCAGGCAATTACTCAGTGATGTCGCAGATTGTAGCGGAGAGAGAGAAAAAAGGAAAACCACTTGAAATCTCAAACAATATCTCAGAAAGAATTATTTTGGTAAATGTTTGACTTGAGTTCAGAAATACCTTTTGTTTCCATTTCAAAAGCGACAAAAGAGACCCAAAAGAAAGGCATTAATTTGGAATTAATCAATCTTCTTCATTAAAATCAGCTCCCAAGACGGAGTAGGTACCCTGGCAGTGTGGAGTTCTGGGAGAAAGTCTGGGCCAAACAGACTCACAGGGGTAGGGAACCTGAGGCCTCAAGACCACATGTGGCCTTCTAGGTCCTTGGGTTCAGCCTTTTGACTGAATCCAAGTCTTACAGAACAAATCTTCTTATTAAGGGGGATTTGTTTTGTGAAGTTTGGATTCAGTCAAAGGGCTGCACTTGAGGACCTAGAGGGCCACATATGATCTTGAGGACACAGATTCCCTAACCCTGGTAGAGGACTTGAACCTCCAGAGGTCAGGAGCAGAGGAAGGGATGGGGTGAGAGAAAGGGAGTGGAATGGGAGCTAGAGGCCCTAGCCTGAGACTCTTTTCACCTCTCTGAGGCTCAGTTGTTTTATCTGAGAAAGGGGAATGATCATCACATAGAAGAAAAGGTAAGAAATAGGAAGTCAAAGAAAGTGACGAGGTGGTACCATAATGCACAGAGTGCTGGGCCTGGAGTCAGGAAGACTCATCTTCCTGAGTTCAAATCTGGCCTCAGACACTTATTAGCTGAGTGACCTTGGAGAAGTCACTTAACCCTATTTCCCTCATTTTCCTTATCTATAAAAAATGAGCTGAAGAAGGAAATGGCAAATCACTTTAATATCTCTGCCAAGAGAACCCCAAATGGAATCACTAAGAGTTGGACACCACTGAATAACTGTAACCAAAAGACCTGGGTTCAGATTCTGACTTTGCTATTTAGGATCTGTTCAGACTTCAGCTTTCACTTTTATAACATGAGGGGACTTAGATAAGATGGTCTTTGAGGTCTCTCCCAGAGTTTTCCCTTTTATGATCCTCTGACCCTTCGTACACTACCTTCACTACCTGTGGCCTATTGTAAACTATACAATACTCAGGGAAATGTGAATGGCTGCAAATATTATTTCAGGCACTGGGCTATGTGCTTTACAAATATTATCTTATTTAATTCTCACAACAATCCTGGGAGAGAGATGCCATTGTTAGCCCCATTTTACCATCAGGGAAACTGAGGAAAACAAGTTGGGTCACTTGTATGATGTCATATGACTAGTAGGTGTTTGAGGGGAGATTTAAACTCAAGTCTCCCTCACTCCAGGCCCAGCATACTATCCACTGCATCACCAGCTGCTTTGGGGACAACTTGTTTCCAGTTCTAAACCCTATGAACCCCACTCCCCTCCAAGCATGGCCCATCTTCTAGCCTGAAATGAAACTAATCAATTCTCTCATGGTCAGGCTCTTTGTCTGACTAGTAGTGTCAACAGGGTCTGCTGAACTGTACGTAAGGATCCCTGAGGGTCACATGTTCAATTGGTCTAAAAATTCTGTGACCCAAGACCCCTCCTAGTCCTGACATCCTGTGTTCTAAGGACCCTCCCAGTTCTGACATTTTGTGTTCTCAGGTCCCTCCCAGCTCTAACATTTTCTGTTCTAAGATCCCTGCCATCTCTGACATTCTTTGTTCTAAGGCATTCCCAGATTTGACATTCTGTGTTCTAAGACACCACCCCTTACCCCCAGCTCTGAGCTTCTATGTTTGCTTTTTCCTTTGTTTGGAGATGATCAGGGTGAAGTGACTTGCCCAGGGTCACACAGCTAGTAAATGTCTGAAGACAGATTTCAACTCAGGTCCTCTGGACTCTGAAGCCAGTGCTGTCCACTTAAGCCCCACCTAGCTGCCCCTTGATCTGCTTTCTTATGTTCTAAATCTCCTTCCAGCACTGGCACCTCTGTTCTAAGGCCCCTCCAAACTCTTGACATTGTGTTACTATGATGCATTTTATCAAGAAGACCTCCATTCTAGTGGTTACATTACAGGGGAATAGATAACCTATTTACCAGCTATGATATATGGCATACACCATAGCCATGTTTTGGTGGAGGAAAAGCTTCTAGAGAGACCCATAGCTTGGGCCACTGGAAATGGCAGGTCAAGCATCATATTGACCACTCTGGACAATTGGGGGTGGCATGAGTGCCGCAGGTTAGGGGGACTGAATATGCAGATAAAGAAGCTCTGCTTGTGACTTTTGGTACAGGTCAATCCCACCTTCACCTAATCTGCATGAGGTCAGATCACATAAGGTACATAATAGGTGCTTAATAACTTCTTCTTAACTGCTGACATCGCTTCCCGTGCAAAGATGCCAGTATTCTAAGATTCTGAGATTCTCTGATACAGTGGAAAGGGCACTGGATTTAAAGACAGAGGAACTAGGTTTGAATTCTGACTGTTTACTACCTCTGTGACCTTGGATAAGTGTCTTAACCTCTCTTGCCTCAGTTTCCCCATCTCATTCCAGAAAAAAATTAAAGTGAAGTTCATGCGGAGGTGAAATTTGAAGGCTCTGAAGCCTTGACTGTTTTAGTAATCACATCTTCCAAAGAATTTAAAGATAATTGATTCAGAAATACCAAAGACCATTTATGTCCCTTTGGAAATGTGTTTCACACAGGAATACACATCTTGCCATAGCAACCCAATAAAACAAAACGTGTCAAAAAAAATTGAGATCTGGAATGAGGGCACTGAACTAAATGACCTCTGAGGTGCTTTCAAGGTCTGAATCAAGGATTCCAAGATCCTAACCCTGCTTTACTCTGGTTTGTTTCTTCCCTCCATTTATCTGTTGTCTAGTCTTTTTTAAATGTTGCCTTTCTTCATTAGAATGGACACTTCCTGAAGCCAGGGAATATTTTTTTTTTTGCTTACATTTGCTTGTATTTTATAGCACAGTGCCTAGCACATATTCATTAATTTTTTTTGGAGTACTGATTTTTTATTTTAAATCATTAGAATTCTCCCCTCTGCCCCCAACTCTCAGAGGGCCTTGTCATATGACAGTATTTTTAAAGAATAAAAAAAAACTACCTTATATAGAAAAAGTCTGAAAATATGTGCTCCCCTCTCATGCAGGTGTGACAGGCCTTTCTTGCCAGCCTTATAAACCACATATTCATTAATTAAAAAATCCTTTATCTAATCTACAAGTAAAAATTTTTGTAGAATCTAAGATTTGGTGATCTTAAAAATTCCGTTAAGTAATGACTAAAGTTCTGACTCTAATATCCCATGATTAAGATTCTGAGTCAACAATTTCTGTCACCAAGATTCACCAAGTCTGTGGATCGAAGGTCCTATGAGTCTTTCATTCCATTCTGATCATCATTAACACAAACCTGTCTCTACTGACAGCAAGTCTCTCTGCTTCCACCTCTGAGTAGAGATGTGTTTGGGAGAGCTTGGCCCTTATTAATAACAATATTAACAGCACTTTGCCTTTGGGTCCTTCTTTTTACTTTCTAAAGCTCATTCATCAAGATGGTCTGGTTGGGTGTCTTATGTTCTTTATAATCCAGCCAAATTTGAGCTGTTCTCCAAATCTGACACTCAATTTCCTGCCCCATGCAATTGTCCACCATGCCTGGAAGGCCCTCCTTCTGTTAAGCGTCAGTTCAAGTGCTATAAAGCCTTCCCTGATTCTTCTCTCCCAGTTCTGAGGTGATCATAGAATGAGAGATCCAGAGACAGAGAAAATGAAGGGACTTTAGAGCTCATCTGGTCCAGCTCCTTCATTTTACAGATAAGGAAACTGAGTCTCATGTTGTGGTTTCATGGTTTCTGTTGTGGTGGGGCCATCTCAAAAAATTCAGAGTCAGACCACCTCTAATCCAAGTACAGGCGTGTATTGAGTATTGGCACCCCTTGGAAGCAGACTAGGTTCCAAGAGGAACCAGCAACTTGTTAAGGAAACACAGGACAATTTATAGTGTAATGATGCTGATTATACAACAGAAATTATGAATATTAAAAAGGAAGGAGAGGTTTGTGATAATGGGGAGGGGTCCCTTCTGTGGTTCAGTGTTAATCATTCTGCTTGTGATGCTTTCTGATTGGCTAACTTCTGTTTGGTTAAGACCGATAGTTAGGTATTGTGGTCCTGTCTTGGGCTAAATGGATGATGTTTGTGGTTGAGTATAGGGATACCTCTGTTTAAACATGAGAATTGGATCTAGGGGCACAGGCTAGCTAGAGATATCGACTGTATTGAGTCTGGAGGCAACTTTATTAAGATTCTACCACGCAGAGAAGTAAAGTGATTTGTTCAAGACCAAACAGTGACTGAGTGTAGATTAGAATTCAGGTCCTCCGATTCCAAATCCACAACACTTTTCATGCTAGACTCTCTCCTCCTTCCAATCACTTTATTTTATTTATCTGTGAAGTAGCCCCAGAGCTTACCCCCAGTAAGCTTCTTGATGGCAATAACTATTTTTAATTGATTTTTGTATCCCCAGCACATAGCAATAATTTGTGTATAAGCAGGTTCTTAATATGTGTTTATTGAATTTTTAAATGTTAGGAATCATTTTTTGTTGTTCATCATTTTTCAGCCATGTCTGATTCTTTATGGTCCATTTGAGGCATTCTTGACAAAGATACTGGAGTGGTTTAGCCATTTCCTTTTCTAGCTCATTTTACAAATGAGGAAACTGAGACAAATAGGATTAAGTGACTTGTCCAGGGTGACACCGCTAGTAAGTGTCTGAGGCCAGATTTGAATTCAGGAAGATGAGTCTTCCTGAAGACAGGGCTTCAGTGGCATGGCTAGGACTCAGAACCCAGGTGTCCTGAGTCCCCCTTCTAGCGTTCTGGGTACCAAACTATACCCGGCCAGGGACGGTAGCCTCTTAGAGGGTGGGGGTTAGGAAGTGGGTTTGTGCACAGCCTTGTACTCCCCTTTTCAGGAATGGAGGGTGGCAATGTCTGATGGACATCGGTCTTCCGTTATACGCTCGCTCTGATGAGGGTGGGTTATTTTTTGCTCCCTGGGCAAGGGTGTGCCAAGGCTGTTTATAACAGAGCCATGTGCTGTTTCAATTGATCTTGTTCTTCTCTCTGGTAATTATATCCTCTTTTATTATCAGGCAATCAGCCTTCACACTCCACTGTGCCATGAAGAGGCATTAGGTGGGGGGAAGGGGAAGAGGATAATGAGGAGGGTCGTTTCTAAAGAGGGTGTTGGCCTGGTGGATAATAGAAGGTGACAAGGCCTGTACAGGATAGATGTCTGGGGGGCAGGAAATGAGGCTAGGCTTCTATTTCTGGAAGGCAGAGGTCAATGGAAGGTGGCTGGGGAATGTGGCAAGGACAGAACTCTCAGAAATACAGGTAGAGGGCTGCAGAAAAAGGCCTCCATAATGCTACTGGCTCACTGAGGGAGGCATGGTGGTGAAGTGGATAAAGTTGGACCCCTTGGGTTCTAATTCTGGCTCTGCTGCTTACAGGTGGGCCAACCTGAGCAGGTCCCATAAACTCTGTGCCTTAGTTTCCTCATATGTAAAATGAAGGGGTTGGACTTGCTGGTCTCTGAGGTCTCTTCCAGCTCTAAATCTATAACCCTAAGACCCTGGGCCAGTAATATCAACTCTCTGGTCATCGGATTTGTCCTTTGTTGAATGTAAAAAATAACTCACCCTGCCTAACTAGAGGCTGTGGAGATCTGAAAATGCCATAGATGTAAGCTAGGGTTTTCCCCTGATTTGGGATGTGCTGGCCACAAGGGTAAAGAGCACCAGGTTCCATGCCTCTGTGACCGTCATCATCAAAGGAAGGACAAAGTTATAGTAACAAGGCTGGACTAGGAGCTTGGGGCTCCAAAGTGGGCAGTACTACTTGACCAAGATATGTTCTCTCCCTTTGTCCAAGTCACCTATTTGTAAAAAGAGGCTTTGTCCCATATGATCTCTATTGTCCCTCCCATCTCTGCTATTCTGTGCTCTAAGGGCCCTCCCAGCTCTGACATCCTGTGTTCCAAGAGCCCTCCCAGCTCTGATATCCTGGGTTCTAAAGGCCCTCTTGGTTCTGATATTCTATCTAGGTCCTAGTGTTCTGTTTAGTCATGATAATCTAATCTTCTACTCCATGACTTTGACCACTGCTTGCCTTGATTTCTCCTTCCATACCTCACTATGAATAACAACCCACCTCTTCTGCTCTTAGAGATAATGTGGATCCCTTCTAGAGGCTTTTTTAGAAAACACCAACAGTACAATGATCATTTATTAAGTCCCTTGGCTGTGCACAGAGCAGAAATCTGTGTCTACTGTGCTGTTTTGTGTCTCTTGAATTCAAAAAGAGAAGGAAAAGATGTAGCTTCTGCCCTATTAGTCTCTTTGGGGATAAGACACTAATCCACAGTATTACATAACCAAAGCATGGGAGAGGTGGGAAAACAAGATGCCACATAAGGCCTGAGAAGGAAGGCTGTTGTCACCTGGGTCATTCAGGAAAGTCTTCATGGAAGGGGTAACATTTGAGTTGGGCTTTAAGGAAGAGGCAGGAATTCAAGAAGCAAAGTCATGGAGGGAAAAAATTCAGGGTTTGTTCAGATGAAGAGAGCTTTCTAGTTCAATTGAAGCTAAGTTTGTAGAGAATGTGAGATTTTGGCAGACCTTGGAAGCCAGACAGAGGAATTTGAAATTTACTCACTAGGGTGAGTAAATGGGGAGCTATTGAAGAATTTTGAAGAGAGGACTGGCCAGATCTATAAGTAAGGAAGAATATTTTGGCAACAACATGAAGGGTGTATTGGAGGAGGTTGGAGAGGGTGGATGGGAGAGACCAATTAGAAAGGTCTTGCAATGATCCAAGTACTGGGTACTTGTACTGGGATGGTTATCATTGGATTAAAGAGATGTTCTGGAGATAAAAGCAGGGAAGAGCATGAGCATTTTTATAGTCATTACATAATGTACCTGGTAACTTATTAGTTATGAGAGGCAAGGCAGCGGGAAAAGTTAAAGATAAAACCAAGATTATGAATACAGGAGAACAGGTGAACATGAAGTCCCAGATAGGGATAGTGAAGTCAGATGGAGAGTGATGGGAATCACAAAATACAAGACTTTGGCAGAAACCTCTGAGGATGTCTAACCTAATTTCTAAATGAAAAAGAATCCTCTCTACAGCTCAAGATGTTTTGTTGTCTGCAAGTCAGGAGAGAATTTCTAGTCTGTGATTTACAAGAGTGAGTAGTGAGACCAGCCCTCTTGATCTCTCACTCTTGGCCTTTGAGAAGGCAGATCAGCATGTAGCCTAGTACATTTAACTTCTGGTGGGAGGTGAAAAGGTTGGGGAGAATCTGTCCAGTGCAGTTTCCTTCCCCTAGGAGTGGTCGATGGTAACTAGTGGCAGAAGCACATGGCATACATAGTCATAGTCATACTCTTATAGGTAGACTTGGATGGTAGATCATGGACAGTGTTCATGAATTCCAGCTCTTTTGTAAAGGAAGAGGGATTCTTAATTCCATACGCAGCATGGTTATAGAATCTTGGAGAAAGAAAAGGATAGTCCTGCCTCCTTCCCCCATAGAATCATGCTGCCATGGGAACAAAAAAAAAAATATCCGTACTTCTCTGTAATGGAGGCTGGAGGTCATGAACAAGGTCCATGAACTATTATCTAAATCTGTACGTATGGCTACTTATGCCATATGTTCGACCTAAACTTTCTCTAGAAGGTAAGCAAAGTTTGGAATCTGCGGGAAAGCAACAAGGCAAGTCTCTTCTCATCATATCTGCATTGTACAAACCACACTCCTTGTTTTTCAAATAGGATGACCCACAGGGACTAGGTGGTTTACTGCCTTCTTTCTCTGGAGACATGATGCTTTGGAAAATGACCTTCTATTCTGAAAGCTGATCCCCAAACTTGGGAATCCTGGAACTTGCATTTACCCAATGTATATTTTGTACAGTTGACATTGCCTGGGAAACCTCCTTTCTCTGGTAAGGAGATTAGATTCAGATGCTGAAAGATTTGGTGGGTGGGGTTTCGAATCCATTGTCAGAGATCCCAGAAAGATTGTGGAGAATGGGATGGAAAAAGACAAATGTTCTAATTTTCTTTTTTTAGAAATAAGTTTTTAATTGATGTTTTCTGCTTGTTTTTTTTTTTTACATCAGCATAGTTATTTCTAGTATCTCTCCTCTTCCCCTTCCAGAGAGCTATCCTACATAACAAATAGTATTTTCCAGAGGAAACAAAAATTAGCACAACTGATCCATACATTGAAAAAGTCTGAAATATGTACAATATGCACCTCCCACCTCTATGAAGGTGGAGTTCTGTCGTAATGTTACATACAAGGCTTGATCTTTATAATTTTGTTATATTTACTTCAGAATTTTTTGATTTGTATCTTGATTTTTCAAAGACAGGAAGAGAATGAAGATAGCAAACTATATCAATGAGCTTGGTTTTAGTCTTTAGCAAATTCTAGAAGATATGACTTCAAGGGATAGTTAATGATCGCTTCGAGGCAGTTAGGGAGCTCCATGGTGCATAGAGGTCTGGAGCCAGGAAGACCCATGATCAAATCAAGCCTCAGTCTCTTACTAGCTATGTGACCCTAGGCAAGTCATTTAACTTCGATCTGCCTCTATTTCCTCAACTGAAACATGGAGGTTATAATAGCACCTACCTCTTAGGAATGTTTTGAGGATCAAATGAGCTAATGTTTGTAAAGTACTTAGCATAGTGCCTGACATGTAGTTAGGTACATAATAAATACTCGTTTTATTCTCCCTGAGAAAGATCTCTGAGTGCCAACATGACTTCATTAAAGCAGGTCATGCCAGATTAACCTCATTTCCTTTTCTGGACAGGGTTACTAGACTGGTAGATTAGAAGAATGCTGTCAATATAACTTCTCTAGATTTTAGCAAAGTATTTAAGCAAGTCTCTCATGCTTGTCTTGTGGATAATGACAGAAAGATTGATGATAGCATTGCAAAGAATAGTTAAACTGGCCTTGAGAAGGGTGTTTTGTCCCCAGGAGGAGCTGGTGTGGTTTGCACCATGACCATGAAGGTGCTACTTTTAAAACAAACAACAAACCATCACCTCAATGGGATATTTGTAAGGGTGTGGTTTCATGTTTTTGGTTTTAGTATCTTGGTTTCGTGTTGACGTGGAAGGAGGTCTCCAAAGGAGTCCCTCAGGGATCTCTGCTTGGCCTTATGCCGCTGACATTTTGTACGATGACTTGGCTGAAGAGTGCTGATCAAACTTGTAAATGAACACAGAGGATTGAAGAATAACTAACCCACTGGATGACAGAGTTGGGATTACAAAAGATCATTGATGAGTGAATTGAATAATAATAAATTTAGCAGTTCAAAAATTTTAGCTTCATAAATACAACATAATTATTGTATCTAGGCCTGGAGACTTGAATTCCTCCAGGGCAATTAGGTACTATACTTGTGTTGATTTACTTATCAGATTTATTGCAGAAACTAAAACTCTTATTATATAGATAAGGATACTAAGACCTTGAAAGGAAAAATGACTTTTCCAAGGTCACTCAGCAAGTTAGCAGCAGAGACAAGATTAGACTCCAGACTTCTTGTATTTGTTTTCTTGTCAGTTGCTAAAACATGTTGAAGAAGGAGCACAAAACTTCCAAGCAACCAGGCTCCTGCCCTACCTCAGCACAAGCATACACTCTTCCCCAGAGGCTGTGAGGGGCTAATATTTTTAGGACCCAGATCCCCAGGAACAGGATCTGGCTGGCTTAGAGTACAGGGATGATATGCCCCATTGCACACTCAAATGAATCTGGCACTGAACTCGTGGGCTGAGTTGAATTGGGGGTGCTGAGGAAGTTGTCGGGGTTGAGGTGGGAGGGGTAGGAGAAGGGAGAGGATCTCACTGGGAGCTAGCACAAGGCTTCCATGTGCAAGCTTTCCACTCAATGGCTGCCTGACCCACAAGTGATAGAGTCAGACTTATTAGTGGCAAATTAGTATTATTATTCAACTCAAGTGCCAAGTCAGGAGGCACTTCCACAAAAGAAACATAAGGCACCAGGGCTTGGATGTCCTTGTCTAAGATTTTAATAATCTCTGAAGGTTTTTTAACATAATAACAATGAACACGTGCCCAGGACAAGATAGCACTTAATTCTAAGGGCCTCCCCTTCTCCAACTCCCCCACCCTACACCAAGCTGGCACCTGTCCTCCAATGGAATAGACTTTGGTTTGAAAGAAATACAGGATGTAGAAGTTATTGTCAGAGAACATGAAGTCTATCAT
The DNA here is from genome assembly GCF_028372415.1 of Notamacropus eugenii. NCBI lineage: Eukaryota > Metazoa > Chordata > Mammalia > Diprotodontia > Macropodidae > Notamacropus > Notamacropus eugenii. The sequence continues at coordinate 57,446,860 of NC_092876.1, forward strand.
CTTGTCTTTAGACATTTCAGATGAAAAGAGGGGATCACAGAAACCGGAACACTGAAGGACCAAGGAACCAGAGATTCAGAGCTGAAAAGGATCTCACAGCCCATCTCCTTCTACCTTTCCAGTTTACAGAGAAGGAAGCTTCAGACCAGAGAAGTAGTGACTTCTTGAAATTCACAGAGATAGTAAGAGTTGGGATTTAAGTTCAGCTGCTCTGCTCCCAAATCCCAGGCTATTTTTCTAGTGTATCACATTAATTCTTTGAGATCATCTTATCTAGCCCCTTCTTTTCATAGATGAGGAAACAGAGGCACAGAGATAGGATGTGTCTTCTCTTACTTGGCTTTTCATCCTATCTCCTTCAGGAGTTTACTGTCCTCATCCTTCATCTCTTCTCATCTTCAGTCTCTAGCTGTTGACTCCTTCCTTGCTACATATAGATCTCCAACCTGAAAAAAAAACATTCACTTGACCCTGCCATTCTCTCAAGAAATCATTCTATATTTCTTCTGCTTTTCACAGTCAAACTCATCAAAGAGGTTGCTTATCTTGCCTAACCCCCTCCCTTCCACACACTTAAAAATTCCTTATAATCTAGCTTTGGATCCCACCACTCAACTATGACTCTTCTCTCCAAGGTTACTGATGATCTCCTAAATGGTCAGTCCAATGATCTTTTCTCAAACTTCATTTTACTTCACCTCTTTGTAATTTTTAATGCTATCAAATTCTCCAGTCCTCTTAAATTTTCCATTCTTTTCATACTTTTTATTACCTTTTCTATGGTTTTCCTTTCCTGTTTAAAAATTCCTTTGCTGGATCATCATTCTTTTCTTGCCCACTAAGTGTTATTTAGCTAAGGCTCTGTCCTGGACTCTCTTCTCTTTCTATCTTGGTGATCCCATCGGTTCTAATGGGTTCAATTATCATATTAATGCTGGTGGCTCCCAGTTCTATATCCAGTTCCATCTTTCTCAATTGAAGTTTCATATCATTAATTTCCTGCTGAAATTAACCATCATCTCTACCTAGATAGACATTTCAAACTCAACACATTCAACAGAACCCATTATTTCCTTATCTTGCTCCAAAAACCCACCTTATTTTTTATTGAAATAAAGGCTTACAGTCACAAAGGTACACAAATTTGAAATCATTTGTAGCTCTTCCATATATATATAAAATCTACAGCTCACCTATATATATGTTGCCTTTTCCATTAGAATACAATGAGTCATTCAGATGAGTCTCTCTGACTACACACCCAGTAGTCTGTCCACTCTATCCAAACTCTCTCTTTACCTTTAAACATTAGAAAGTTTTCTATACATAGAGCTGAAATCTGTTTATCCAATTTGAGTATCTAGGCTGCCATTTGAAATATTGCTCATCCTTCTTTCCTGAAATGTCATACAAGTCTCTTAATTTCAGTTGACAAAATATGAAGCATTCTCTCTTGTGGAGAGAAATTGTGATGTGGATGAAGAGCTGGCCTTGAGCCCAGGAAGAACAGAGTTCAAGTCTTACCTCTGACAATTACTGACTGTGTGGCAAGTCATTTCACTTCCACAAACTCTAGACAACTCTGTAAGACTATATGTAATTTGAAGAGAAGGTGTATGACTTATATTGAAGGAGTTCCTCAACTTTGGAGTTTCCCACACTAATGTAATCACAGGTTCGTTCTCTATCCTTTATTACTTTTGCCACATCTTCCCCTCAGTTTCTGGTCTGAGTAGATGAGAATGGAAAAAAGTATTGTCTTTTTTTTCTTTCTTTTTAATGTTTATTTATTTATTTTTAGTTTTCAACTAAATTATGAGTTCCAAATTTTCTCCCCATCTCTCCCCCTGCCCACCCCAAAACACCATACATTCTGATTATCCCTTCCCCCAATCTGCCCTCCCTTATATCACAACCCTCTCCTCCCTTATCCCCATCTTTTCTTTATTTATCTGTTTTAAATTTTCAACATTCACTTCCACAAAACTTTGAGTTCCAAATTTTCTCCGCATCTTTCCCCTCCTCCTACCCCCAAATGCCAAGCATTCTGATTACCCCTTCCACCAATCTGCCCTCCCTTCTAATACCCCTTCCTTCCCTTAATCCCCATCTTCTCTTTTGTCCTGTAGGGCAAGATAGATTTCTATATCCCATTGCCTGTATTTCTTATTTTCAGGTTGTATGAGAAAATAATTCTCAACATTTGTTCCTAAAACTTTGAGTTCCAACTTCTCTTCCTTCCTCTCTCCCTACCCATCCCCAATGAGAAGGCAAGCAATTCAATATAGGTTATATATGTGTAGTTTTGCAAAAGATTTCCATAATAGTCATGTTGTGTAAGACTAACTATGTTTCCCTCCATCCTATCCTGTTCTCCATTTATTCTATTCTCTGTTTTGACCTTGTCCCTCCCCAAAAGTGTTTACTTCTAATTACTCCCTCTTCTCATTTGCTCTCCCTCCTATCATCTCCACACCCCATTTATCCCCTTCCCCCTACTTTCCTGTAGTGTAAGATAGACTTTCATACCAAATTGAGTGTGCATGTTATTTTCTCCTTAAACCAAACGTGATGAGAGTAAGCTTCACTTTTTTCCCCTCACCTCCCCCCTTCTCCCCTTCATTGAAAATGCTTTTTCTTGCCTCTTTCATGAGAGATAACCTGTCCCATTCCATTTCTCCCTTTCTCCTCCCAATAAATTCCTCTCTCACCCTTTGATTTTATCATTTTAGCTATCATCCCTTCCTATCCAACTCACCCTGTGCTCTCTGTCGATATGTGTGTGTGTGTGTGTGTGTGTGTGTGTGTGTGTATAATCCCTCCAACAACCCAAATACTGAGAAAAGTTTCAAGAGTTACAAATATTATCTTTCCATGTAGGAATGTAAACAGTTCAACTTTAGTAAGTCCCTTATGATTTTTTTTTCCTGTTTACTTTTTTATGCTTCTCTTGATTCTTGTGTTTGAAAGTCAAATGTTCTATTCAGCTGTGGTCTTTTCATCAAGAATGCTTGAAAGTCCTCTGTTTCATTGAATGGCCATTTTTCCCCTGAAGTATTATACTCAGTTTTACTGGGTAGGTGATTCCTGATTTTAATCCTAACTTCTTTGATTTCTGGAATATCATATTCCAAGCCCTTTGATCCCTTAATGTAGAAACTTCTAGGTCTTGTATTATCCTGATTGTATTTCTACAATACTTGAATTGTTTATTTCTAGCTCCTTGAAACTTTTTCTCCTTGACCTGGGAACTCTGGAATTTGGCTACAATATTCTTAGGAGTTTCTCTTTTTGGATCTCTTTCAGGAGGTAATCAATGGATTCTTTCAATATTTATTTTGCCCTCTGGTTCTAGAATATCAGGGCAGTTTTCCTTGATAATTTCATGAAAGATGATGTCAAGGCTTTTCTTTGGATCATGGCTTTCAGGTAGTCCCATAATTTTTAAATTGTCTCTCCTGGATCTATTTTCCAGGTCAGTTGCCTTTCCAATGAGATATTTCACATTATCTTCTATTTTTTCATTCTCTTGGTTTTGTTTTGTGATTTCTTGGTTTCTCATAAAATCATTAGCTTCCATCTGCTCCATTCTAGTTTTTAAAGAACTATTTTCTTCAGTGAGCTTTTGAACCTTCTTTTCCATTTGGTTAATTCTGCTTTTGAAAGCATTCTTCTCCTCATTGGCTTTTTGGACCACTTTTGTCAATTGAATTAGACTATTTTTGAAGGTATTGTTTTCTTCAGCATTTTTGAGGTGTCCTTTAGCAAGCTGTTGACTTGCTTTTCATGATTTTCTTGTATCACTCTCATTTCTCTTCCCAATTTTTCCTCCACTTCTCTTATTTGATTTTCAAAATCCTTTCTAAACTCTTTCATGGCCTGAGACCATTGCATATTTATTTTAGATGTTTGGGATACAAAAGCTTTGACTGTTAGATCTTTCTCTGATGGTATGCATTGCTCTTCCTCATCCAAAAGCATGGAAGAAAATACCAAGAAAGTAGCCATCTGTAGTCTTATTTTTTTCCCTTTTTGGGGCATTCACCCAGCCAATCACTTGACTTTTGAGTCCTTTGTCAAGAGGAGGGTATATTCTGGGGACATGTAAGTTCTCAGTTCCTCCAAGGTAGCACAATCATGGTAGAGGAGTTTGCTCATCTTCTGGCACACTTGTCTGTAAGCAACCACAAGCACTCTATTCTGCGCAGAATCTGCGAGTAAAATTCCTTTTCCACAACTACCTCCAGCTTCATCACGTCGGCATTCTTTCTCACCCCAGCACCACCACTCAGGGCTGAGATCCAAATCAGCTACTCAGTTCCCTCAGGGGCTTTAGGCCGAGGGCTCCAGAAATGGATGCTGCCACTGCAGTGGCTGCTACCAGCGAGGCCAAACTACATTCCTTTCTCCCCCAAGTGAATGAACTTTCTCACTGACCTTTGAAGCTGTCTTTGGCATTTGTGGGTTGAGCAATCTGAGAACCATAGCTGCTGCCAGGGATTCTGCTCCCTGAAGCCTGTTCCAGTCCTGTCCCTGCTGTGCTGCAGTCAAAGCCAGACTGTGCTCTGCTCCACACCTGGTGCGATAGACGTTTCCTGTTGACCTTCCACACTGTCTTGGGCTAGAAATATCTTTCACTGGGTCATTTTATGGCTTCTGCTGCTCCAGAATTTGTTTAGAGTCATGTTTTACAGGTATTTTATGGGCTGTGAGAGGAGAGCTTCTACAGGTCCATCCTTCTACTCCACTATCTTGGCTCTCTGCCCCCCAAACCTATTGTGTCTTAAGAAGCCTTTGCTCTCAATGGCATTGTGTCTCTCCTGATATTCCCCAAATTTCTTGGCTTCAAAGACCAAAAGCTGCCCATCATCTCCCTCATGGGCTGCCCTGAGAGAGAAGCCATATTGGGTGCTCTTGCTTCTAGTCACTGAGACAAGAAACCCAGATTGTTCAGGCTCTGGGACCACTCAGTTTCTCACCTCTGTTTCTAGGTCTTGGGGGTTGGTAATAATTTGGCCAAACCAGTTCACACACAAGAGAAGTAACCACAAGGGAAGGGGGTGATGAGCCACCTGCACTACTCCCCCCCCTCCGCCATGAGCAATGTTCTTGGATAACAGGGGGAACATGTACACATTGGTCTCATTGTCTCCTCTCCCCATCTCCAGCATCCCCTTAATTGTCATGGTCTAACATTCCGGATTCACTGTTCCATTTCTATGTTGATTGAACAGTGCCAGGCACTAAGAGAAATAAAATTTGGATAAAAAAGTCTCTGTTCTTAGGGGTCTTACAGTCTAGTAGAGTTAATATCCCCCCTCCCACATGCCTGTGATGTCATTGGTATGGAAAATTTCCATCCATGTAGATTGTCGTCTGAATCATAATTTGAAGTAATAGTGTACTAAGGGTGACCTATCTCTCTGAGACATAGTGACTTCCCCAGGTTATGCAGATGTTATATCGAGTTGATAAGGCATCAGGATTGGAATCAGGATGAACTGGGTTCAAATCTTGATCCAGAGATTATTGATTGTGGAACCCTAGGAAAGTCACTTAAAATTGTACCTCAGCTTCCTCATCTGGAAAATGGACTTGAGGGCTTCTAAATTCTCTTCTAGCTCTTGAGGCATGACCCTATATATTAGTGGCAGCAATTGACCCCAGGCTTTCCTGAAACCAAGATTGACCCTCAATCTTCTCTGCCAATCCCTTTCACCTTTAAAAATGTGATAGTGACATGTAAATGTATTTGAGAGATTTAAAACAAAGTGCTAAGTGAGGCCTGAGAGGAAAGGCTATTATGAAGCAAGGGATTTCAGGAAAGGCTTCCATCATCACACTGAGCCTTCACATTGCTTGAAAGGATGGATAGAAAATCAATGGGTAAAGAAATGGAGGGAAGACATCCTAGATGTGGGAAATTGTGGTAGCAGAGGCACACTGATTGGAAAGCCCAGGGTATAGATCAGGGGATGGCTATATATCCAGTTGGCTTTGACAGAGGTTATGATGGACGGCTAGAAAGTCAAAGACCCTAGGCTCTAGCTCTTGGCCTTGGAGTAAGCTTTGAGAATCATTGTGAACTATTCAGGAAAGACTGCTCTATTTGGGTAGAAGGACAGACCTGTAGAAGCTCTCCTCCCACAGCCCATAAAATACCTGTAAAAATGATTCTAAACAAATTCTAGAGCAGCAGAAGTCACAAAATGACAGGGTCAAAGAGATTTCCTACCCAAGCCAGCTTGGAAGGCCAACAGAAAAGGTCTATTGTACTGTGCTTGGAGCAGAGTGCAGCCCAGCCTTGACCACACTGCACATCACAGACAGGACCAGAGTAGGCTTCAGGGAGTGAAATCACAGGTAGCAACTGCAATTCCCAGATTTCTCAACTCACAAATGTCAAAGACAGCTTCATAGGTCAGTAAGAAAGCTCTTTCACCTGGGTGAGAGGGGGGTGTGGTCTGGCCTCAGACCTGACCCCATGGCAGCAGCAGTCACTGCAGCAGCAGTGTCCACTTTTGGAGCCTTGGGCTTAATTGAGCGGCCAATCTGAGACTCAGTTCTGAGTGGCTGTCCTGGGGTGAGGAAGAGTGTTGGCATGGTGGAGCTGGTGGTAACTGTGGAGAGGGAATTGTACTCATAGATCCTTGACAGATAAGAATGCTTTTGGTTGCTCACAGAACAAAGTGCAAGCCAGGAGAGGAATAAACTTCCCTCCCTTGATTTTGTTTCCTTGGAGGAACTGAGAACTTACAGGTAACTAGACTATACCCTCCACTTGACAAAGGACTCAAAAGTCAAGTAACTGGCTGGGAAAATGCCTAAAAAAGAGAAAAAATAAGACTATGAGGGTAAGTTTCTTGGTGAACAGGTATTTTCTTCCATCCTTTCAGATGGGGAAGAACAATCAATACCATGAGAGGAAAACATAAAAGTCAAGGTTTTACTTTCAAAACTTCCAAAAAAAAATATGCAGTGATCTCAGGCCATGGAAGAGCACAAAAAGGATTTTGAAAATTAAGTAATAGAGGTGGAGGAACAATTGGGAAGAGAAATGAGAAATGCAAGAAAATCATGAAAAGTGAGTCAACAGCTTGCTAAAGGACACCCAAAAAATACTGAAGAAAATAATACCTTTAAAAATAGACTAACCCAAATGGCAAAAGAGGTCCAAAAAGCTAATGAGGAGAAGAATGTTTAAAAAGCAGAGTTGGCCACATGGAAAAAGAGGTTCAAAAGCTCACTGAATAAAACAGTTCTTCAAAAATTAGAATGATGCAGATGGAAGCTAAAGACTATGAGAAACCAAGAAATTTCAAAACAAAACCAAAAGAATGAAAAAGGTAGAGACAATGTGCAATATCTCATTGGAAAAACAACTGACCTGGAAAAATAGATCCAGGAGAGACAATTTAAAAATTATGGGACTACCTGAAAGCCATGATCAAAAAAAGAGCCTAGACATCATCTTTCAAGAAATTATCAAGGAAAATTGCCCTGATATTCTAGAACCAGAGGGTAAAATAGAAATGGAAAGAATTCACTGATCACCTCCTGAAAGAGATCCCCAAAGGAAAACTCACAGAAATATTGTCATCAAATTCTAGAGTTCCCAGGTCAGGGAGAAAATATTACAAGCAACCAGAAATGAACAATTCAAGTATTATGGAAATACAATCAGGCTAACACAGGATTTAGCAGCTTCTACCCTAAGGGATCAAAGTGCTTGGAATATGATATTCCAGAGGTCAAAGGAGATTGGATTAAAACCAGGAATCATCTACCCAGCAAAACTGAATATAATACTTCAGGGGGAAAAATGGTCTTTCAATGAAATCGAGGACTTTCAAGCATTCTTGATGAAAAGACCAGGGCTCAATAGAAAATTTGACTTTCAAATACAAGAATCAAGAAAAACATGAAAAGGTAAACAGGAAAGAGAAGCCTTAAGGAACTCATTAAAGTTGAACTGTTTACATTCCTACATGGAAGGATGTTATTTGTAACTCATGAGACCTCTTTCTGTATTGGGGTAGTTAGAGGGAATATATATATATATATATATATATACACACATATATATATGTATATATATATATGTATATATATATATATATGTAGGTGTGTATGGGTAGGTATGTATGAGTATATTATATATGTGTAGGTATGTATATTTACATGATTGTATGTGTGTATAAATGTATGTGTATATGTATGCATATATGTATATACATACATACATACATAGAGGGCATAACATGAGCTCAATATGAAGAGAGAATACCTAAAAAAAATAAAATTTACTGTTGAATGGAATTTACTAGGAGTAAGACAAAGGGAAGGGTAGAATGTAGCAAATCATCTCACATAAAAGAGGGAAGAAAGAGCTTTTACAATGGAGGGGAAGAGGAGGGAGATAAAAGGAAATAATTGAGCCTTACTCTCATGGAATTTGGCTTAAGGACAGAATAACACACACTCAATTGGATATGGAAATCTATTTTACCCTGCAGGAAGGCAAGGGGGAAGGGAATAGGAGAGGGAAGATAATAGAAGGGGCAGCAAATTGGGGAAAAGGATAATCAGAAGCAACCACTATTGTGGGAGGACAAGTCAAGGGAGAGAATAGAATTAATGAAGGGCAGGATAGGACAGAGGGAAATGTGATTAGTCTTTTAAAACATAACTATAATGGAAGTGTTTTGCATTGTTACATGTGTATGACCTATATTGAATTGCTTGTTTTCTCAATGAGGGTGGGTGAGGAGGGAGGGAGAAAATATGGAACTCAAAGATTTAAGAATGAATGTTAAAAATTGTTTTAGCATGCAAATGGAAATTAAACTATACAGGCAATGGAGTATAGAAATCTATTTTGCCCTACAGGAAAATGGAGGGGAAGGGCAATGGAAGAAAGGTGGGTAATAAAAGGGAGGACAGACTGGAAGAAGGGGTGGATGGGGTGCATGCTTTTCTGGGGTGGGGCCTGGAAAGACATGGGGAAAAATTTTGAATTCAAATTCTTGTAGAAATGAATGTTAAGAACTGACAAATAAATAAATTATATATTTAAAAAAACAAAAAGTACTATGGGAACATGGTGGATTTAAAAGAAGAAAAAAAGGGGACCAAATAAACTTTAGAAAGCTTTCCACTATAATTAAAGCTACTGTGAAACAGTAATGAAAATGTTGTTGGGAAATGATGCTGAAAGGTTAGAAGTTCATAGAGCTCAGAAGGTTCAGCAGATGAAGGATAAGTGGGACTGAATGAACTGAAATCTTCATGATCTATCAAAGTTCTGAAGCTATAAACTTTGAACCATTCACGTGCAAAACAAGACTTGAATCCTTTTTGGCAATGAAAGTGATATTTGGTAAATCTCTAGAATGCCTCACACTTATCTATTTGCAATGTAAACTAAATATCTAGGTATTACTAGTGAAACGATTTTACAAAACTTATAAATTCTCTGTATTACTGAGTGCTTTAAAGATGTTTATAAGAATTGTAAAAAGACATACATAAAACAAATCAGGAGATACTAAAAAAAAAGACTGCCCTATTTGGAGTAAGAATAAGAAGATTAAAGACCAAGTACTCACTTTGCAACTCTTTCCAGCCACCACAATTCTTAAAGACCATTGAGATGGCCCACACCATTGAAACCATGGATCTCTAAGGCAATGTACCCAAGTTATATCTCTTTAGTAGAATATAAACTCATTGAGGGTAGGGGTTATTTCATTTTCATCTTCATATCCCTAGCACTGAGGAGCAGCTAGGTGGAGAGTGCTGGCTCTGTAGTTATGAGGAACTAGGTTCAAATCCAGTATGAAACATTTACTAGCTGTGTGACTCTGGGCAAGACACTTCACTCTGCTTGCTTCAGTTTTATCATCTGCAAAATGAAAAGGAAATGGCAAACCACTCCAGTATGTTTGCCAAGAAAACCTCACATGGGTTCAGGAAGAGCCAGAAAAAACTGAATAACAATCCCTAGCACCTGATACATACTAGACACTTAATAAATATGTTGGATTGAATACACATACACACACGTGTATATATACACATATGTGTATACACACATGTGTATGTATGTATATGTATGTGTGTATATATGTGTGTATGTATATATGTGTGTGTATCCAGAAATATATATTCAGAATATATAAGTATATGTATTTGGAAATCATATTCAAGGGAAGACCATTAAGAGTACAGATAAATAAACCTATTTCATCCCACACTAGAGGACTCTGTTGTTACCAAACATTCTAACATTAACGTTCCTAGAGGCCTTGCCTGAACATCTGGGTTCCTCCTGGCCTAGAGCAGCAGTGCATAGAGCTCTGGGCTTGGAGTCAAGAAGCCCTGTGTTCAGATCTGAACCCAGTCACTTACTAAGTCTGTGACTCAGGACAAGTTAATTTTTCTTGTTCTCCTTGGTACCCTCTTCTGCAACCATGGGGATAGCCATGTACTCTACCCCCCAGGGTGGTGAGGATCAAATGAGATGATAATTGTAAAGCACTTGGCATAATACCTGTCACATAGTAGGTACTTAATAAATGTTTATTGATTGATGGAATGATGCTGTGTGACCTACTATTATTAACGAGCTTCATTGCTCTAAACCAAACCCCTTTTCAGCCAATCAGGAGACCTCCTGATGGCAAAGACTGTGATACTTGGTTTAAGGAGGCAGACAGTCTCTTACCTGAATATTAGGCAGTCATATATTGACAAGGGTACTAGTTGAACTCAGATGACCTGTATTCTAATAAGCTATGCCATTTACTACCTGTGTGACCCACTTCTCTCTGTCTGGGTCTCTATTTCCTCATCTGTAAAATGGAACATGCAGACTAGGTAATCTCTCAAGTCCTTCACAACTACAAAATTCTATGATCCTGAAATACAAAAAGGCAAACTGAAGACATCCCATAACCAAAGGATGCAAATCATTCAGCCACACACAGGTCAGAAGAGTTTTTTCACATTCTTTTTTTTTTTAAATTTATTTATTTAACTTTTAACATTCATTTTCGCAAAATTTTGGGTTCCAAATTTTCTCCCCATTTGTCCTCTCCCCCCACCCCAAAACACCAAGCATTCTAATTGCCCCTATCACCAATCTGCCCTCTCTTCTATCATCCCTCCCTTCCCTTGTCCCCAACTTCTCTTTTGTCCTGTAGGGCCAGATAAATTTCTATACCCCTTTACCTGTATTTCTTATTTCCTAGTAGCAAGAACAGTACTCGACAGCTGTTCCTATAACTTTGAGTTCCAACTTCTCTTCATCCCTCCCTCCCCACCCATTCCCTTTGGAAGGCAAGCAATTCAATATAGGCCATGTCTGTGTAGTTTTGCAAATGACTTCCATAATAGTCGTGCTGTGCAAGACTAACTATATTTCCCTCCATCCTATCCTGCCCCCCATTGCTTCTATTCTGTCTTTTTATCCTGTCCCTTCCCAAGAGTGTTGACTTCAAATTGTTCCCTCCTCCTATTGCCTTCCCTTCCATCATCCCCCCCCCACCCTGTTTATCCCCTTCTCCCCCACTTTCCTGTATTTTAAGATAGGTTTTCATACCAAAATGAGTGTGCTTTTTATTCCTTCCTTTAGTGGAATGTGATGAGAATAAACTTCATGTTTTTCTCTCACCTCCCCTCTTTTTCCCTCCACTAAAAAGTCTTTTGCTTGCCTCTTTTATGAGAAATAATTTGCCCCATTCCATTTCTCCCTTTCTCCTCCCAATATATTTCTCTCTCACCACTTAATTTCATTTTTTTAGAGATACAATCCCATCCTATTCAATTCACTCTGTGCTCTGTGTGTGTGTGTGTATGTGTGTGTGTGTGTAATCCCACCCACCACTCAGATACCGAAAAGTTTCAAGAGTTACAAATATTGTCTTTCCATGTAGGGATGTAAACAGTTCAACTTTTATAAGTCCCTTATGACTTCTCTTTGCTGTTTACCTTTTCATGATTCTCTTCATTCTTGTGTGTGAAAGTCAAATTTTCTTTTCAGCTCTGATCTTCTCATCAAGAATGCTTGAAAGTCCTCGATTTCATTGAAAGACCATTTTTCCCCTGAAGTATTATACTCAGTTCTGCTGGGTAGGTGATTCTTGGTTTTAGTCCTAGTTCCTTTGACTTCTGGAATATTGTATTCCACACCCTTCGATCCCTTAATGTAGAAGCTGATAGATCTTGTGTTATCCTGATTGTATTTCCACAATACTTGAATTGTTTCTTTCTAGCTGCTTGCAATATTTTCTCCTTGACCAGGGAACTCTGGAATTTGGCCACAACGTTCCTAGGAGTTTCTCTTTTTGGATCTCTTTCAGGTGGTGATCTGTGGATTCCTTGAATACTTATTTTGCCCTCTGGTTCTAGAATCTCAGGGCAGTTTTCTTTGATAATTTCATGAAAGATGATGTCTAGGCTCTTTTTCTGATCATGTCTTTCAGGTAGTCCCATAATTTTTTTTTATTATTTATTTCACTTTTAACATTCATTTTCACAGAATTTTTGGGCGGCAAATTTTCTCCCCCCTTGTCCCCTCCCCCAACCCCAAAACACCGAACATTCCAATTGCCCCCATCACCACTCCGCTCTCTCCTCCATCATTCCTCTCTGCCCTTGTCTCCATCCTCTCCTCTGTCCTGTTGGGCCAAATAACTTTCTATACCCCTTTACCTATATTTCTTGTTTCCTAGCGGCAAGAACAGTACTTGACAGTTATTCCTAAAACTTTGAGTTCCAACTTCTTTTCCTCCCTCCCTCCCCACCCACTCCCTTTGGAAGGCAAGCAATTCAATATAGACCAAATCTGTGTAGTTTTGCAAATGACTTCCATAATAGTCGTGTTGTATAAGACTAACTATATTTCCCTCCATCCTATCCTGCCTCCAATTACTTCTATTCTCTCTTTTGATCCTGTCCCTCCCTGTGAGTGTCGACCTCAAATTGTACCCTCCTCCCCATGCCCTCCCTTCCATCGTCCCCCCCACCCTGTTTATCCCCTTGTCCCCCACCTTCCTGTATTGTAAAATAGATTTTCATACCAAAATGAGTGTGCTTTTTATTCCTTCCTTTAGTGGAATGTGATGAGAGTAAACTTCATGTTTTTCTCTCACCTCCCCTCTGTTTCCCCAAAGTAAAAAAATCTTTTGCTTGCCTCTTTTATGAGAGATAATTTGCCCCATTCCATTTCTCCCTTTTTCCTCCCATATATTCCTCTCTCACTGCTTGATTTCATTTTTTTTTAAGATATGATCCCATCCTATTCAATTCACTCTGCGCACTCTGTCTCTATAAGTATGTGCATGTGCATGTGTGTGTGTGTAATCCCACCAAGTACCCAGATACTGAATAGTTTCAAGAGTTACTAATATTGTCTTTCCATGTAGGGATGTAAACAGTTCAACTTTTATAAGTCCCTTATGACTTCTCTTTGCTGTTTACCTTTTCATGCTTCTCTTCATTCTTGTGTTTGAAAGTCAAATTTTCTTTTTAGCTCTGGTCTTTTCATCAAGAATGCTTGAAAGTCCTCTATTTCATTGAGAGACCAATTTTTCCCCTGAAGTATTATACTCAGTTTTGCTGGGTACGTGATTCTTGGTTTTAGTCCTAGTTCCTTTGACTTCTGGAATATCCTATTTCACGCCCTTTGATCCCTTAATGTAGAAGCTGCTAGATCTTGTGTTATCCTGATTGTATTTCCACAATACTTGAATTGTTTCTTTCTAGCTGCTTGCAATATTTTCTCCTTGACCAGGCAACTCTGGAATTTGGCCACAACGTTCCTAGGAGTTTCTCTTTTTGGATCTTTTTCAGGTGGTGATCGGTGGATTCTTTCAATATTTATTTTGCCCTCTGGTTCTAGAATATCAGGGCAGTTTTCCTTGATAATTTCCTGAAAGATAATGTCTAGGCTCTTTTTTTGATCATGGCTTTCAGGTAGTCCCATAATTTTTAAATTGTCTTTCCTGGATCTATTTTCCAGGTCAGTTGTTTTTCCAGTGAGATATTGCACATTATCTTCCATTTTTTCATTCTTTTGGTTTTGTTTTGTGATTTCTTGGTTTCTCATAAAGTCATTAGCCTCCATCTGTTCCATTCTTATTTTGAAAGAACTATTTTCTTCAGTGAGCTTTTGAACCTCCTTTTCCATTTGGCTAATTCTGCTTTTGAAAGCATTCTTCTCCTCATTGGCTTTTGGAACCTCTTTTGCCAATTGAGTTAGCCTATTTTTCAAGGCGTTATTTTCTTCAGCATGTTTTTGGGTCTCCTTTATCAGTGTGTTGACCTGCTTTTCATGCTTTTCTTGCATGTCTCTCATTTCTCTTCCCAGTTTTTCCTCCCCCTCTCTAACTTGATTTTCAAAATCCTTTTTGAGCTCTTCCATGGCCTGAGGCCATTGAATTTTTATTTTGGATGTTTGGAATACAGAAGCCTTGACTTCTGTGTCTTTCCCTGATGGTAAGCATTGTTCTTCCTCATCAGAAAGGAAGGGAGGAGATATATGTTCACCAAGAAAGTAGCCTTCTATGGTCTTATTTTTTTTCCCTTTTCTGGGCATTTTCCCAGTAGGTTACTTGACTTCTGAGTGTCCTCTCCACACCCACCTGGCCTCCAGATCCACCCAACCTCCACCCAGCCAGCACTTGTCATCTGAGATTCAAATGCTGCTTCCCAGCCTCAGGGCTTTGGGTGGTGGCGGGGCTGCTATTCAGTGTGAGATTAAGTTCAGGTGCTCGGGTGGGGGCAGGGCTGCCACATGGGGATCAGTTCCCTCAGGGGGTTTATGCAGAGACCTTCAACAATGGATCTGAGCTCCTGCCTGCTCTGGGAGCCCCTGTCCACTGCCGCCTCCGCTGCTGCTTCCCAAGGGGGCCTGAGTTATGGGGGCACCCCACTTCCCTCTCTGTGACCTGAAAAGCCCCTCTCACTGACCCTTGTCACCTGTGGGTGGAGGGACCTGCTGGGCTGCTGGAGATTCTGTCCCTGAAGCCTGCTCAGATGTGCTCTTCTCAGTGCTGTGCGGCCAAGGCAGGACTGGGCTCTGCTCCGGGTCCGGTGCATGAGGGACCTTTCAGGTCAGTTTTTCAGGTCTCTCTGGAACAGAAATCTCCTCTGCTCTGTTGTCGTGTGGCTTCTGCTCCTCCCGAATTTGTTGGGAGTTCTTTTTTATAGGTATTTTATGGGCTGTGGCTTTGGAGCTAACATATGTGTGTCTTTCTACTCTGCTGTCTTGGCTCCTCCCCCCTTTTTTCACATTCTTGATGGACTTCCTGTGGGCCAGGCACTGTCAAGACAATGGTATCCCAAAGACAAAAATGAAGTATCCCTGATATTAAGGAACTGCCATTCTATTGGGGGAAACAACACATAGACCATCTTGTGATTGAATGAGGATGACTCTAAGATGCAGAATGAGATGGACTTGATTTCCCTGCTGAAGTGTGAGTTAAGCAGAGGAAAGACAACACCATCATAATGTAGAGAGCCTTGAATGCCAGGCTAAGAGATCCCACATCCAGGATGTGACACGTGTGGGATTCCAGGCTATGAGTATAGCCAGTTGGTATTATAAAGGTCTAGGTATTCATCTGGTTCTTTGACTCAGCTTGCAGCTACTGGAAGGGGCTAAGTAATGGAATATATTGGGAAAAAGGGTATCAGCAATAAGGAAGCAACTCAGTAGGAGCAGAGAAATGGCAGAGGGTACAGTGGATGACCTGAGTCTGCCCCATGGCATTTCTAACTTTGTCTTGGGGCCATAAGGCTTAGAGTTGGAGGAGGCCTTAATTCCAATCCTTTCTTATTACATTTGAGAAAAATGAGCCCTAACAAGGGGAAATGACTTACCTAAGGTCACATTAAGAGTGAATGGCAAAGCTAGGGTTCAACACCCAATTTTGACTTCGGGTGTCAGTGGGATTTACCAATTAAATGACTGTTTGGTGCTTTTAAAACCACTAATCAGATCTGCCAAAATCCTTAACAAGAGCTTTTTTATTTCCTTCCCAGTTCTTTTTTTTTTTTCTGAGCGTGTTTAAAGGTTCATTAGAGATCTGCAAAGGACGGGGAGGCACTTCTCCAGCCACACATACTTCTCTCGCTCAGTAATTAAGCATGTGGCTCCCCCTTTTTCTCCCCCTCCCCGTTAGCTTTCATTCCTATCCCATTGGCAGCTGAGAATGTGTACTGGAGTTCAGAAGAATCTTGTTAGCACATCTGCCTTGCAAGGAATCACTCATTAATGGGGGATGCTGGAGTTCGTAATTTGGTAACTTGAATGCTGTTATTGTCAGTAGACAGCTTTCTCTGGCTCTCAACTCTGCTCCTGCTCTCTGGCTCATGTACTCTACTAAGCTTCTCTGGAAAGCAATCAAGGAAAAGTTTCCCCTGGGGAGGCTTGGTCATGTGTGTTCACTCAAGGAGTAAGTGGCATTCAGGAAATTGCAACTTGATTTGCATGACCCCACCCTCCATCTCTTTCTCTAAGCTCTACTTGAGCCACACATAGATCACAGTCCTCAGCCTTCCCCAGCCCCACAAGGGCAGGAAGCAAGGAGAACACCTTGCATTGGTATGCATGTTTCTCAGATGTGTTTTTATAGACCTACAAGCACTGAATCACAGCACTGGAGGAAAAAGGGACCTTAGAAAACAGAAACACAACATGGAATATTGGAATATGCAATAAAGAATATTGGAACTGGGAGCAACCTTAGAGCATAAAAATGTCATAGCAGGAAGGGATCTCTGAAAACATGATATCAGAATAGGGAAAGACTTTAGAACGTAGAATGTCAGAGCTGAAAGGCCCTTGGAATATAGAATCAAAGATGAGAGGAACCTTAGAATATATGATATCAGAACCAGAAGAAGATTTAGAACATGGAATATCATAACTGGAAAGAACTTTAGGATATAAAATTTCATTTAGAAAGGACTTTAGAACAGAATATCAAAGCTAGAAAGAACCTTAGCACATTGAAGATCAGAGCTAGAAGATCCCTTAAAATATAGACTATCAGAGATGAAAGATCCCTTAGAATATAGAAGGTGAGAGCTGGAAAGGCCCTTAGAACAGACAGAATGTCAAAGCTGGGAGGAATCTTAGAATGTAAAATATCAGAGAGGGAAGAATTTGATCACCAGAGTTGGGTTAAGGATCTAGTCAGGACTAAAGAATGCCATTTAACCTCTGATCCTCAGTTTCCTCATTCCCTCAAACTAATACAGGAAGGGTGAAAGATATTCAAAGAAAAATAGAGATAGAGGCACACATAGAAAAAAGAGTGAAGAGAAACAGCCATGTTATCCAATCAAACTCTCTTGTTTTACAGATAAGGAAACTGAGGCTCAGAAAAAAGAAATGACACCTAAAATGACACAAGTGGAAAACAGTGCCTTCCCTCTGACTGTAGTCTTTCTAAGACCCAACATTGTCCCTCTATCTGATGCTCTGAAAGAAAGATCCTCCACCACCACCTTCAGAAGTAAGCTGGGAGCTGTCTAAGGTACTGAACACTCCACATTCCAGTGGTTGAAAGGGCTACAAATTTTGCATAATCTGGAAACAGTTATAACCCACTTGCCCATCCTGTAAAAGCATCAGAATCCAGTCCCACTCACCAAGAACTGGCACATAATGATAACTACCATGTACCTAACTTTCAAAAGGTTTTGCAAAGTACTTTGGAAATGTAATTTCATTTGATCCTCAGAACAACACTGTAAGGTAAATACTATGATTATGCTAATTTTGCACATGAAGAAACTGAGTCTGAGAGTGGCTAAGTGACTTGCCTAAAGTCACACATCTAAGGAGAATTTGAAGCAGGATTTGAATTCAGGTCTTCCTGATTTCAACTTCAGTGATTTATCTATTGGACCACTCAGCTACTAAAAACTCTTGCTGAATAAATCTGGCTTCTCCTCAACCTAGCTTTAAAAAAAAGACACAGAGAATAGGCATTATTTTTAGATGTCACTCAGCTCTTTAAATGAACCTCTCCTTTAAATCTTTGGACAGGAACGGGAAGAGGTCAATACAACAGAGGGAGAGTACACAACCTCAGAAGTCCTTAGGGGAATAACCAGTTATTAAACAGAGAGTGGGGAGGCTGAATCTCTGATTTCAAAGATCCCTCAAACTAGTACAGGAAGGGAGAAAGATATTTAAAGAGAAATAGAGATAGAGGCACATATAGAAAAAAGAGTCAAGAGAAAAGTGAGGGAGAAAGGGTAGGGAATGAAGAGTGACACTCACCGAGACAAAGAGATTTGAGACAGATAAACACAGTTGATGAAGACAAGTTGATGGAGAGATATATTCAGAAAGAAAAAAAGTAGAACTAGAGATACATAAAGAAGAGGCAATAAGAGAAAGAAAGAACTAGAGACAAAGATATGAGACAGATTTACCCAGAGAAGAGACAGAGTGAGACCAACAGAGAAATATAAGGAGAAGAAACTGAAACAGACATGGAGAGAGATTGAGACAGAAAGAAGAAAACACCAATTCCCTGGGAAACATTTTTGAAAATAACATTTCAGTGTACAATGAGCATTTTTGAGTCTCCTGCTGGCAGTGGGCGAGCTGGTAAGCGACCTCATTTCTGACACTGGCATGATGCCCGTGTGCTGCCAAGCAAGTGGAAATCAGTGACAACTTGGGTGTTTTTTCCCTCAGCAGACAACGTCTGCTGGGTGATCTGAGAAAGTTGTTTCTTCCAGATGCAGAAGTAAGCACCAATGCCTGATCAGACATGCTGGAAACCTGCCAGGGAAAGTCATTCCCCAGGGCAATTTCATTTTCGATCAGCTGCCCTGGTCCAGAGGACTCCAGGAACCCAGACTTCTCATTCCCTGAAGGCTGAATGGGAATGAAGATGTGGGTTACAAGGAGAGTGAGCAAAGGCAAAGAAGAATACTTAATAGCAGAATGTCATTATTGGAAGAGACCATGGAAACCAGTTCATATCTGAAGAAGCACCTCCTCTATAAGAGTAGTTCTCAAACTTTTTGGTCTCAGGACCCCTTTAAACTCTTAAAATTATTTGGATGAAAATAATGTTATTATTAATAATATAATAACAAAAATAATTTAGTAAAAATTGAGAACCACAAAAGCTTTTGTTTATATGTATATATGTATATATATATATATATATATATACACAAAAATCTTTTGAAATTCTTAATTTTTCTCAATATGTTTATATAAATAAATACAATGCAATAATATACAACATAATAAAAATGAAATAAATATATAAATAAATTTATGTAAATAAAGTTATCAATATATTTATATTTACCACATTTGAAATAAAAGTGTTTTTATGAATAAATTAATAAAAATATTGTTATGAAATATTTTTGCCCTCAAGGACCCTCTGAGAATGTCTTTGGGACCTCCAGGGGTCCCTGGACCACACTTTAAGAGCCATTGCTTTAAAACATATCCAAGGAAATAGGCTTCACTTGAAGTCAGCTAGTGATGAGGAGCTCACTACCTCTAGATGAAGCCCATTTCACTTTGAGGCATTTCTAATTGTTGGAAATTTTTCTTTTCACCTCCTTACGTTGAGCCCAGATCTATACCTTCCTCCCCATCTCTATCAGTTTACTTCTAATTTTGCGTTCTTGAACCAAGTGTTATTCAGTTGTTTTCAGTCATGTTTGATTCTCTGTGACCCCATTTGAGGTTTTCTTGGCAGAGATACTGGAGTGGTTTGCCATTTCTTTGTCCAGCTCATTTTACCAGATGAGAAAACTGAGGCAACCAGGGTGAAACAGATAGTAAGTGTGTGAGACTGGATTTGAACTCATGAAGATGAGTCTTCCTAACTCCAAGCTCGGTGCTCTGTGTCCTATGGCACCATTTAGCTGCCCCTAGGGCCAGGTAGCCCAGGTCTAATAATTCTTCCCCATAATAGCCCTTCAAGCACTTGAAAAAAAGATATCATGTCCTTCCTATGCTCAAGTCTTTTCTTCTTCAGGCTAAACATTCCTAGTTCCTTCAACTAACCTTCACATGACCTGGTTTCAAGGCCCTCACCACCCAGGCTGCCCTGTTCTGGGTGCTGCCCTGTTCATCGATATCCTTCTTACAACATGACTGTCAGTATTGGACAGAGTGCTCCAGAAGTATTATGAGCAGAGCAGAAGCCTCCTTCAGGATACCAGGCCAAGGGTGATGCTGGCATCTGGTCTTTCAACTACCATGTCTTAGTGTTGACTCAATTGAACTCACAGTTCATGAAAACCTTTAGTATTTTTTCCGTATGCATAAACTAGCATTTACCCATGAACCCTTTTGCAGTCTAGTGAAGACTATGGAGTCCTTCCCAGAATAGTATGTTTTAATTAATAGAAAGAAATGCTATATGACAGTTAGAAAGTAATGAAAATAAAAATGGATTTTCCCGTCCGAATTCATGGACTCCCTGAAATCTATACATGCTCTATTTTTGATCTGTAGACTTTAGGTTGAGAACCCCTGTGCTAGGCTATTCAGATCCTTTTGGTTCCTAATTACAGTATCCAATATATTAGTTATCCCTCCCTCCCAGCATTTTTCTTCCATTAGTTTAATAAGCATGTCATTTATGCTTTCATTCAAGTCATTGATTATAATGTTGAACAGCATAGGATCAAGGTCAGATTCCTGGGGCTCTCGACTAAAGATTACCTTTCTTGTTAATGTCACACATACATCAATGACTGTTCTTTGGGTCCAGTCATTCAATCAGGTGTGGATCCTCCTAACTATGCTGTCATAAGATCTTTCCACAATGATGCCTTCCTTTTGAGATTACCTTCAATTTTTTCTGTATATATCTTGTTATACACAGCTGTTTGCAAATTGTTTCTCTTTCATGTTAGGTCCGTGAGATCCTTAAGAGCAAGGACTTTTTTTTGCCTTTCTTTGTAATCTCAGCCCTTAGCATAGCTGGCCCATAATAGGTGCTTAATAAATCCTAGTTCACTAGCTGTGAAGCCAGCAGGGGCAAGGTAAGGCCCCTACTGATAGCATTAGATAGACCCCTAACTGACAGCCTTAAGAGACATGGTCCAATGCCTTGCTAAAAATTCAGGTCTATCTTCTGGAAGCATACCACCACCACCTTCCCTTTTCTGAAGCATTTGGGATTGAGTGACTTGCTCAGTGTCACACAGCTAGTAAGTGTCTGAGGCTGGATTTGAACTCAAATTCTCCAGGGTCAGTGTTCTATCCACTGCACCACCTAGCAGCCCCTAATGCACCCTCCCTTTTTACTTTTCAACCTACTTCACATCCACTGCAGAGTTCTGCACTGAGAATTCTGTACTTTGCTGCTGAAAATGCTGCCCAAAGTTGATTGGCAGCATGAAGCTTTCTCTGGAGCATTTCCAAGACAGTGAGGATATGGAGCAATGGATCATCTGAAGCCTCTTACCCCAAATCTTGTTTTTATCTTGGGTTCATAATGGTGAGATTGATGGCAGGGAGCAGGGTTGGTATATAGCTGTGAGAAAGAATGAAGTTAGCAGGTCTATCTGAGGTTCAAATCCATGACAGGCTACCACTATCCTCTAACCGCTTAGCAAACAATCCAGACACTGTAAAAACATCAGAATGGAAAAAGTAGTCATATGTGTCAAGGACATTGACTGTATGATAACCACTCTCAAGTCACACAAATTAAAATGCTTGGTTTTTGACTCCTATGATCCCATGGTCATGAAATTAAGGGTTCCCAGACTTAGCCAAGCAGCTGAACCAATGCAATAAATATTTCCAAACTTACCTACCTCCGAAAGGAGTACATGGGCAACAAAATTATTGCTTTCTTTAGGTTTAGAAACTGCTAGATCTGGAAGGGGCATTAGAATGAAGAAAGCTAGATTTCCAGAGCTAGAAAGAACTTTAGAATATAGAATATTAGAGGTGGAAGAAGTTATAGGACCTGGAATGTCATAGTGCAGAGAGTCCCTGGAATAAAAGCGTAGTTGATATTTACACAGTACCTTAAAGTTTGCACAATGTTTTGCCTACATGATCTCATTTGAACTTCACAACAAGCATGTGAAGGAGATGCCATGGTTATTCTGATTTCATAGATGAGGAAAATGAGGCTCCGGGAGATAAAGTGGCTGCCTAGGGGTTACTTGATCGGATAGCATGAAAAGAAATTTGAACCCAATTTAAAAAAATCTTCTTTAATCTTTTAGTCTTTTTAATCTAGCAATAATAGTCATTATACCACAGTGCCTCCCTACAATATTAGAACAGAATATTACCTTAGAATGTAAAGCATAGATCCTAGAATATTGGATATCATAATTGGAAGAAATGTTTGAAGCTAGAATATTAGAGGTAGAAGAGACCTTGGAACAAAGACTATCAGAGCTAGGAGGGACCTTAGAATATAGAATTAAGAATTGCAAGGATATTTAGAACATAGAGCACCATAAAGATAGAACACAGAATTGAGAGCGTTGAAGAAGAAGAGATAAAAGAAAAGTGAACTGTACAAAATAATGAGAGGGTAGTGAACTCAAGATTGGGTAAGGATGAAAAAAGCTTTCACTTCCCATATAATATAAATGACAGGTAGTAATAATAACATTGACTTCAATGTAATGAGAAAGACAACAACCAAGTGAATTACCTTCATAATAGGTTTTTGGGTATCTGGGGGTCATTTGCTTGTTGAGTGAAGAGCTGAGAGCTGTACTCTCATTTACTTCCCTCTCTCCCTCCCTCCTCCTTCCTTCCCTTTCTCTTCCTCCTTTCCTTATTCTTTTTTCTTCCCTCCTCCCTCTCCTTCTTTCTCCCCTTTTCTTTCTCCTCTTTCTCTTGCCTCCTCTTCCTCTCCCTCCTCTCTTTCTCTTCATTTGTCTATGCCTCTGACCTTTCTATGTCCCTCTCTTTCTGTATCTCTTCCTTTTTTCTCCCAGTATTTTTCTTTATTTCTACATTTTTGTCTCTTTCTCTGCTTTTATCTTTGTGTTGATCCTTATATTTTTCTGCCAGCATCTCTTCTTCAGTCCCTGTTTCATTGTCTCTGTCTGGACAAGAATCATCTTGAAGGGGTCATAGAGGGTCAGTCATCAGAGGACACAAATCTGACTGGACAAGAATGCAAATACTATTCAGTATCTCAGGACAGGGACATCTCACCTTGCTACTGGGTCTAAACCTTAGAATGGTGGCATGGGGCATATGATGAAGCAGAGCTAAATATTTGTCAGATACTCATAGACTCTTAAACATCATTCCATTGGCAAAATGGCAGGAAATTTCAGAGACAGGAAATGCTGCCCTGAGGGACAGATGTGCTCCTCTGGGTCTGATTGTTGAGGCAGCATGAGTTTCTCATAAGCATTTGGTCAATTCAGTAAACTTAGTGGATCTGAAGACACTATGGCCTGGGCTCCTTTGAAATCGGTTGATAAGGAGGCATCACCTTTGAGAGGATCCACCTCACAGATCAAGCACAGAGACAAAGTGGATAGAGAGCTGACAAAGCCAGGAAGACTTGAGTTCAGGTCTTATTTCTGACATGGACTAGCTGTGTGACCCCAAGAATATCACCTAGCATCTCAGTACTCTAGATGAATCTCTAATTTATAGAGGTTTCAATTTGCTATGAATGAAGCACCTACTATTTACCAGGCACCTTGCTAAAGATATTTACAAATATCTCATTTGATCCTCACAATAACCCTGGTTGAGAGGTGCTATTATTTTCATTTTACAGATGAAGAAACTGAGGAAGAAAAAGGTTAAATGACTTGCCCAGGGTCATGTGGTCAATAAGAGTCTAAGGCCATGCTTGAACTTAGGTCTTTTGGACTCTAGTCCCAGTAATCTATCTACTATGCCAACAGTTTCCTTAACTTGAAATGTCCTAAACCAATGAAATCACAGGCCCTTTCTCTCTCAAACACCGTAGAATCACCAACTTCAAGTATTCTTGGATCTGAGATGTGTTTATAGGACAAAGCACAGGCATGAGTTAACATTATAAAATATACCTTCCTTAAAGTCTCTTAGAAATTGTCATAATCCAGGACTGATGGGGCATCTCAATCCTTTAGGTGTGAAGGAAGCAATCCATGGCTTGTGAGCCACAAAATAAGTTAAATTCGATTAGACTTGGGATTCTTTACCCTGGGTGTAAAAGCAATTGTTTGTATAGGGAATAGGAGTTGGAGCTAGAGAGCAGTATCCCAGAGAACAGTCTGTCCATTGGTATTGTGCTGAGAAGGAGGTGGCTTTCCCCCAGAGAATGCAACATATGCCTTTTTGGGCTTGGGGGAAAGTGGGACCTAGCAAAATTTCTTGAACTACAAAATAAGAATAACAAAATGTATGCTATTTATTGCATAGGGTTGATGGAAGCAAAAGCTCTAGGACACCTCTGACCCATGTGGGTTGTATGGCCTTGCCTCTTAGCTCCCTCAGGAAATTGCAGAACAAGTACTGACCTGCTTTGGTGAAGAGGTTTTCCTTATTTGGAGTTACCTTTGCCAATGACATCACAAGTGCAGTCAAACAAGAAGGAAATAAGGATCACAGCAGTGAGAGGTAATAGCCGTGAGCTGTTTGCTTAAAAAACTGTCTTAAACCCACTTGCTCCCCCAGGCCTGAGAGTGAGATTCTACACTAATGAGCCATCTCAGCACACAGATGCAGATAGAGCCTTTATAATCTTCAGGATGATTTATTGGAAAGAGAATTGTAATTACAGTAAGAAGACCCAGGTTCAAATCCTTCCTCTGCTGATTACCAGATGTGTGATCTTGGATGTTTCTGGCCTCTGGAGCCCTTATTTCCGCATCTGGAAGGTGAGGGGCCAGAGATTTTCTTGGAGGTCCCTTTCAATTCTAAATTGATGCCCTACAGATATCTGCTGTCAAGATCTCTTGGAATCAGAAAGCTCTCCCTTAAACTTGACCTGCATTTCTCTTGCTCTGACACTAGATTTGAAACCTTGGCCAGGTGATTTCCTCTCTCTGAACCTCAGTTTCCCCACCTGTAAAATGGGGATACAAATCCTTGTGCTAAATAATGGCACAAGCTCAGAGTGAGCTAAGTGTTTTTGTAAACCTTAAAGGTCTCTTGAGGTGGAAGCAGAGTGAGCCCAAGTCAATGGATTGCAGTTCTTCTTCCTAACAACTCTTTCCCTCCTTCTGGTTCTCTTCTACAACCCAGCTCTTTTAACTTTCTTCATGAAAGGGACCATTTCCTAGACCTTTAATCATCCAAGTTGCCATTGCCTGGACTTTCTCCAGTTTTCACCTTTCTTTGTATGTCTGTATAGATATTGCTCCAGGTTAAGCTTCTCCCTCCCCACATTGTATTTTATGTTAAAAGTCATCCTAATAGCATTTATAGCTTTAAATTGCAATTCATGTGTGAAAAGACAAAGCCATTAAAAATCACAGAAGCTTATAGCTGGAAACTTAGATATTATCTAGCCCAACTCCTTATTATACAGGGGCCCATTATTGGGGAGAAATGACCTATCCAAGGTCATGCAATGAGTTGGCAGCATGAGTGGGACTTGAAACCAAGTTCTGCTGGGACTATGTTCTTTTGAATACTCCAGGCCACTTCCCTTGAAGTATGGAACTTCTCTGCTCAAAAATCTTCAGAGACTCTCTATCGCCTGCTGAGTAAAATTCAAACTTTTTTTCTTGGTATTCAAGCTCCTCTGCAATTTAGCATTATTCCATCTTTATCTTATATTTCTTTTATCTACATACTCTATACACATTATCATGTCAGGGACTTGACTGTCTCTAAATGCATCACAAGCTTTCCTACCTTTGCTTATGCTGTTCCCTATTCCTGGAGTGCCTTTTCTCCCCATCTTCATCAGTTAAAAGGTTTTTTTTTCCATTTGGGACCCATGATTTCATTGATATGGGGCAGAAGTATCAAAGATATGGCCTACAATATTTCCAAGTGCTTCCTGAGCTACATTAAAATGCAATTGTGAAATATTTGACAAAATGAATAAAAATACAATAGAACATGGATAATGTTAAAATGTGATTTTCTAAGTCAATATGTGTCCCACAAGGATTCTTATGTACAGTTTAATGGTCCTGTTTCCATTTGAGTTTGATGTCCCTGGTATAGGAAATTCCCTGTGGCTATATTCCATGTTAACACAACCCCCATCTACCTCTAGTCTTACCCCACCATTCTGTGAAAACAAGAAACAGAAACTCTTTCCCTCCACTTCCCCACACCACGTGGAGAAAATAGAGGTTTACAAAAATAGAGGCATGCCTGTCTGGAGTGTCAGTGCTCAGTCAAGGGAACTGGGGCAAGGGGACAGAGTGTTTGGGGAGGGGGTGAAAAGGAGTGCCATCAGACTTGAAAGAAAGAGGCCTGTCATCCCCTATTGAGGCCAGTTCTGTCTCCCCAAAAGTTACTTGGGATAGGAACTGAGGCTGGAGTAAAGTGAATCCAATAGTATGAGAGGAGGCTAAGACAACTTTGAGGTGTACAGTCCATAAGGTATTTGCCACTCAAGGGGAAGGAGTCATAGAGTGAGAAATAGAAAGAATATAAGGGGAAAAGATTAAAATTACCAGAGATATCATGAGGAAGAAAACTCAGTTAAAAACTTTGATCTCAAGCAGATAAATCAACATGGGATATATTAACAGGGAAGATATTAATAACAGAAGGAAAGATGGTCTCCAATACTACCAAATGAGCTCAAATATCTCTGAGTAAATATGGGAAGACAAGAAAAACAATCAATAGCTTTTTTATATTTTTAAAATCATTGACTAGTTTTTCTTCTACTTCCCTAATTTGGCTTTTAAAATCCTTCTTGAGCTCTTCCAAAAATGCTCTTTGGGCTTAAGATCAGTTCATATTTCCTTCTGAAGTTTCAGATGGGAGTCCAGTCTCAATGCTGACCTCTTTGGTATTCCTGTTTTGGTCCTTGTCCTCATAGAAAGATTCTATGGTCTTATCTTTTCTGGTTTACTTCTTGCTCGTAATGATCGCCCTTTCCCTGGCTTTTAAAGTGGATCTCTGCTTCTGGAGCAGGGGGTTCTGTCCCACTGTTCTTGTGCTTAGAACTTGAGGCTTTGTGTATTGTGGCCTTTGATTCTTTCAGCTAGAAGCTAGAATGCCGTAGCTTACCTGGTGCTGAGCTGGCTGATGTGCCAAAGCAGAGGCCAGGTGAAGTCTTTCTGAGTTTTCCTGGAGTTACCCTGGAGCTAGTTGCATTAAGTGTGGGAGAGGGGTGGTCTGGCCACAGGAGGTCTCCTCTCCTAAACATAGGCAGGCTCAGTGGCTAGTGAACTCCATTTTCACTAGTGTCTTTCCTATTCCCCTGGCTGTGCTGAGGCACACCTGGGGTCCTGGTGTTGATGATTATGGGCTCCACCCCCACCCCCCCACCTTGGGCTCCAGATCCTCTCCTGGTTCACTGAGGTGGGGCTGTCTGGGACAACTTTGGTCCTGCACTGGTCCCCTTCAACCACAGCAAGAGGGAACCTGCTTTGTGATTTTCCTAGCATCATGGGCTAAGAGACTGGGTACCCCTTTGGCTGATTCCACTGTTCCAGGAATTTTCCTGGGGGGATATCCTGTGAGTTTTTCAAGGTCAACAAGGGGAGGGGTAGAGCATTTACTGATCACTTAGCTCCTGGAAGTTCAAGAAAGTGACTTACAGACATTTAATCTGCAAGCTGATAGTCTCAGGAGTGGCTGCTGCAGTTACCAGAGGTTCTGCAGTTCTCTGTTGCTTAGTTCCACTGGACTCCCATCCTGGGCTGATATGTTTGAGATTCCACAGTGCTTCTGCTGCTTCAGATCACCCAGTGCTTCCTTCTCTGCTTTGCTATGGAGGGGTCTGCACTGGTACAGCCTGTGTACTATGTGCTGTGCACTCCTCCAGTCCCATGCAACAGATTCTTCCCATGAACCTTCTAGTCTGTCCTGGGTTGTAAATCTGTTACACTGTGTCCTATTGGATTCTGCCTCTCTAAAATTTGTTCAGATTCTCTTTTTAGAGGTATCCGAAGGAGTTTGTTTTAGACCTTAAGTGAGTAGTTGCTCTCACTCTGCCATCTTGGCTCCATCCCCCAAAACAATCAATAGCTGATGAGGCAGAGGACCCTATGTATTTCCAAAAGAGAATGAAACCACAGCAAGATATTCATGAATAGTTCAGTAAAGAAATAAGATTCATGAAAGTAGAATTTATAGGTTGCACAGCAGAAATAAATGGCAGAATAGAAAAAAAACTTGCATCCATGGTCAAATATCTCTTCAATGAAATGAAAGAGGGAAAAGATATTTGGTAATACAAATTCAGAGAAATGAAGGACTATCTAGAAGAAGAGATGCAAAAAGCAATCATGTTAGAAGGACATAGGATACTTATTCAAGCAAAACCTATTGATCTAAAAGACAGGACACATAGAAACAACTTAAAGATCACAAGTTACCCCTCTCCTCCCAAAAACCCCAGCACAACAATGCTGAATACTGCAATGCAAGAACTAATATAAAACTTCTGAAGACAGGGGGACAAATGCCAATAGAAATAATCCACAGATTATCTCCAAGAAAAACAAAACCTGTGCTAGACACTTCAGCATTATTACATTTTCTTACAGATTATTACAATTGACGTTATTGTCCCTCCTTGAGTTCCTACCATTCTTTCAAGCATAGCTCAAAAGTCACTTTCACCAAGAAGGTTTTCCTGATCCTGCAAGTCTGTAATGAGAAGAATCATAGGATCACAGATTAAGAGTCAGAAAAGGAGAGAGGAGAGAAATGAAGGATGACTGACCTGGACCCTTCTTCAAAAAAGAAGTTTTAGAAGGAAATCACCAATGGGAGAAGGGGGCTGCAGGAATGGAGAGAATGTTCAGGGTGAGAAGACAAGAGAACCATGGTGGTGAAGAAAGTTAGAAGAGCCAGAAGCAGAACGCTCAGCAATCCTTTGCCCTCACTTGACACTTTGCTTATACTTTCTTGAAGCAATTACCATGAAGTGTTGTAAATTATCCTTCTCTGGGTTGATGTCTCACTCCTTCTAGATTGTAAACTCCATCAGGGCAGATATTTTCTCTTAGCTCAACTTTATATAGTGCTTAATGCATGCTTATAGAATAAATGTGGCTGAATGGGTTATTCTGGATGTGGAAAAGGATAAAAGAGCTGGGACAAGTGAGTTGCCCATCCCTCTGATGCACCCTTTCAACTTATTGCAATAGCCTAGGGCTGGTACTCTCTCCATTGCCCCCAAACTTCTGCTAACTGATCTGAATGCAACAGCGAGACAGTGACATCAGCTTCAGGCCTCCTAGATTTAACATTCGGCACCATTCCCAGTCCCATCTGGAAGTGATTCAGAGATGACACACAGGAGAAGAAAGAGGAATCATTTCCCCACCCCAGGGCCCCCTGTCTATTTCCAGCATTGAGTCTTGACAGGTGTTATGGTTCTGAGTGTGGTTGGATGTGATGACAGGTGAGTTCCCTCTCTGCCAAGTTCCCAAAGCCATTTTAAAATGTAAGAGGAACTGCATCAAACTGGGGAGTCAGTACACATGAGTTCTAGTCCTGACTTTTTTCATTAACTTGCTATTTGACCTTGGGCAAGTTATGCCTCCTCTCTAGACTCAGTTTCCCTGCCTACAAAATATGACAATTAGACTACATGTCCCTGCAACTCTAACACTCTGCAGTTTGAGGTACCTTCTAGATAGGACATTCTGTGCTCTAGAAGGTCCCTCCCAGCACTGAAATTCAAAGTCCTAAGGTCCTTCCCAGCTCTGAATTCTATGTTCTAAGGTCCTTCCAACCTTTGACACTCCATGTTCTAAAGACCCTTCAAGCTCTGAAATTTTGTTATTCCAAATGAATTTGAACCCAGAGACTCTTATGACTATGAGAAATCAGGCAGCAGGCTCAAATGGTTCTCTTCAATTATTCTCAGACAGACTCCTGATTTTAGATTCTTCCATCTCATTACTGACCACTCCCCAATATGCCACCATGATCAGAGCTCCTGGGTAGGAGGTTATTTATAGAGAGAAATAGGTGGACTTTAAAACTTTTTAATATCAATTTTTTACTGATATCTTTTATTTAAAAAACCTTTTAATTCATGAATATATCCCTCTCTCTTCTCCTCCCTAGGGAGCCATCTTTTGCAGCAAAGAATAAAAAAAAGAAAAAAAGAGTTCAGTTAAACCAACCAACATAATAATTGAGTAACAGGTATCTTTTTAACCCATAACTTTCCCATGTTTTTTCATAATTTCCACTCAATAATCTACCATCATCATTGCAATATCAATATAAAGTAACCATCATTGTAGTATTGTCCTAGATGACCCTTAGGACAAAACAATAATACTTTTGTAGACTATTAGAGTTGGAAGGTACCCAAAAACACAGAATGGTTAAAAACTAGAAGAGATTTTAGAAAGTAGAATGTCTGAGTAGGCAGGGATCTTAGACAGAGATCTTAATTTCCCTAACTGATTCTTGTACTATGTATGCAATGTTGCATTGAGACTAATCATCTATGTAATAATATTGCTTTATGTACTAATAAAACATGAAAATTAACATTTTACTATTAGCTGGCAGATATAGAGTTCTTTCATTTTCACATTTTTTGTAGGCTCTTGTGTTTCTTTGTAATAGAAAATGTATACCAATAGTTAGTTTCATTATAAGTAGGCCAGCTCCTAAATACTCCAACATATACAGGGATGCATACCTGGACATGGGAACATGTTTGTTCACACAAGTATATGTGCCCATGTATATACATCTTCACTGTACATTTTCCAAGGCACACATTGAGATAGAGTCACATATATACAGTAGTTCCCAACATATGCACACACACATCCCTGCAATCACATGGGCACACACATAGGCATGTGCACACACGTGCAACTGTCTGCATGTATAGGAAGCAGGCCAGTGTAACCATCTGTTGGTTCTCACAAGACACATACTTCCAAAAGCAAAATACCTGTGTAAAGAGAAACAATATATAGGATCTTGGGCTTGATTCTGTGCCTGTGTGGGGAGTGGGGTTGCAAGAGGCTTAATGTGTTTAGTTGTGGACAGAGTTCACGGACACTGCACACACCTTACCGGCTCTCCAAGTCAGTGTTGCTACTCAGGGAAGACAGACAACCATGTCCGTGATTTTCTTGGAATGAGAGAAAGGGATTCTGGGGTCTGAGAATGAAGGTTTAGGAAAGGAAGTTAGGAGATGTAACAATTCTAATCTTAGAGGAGGAAGGACCATCTAGTTCCAACTGCACCTGAATTCTCTTCACAAAATGTATAGTAAGTAGTCACAAATCCAGTGCTTGATGAAATTTATCGTTAGCGAACTCACTTTCATTTCATTTCTGGATAATTCTCTTTATTAGACATGAAGTATTGGATGGAGAGCTAGTCTTGGAGCTAGGAAGACCTGGGTGCAAATCCTGCCCCTGACAGACAGTATGACCCTGGGCAAGTCACTTACTGTATCAGTGCTCTCTACACTTCTCTAAGCTGATAAGTTGTAAAGAAGGTACACAGATACATTGGTAGAAGGAGTTGCCTTATCTAGGGGTTCCTTATATTACAATATTGTGGTGAGACTTTAGTAAAGTAGATATGTCTGACAAAGACACTGAAAGAGAAAGCCTTCAGTACACAATAGACATTCCTTATTTTAGAAAAGTTCAGAGGCTTGAATAGTGTAATTGCTTATGAAAAGTCCAGCAAAGACCATGAATTTATTTACTGGGCACAGCATTCCTATCAATGTCCATACCCATTCATCTTCTTATGATGCCAAGAGAAGTTGGGGAAATGTCCCAACTAAACTGGGATTGAACACCCGAAGCCAGAGCAGAGTTCTTGTCTGAGGGAACTGACTCTGAGACAGTATGGATTTTTGAACAGGAGAGGTTAGATCCCTTCCATTTCCTTCCAGGATGTGGCAAACCTCAGAACATGAGCTCTAAGAGAGACACAGGAGGAGAGGCTTCTGTCAATACCATGTTTAGAGTCACTGCTCTAGATGAAAGAGCACCAAAAAGAGTAACACTCCAGATGGAGAGAGCACAGTACCATCCAGCCAAGCCTATAAATGCACTTAAAAATGTCAGTTGCCCATCAAAGGGTGAGCTCAGGGAATCTAGTGGATCAATTCAACCAGAAAATAGACAACACCCTGAGAAGATCTCCACAGCTGAACTACCTGTCTGGACTAGCCTAACAGCAGCATTCATGCTTATTGAGAATAGCTAAGCAGCCAAACAATTTACTTGCCCTAATCCACCATCATATTGACCTGTCTAGTTGAATTGTTGTACAATAGTACAACAGTAAATAGTCCAGCTGGGCAACAGAATGGCGCATCCGTCACTGATACCACACATCCCCATAGTGAACTTTATGGAATCCCTCCAAAGAAAGAAAAGATATCAGTGTCCTGCAATTGAGAGAATTATGAGTTGCTTTGGTGATTCATGTTGAATGTTCATATTTATGGTGATTCAAGTCTATGCCTACTCTTGCTCTACTTTCCACCACAGATTTTTTGTGTATTTGTGAGAAAGTGCACTCCAGGTTTTGGGGAAAACACTTTGAGTAAATTAATTGAATTAACTGGTTGATTGTTAAGGGCAAGCATACTGTTGGAAGCTCATGAACTAGTGTTGTCAGTCATCTTAGAATTATCCCTGAAACCCTAGGATTAACAGCAGCTTCCTCTATGGTTCTAAAGAAGAAATATATGTTCAATATGCATTTTTTTGAGGCTTTGTTTGTAGATGTTTTTATATCATTGTATTCTCCTCATTATGTTTTGAGACTCACTATCACTATAGTAGCTTTTTATGGTTAGGTTCTTTTTGTTGTTGTTGTTGTTGTTTGCTTATTTTCCCAGCCTATTTATTGACTTTGAACTTGATGTTAGAATTAGACTTTGCTCACCTGAGTAGGGGTGGTCACTATCACAAGCTTCAGGCTTTTTCACTCCATGGTTTTCACAGCTAGTTCTAGGGGTCTCTACATTTTCAGTGTTTCTAAGGTGGTGTGATCTGGGAAGAGATGTGGTCACTACTCTCCTGATTTGCATTCTGAGCACTCAGGAAAGATCCCTGTTCCTTGTAAGTGCTAGTGGGCTTCTTACCTTCCTAGATCTGTTACTAGGAACTAGAGGCCCCTGCTCTTTCTCTGCCTTTGAACTGCTGCTAAGAACTAGAGCTCATTCTCTCTCTCCATTCCAGAAATGTGACCAGGAAATGAATTTTGAGCTGTGTAATTACTAATAAGTGTCTAGTCCTGCTCCTAACGTGCATATGAATCCTCTGTAATCTCTTTCTGACAAGTTGTCCAATCCTTTTTCTATCTCTGGGTGGTGAGAGCTCCCAGAACTGTTGCTTTTGCTACTGCTGCTGTCATGGTAGCTACGTCCAAGACCACAGCTGGTGTTATGATCCAGGACAGCCCTCACCCCAGGGTCACAGACTTCTCCCAATCTCTAGAATTGGCTTGCGCTAGAAAAATGTTTTACCTCAATCTTTATTGGCTATGCTACTCCAAAATTCAATTTGACAAGTTATGTTGAAGTTTGAAGTAGGGGGATTTGGGGAGAATTCAACTGGAATATTCTCTCTACTCCTCCATCTTGGCTCTTCTTTCAAGAAAAGACATATGAAATCAATGCCTAATATTTTACAGTGATAGATATTGCATTATATATGTCAATACTTTTGATGCACTAGTTAGTTTTTCTTTAACTGTATTCTTATCTTTTAAAATTATTTATTATAAGGGATGGATTATAATGGAGGGGTGATAAAGGAGGAATACATACATTGGGAAATGCAGGTGATATAAAAGACAATATCAATAATAATGTCTCAAAAAAGAGAAATATCAGTGTCTTGCACATAGTATGTTCTCAATAAATTCTTGTTGATTGATTGATATTTCTCCTTCCCATCAGTAAAATTCTTCCCTGATGCCCCATCATGGCATGAAAATGACCTGATCTCTCCCAAGTTATGCCAGCTAAAATTCAGCTCTGATGTATCCTGATAAATTGGAAAGCCTTTCGGTGTAAGCCTCATAATGGATAGTGTATAGTTGGAAGGCCAGCTTTCTGAAGCATGAAGCTCATCACCATGTTGGCCAGAGTGGGTTGAATTTACCAGACTATCTACCAAGTCCTAAAGGGGTTTCCATCTTTAAAGGGGAAAAGAGCTTTCTCAATGATGAGCTCACATATCTTTGCAGCACTGACACATTTTCCCTGGAGCAGCCTAAAAGTTTCTGTAGACTAGAGAGGAATGCTTGGTAGGGCTGCCATCTTGATAGTCCCATATGTCCAAGAGCTATGGTGAGAGGGAAAACTCTGGCACTGACCTTTCCTTTCATGTATTCTTACTTTGTAACCTATTCATTATGCAATATTCCCTTGCCAGAGGGCTTTTGTTATAAAATTTCTATGAGATGGAGAATTCAAGTATCATTTTCCCCATTTTATAGAAGAGAACACTGAGGCACAGAGAGATGAAATCCTTCAGTTCCTCTGAGATCAGTAGCCTGCAGCTCCTCAGACTCCTCTGTGAGTGTCAGGGGTTTTCTTTGGTTAAATAAAGAAGCTTGTTACCAGAGAGAATGCCTTGGCAAGCATCAGTATAGCTGTCTTGTTCTTTGAAGGATTGCTGGTATCATTGTTCAAGCTAACACTCTGGAGCCCAGGAGCTCCATGCATCTGACAGCTGCTCAGTTTTGACTTTCTTCAGGACTGCTAGGTGATTTCTCAAGTCTTTATCTCTTGGTAAAAGATGGAAATCACCCTTCCAGAAGCTGCTGGGTTGCCTTCACCATTTTGATTTCCTTGGTATTCCTGTCGCCAAGAGCCCACTTTTAACAGGTTAGAAGCAACTGACCTACTTTATCGGCAGTACCTTGGTGTATTGGAAATAATACTAGATTTAGAGTCAAAGGTCCTGCTTCAAACTATGGTTTGACCTGGATGGCTGTTGAGATCCCAATTCTCAACTTCTTATTTTGTGAATCCCAGGTTTATTAATTATAGCTGTGTGATCTGGGGGGTAAATCATTTCCATCTTTGGGCCCTTGGTTTCTTAATCTGTAAAATGAAGTATTAGACTGAATGATGCCTAAGGTCCCTGCTAACTCTGTCTCCAGTGACTTTGTGACTACCTAACAGGTCTGAAATCTTATACAATCATATCAAGAACCCATTACTGCCATTCACCTATCTATTCATTCAACTAGTTATGAATTGGATAATCTCTTGTCATTCCACCTTTCACTCTGTCTTGAAACCCTAAGCCCTTTTATTTATCCTCATCATGACCACCAATCCTTCTACCCCTAGACTGTTGTTGTTGTTTTTGCCAAGTTATCACCTATTAAATGACTATACTCTCTTTGCTTCCCCATCTTGGTCCCTTGGTGAACTAGTCCATCTCTGTCCTCTTGTATTGAGTTCCTTGCCCCTCCATTTTATTAACCTTGCCATATCAAATCTCACCCTTGGATTATTCTTACCATCCACTCTTCTTGGTGCTGCCTACATGCTGCTGAACAGAGTTGGAGGAAATCATGAAACCATGCTGACTGGGTCTTTTACAAATTTATATTATATAATCTCAACTGAGCCCTCCCTGAAGCAAGGGAATCTTTTTAGATCTCCTTAACCAATTCACTATTCCACTCACCACAACAGCTCTTAAAACCTTCTTAATCCCTTCTCAAACCTCCTTCCCATATCTCCCTCTCACTGACCCTCTGAGTAGGGAACCTTGCCTCACATTTCTCTGAAATAAATGAGACCATTCACTGAGAGCTTCTTCTTCCCTCCTTCTTCCCATCACTCATATTCCTTCTTATACTATCTTTTTCTTTCATCCTCATTTCACATGGCCCTTCTTTGCCAAGGCATACCCCCTTAACACGCACAAATGATCCATTTTATCCAGTTTTCTCTAGCAAATTGCCTCCCTCTATCATCCCTATGCTCTCATTTATCTTCAGTCTTTTCATGTATGCCAGCTATTTCTCTATTCTATATGAACATGTAAATATCTTCTTTACCTTCAACAAACTTTCATTTGGTCTGTATATCTCTAGTAGCTATCATGCTATGTCTCTTTTCTCTTTCATAGATAAACTCCTTGAGAAACCCATTCAAAATAGATGTCTTCACTTCCTTTCCTCTTACCCTCTTTTTAACTCTCTGAAGTCTGGCTTCTGATGTCATCATACAATTGAAATTGCTCTTAATTTTAAAATCTACTGGCTTGTTTCTCAAACCTCATCCTTCCTGACTTCTCTGCAGGTATGGACACTGCTGATCACCCTGTTCTCCTTGATATATTTTGTTTTTGTCTAGATTAAGAAGCTTTGAAAACCCAGACGTTGGTGCTTTTCTCTCTGGCAACTATGTATGTATGTAATGGTCAGACAGTTGAATCAGTCTGTTGATCTGTGATGTATGTATTGCTTATGGTCAGACAGTTAGAAACCCTGTATGTTGGTATTTATTTCTCTGATCGTATTTTCTCTGTTGGTGAATATAATTAAAGTAGATTGTTGACTCTTCAAAAGTTGCTTTCCTTTTAGAAAAACAGATCCAAAAATCTTTGTAGCAGGACTTCCAGTGCATACTGGGAAACCCCATGGATAGAACTGGTGTGCTATAGTCCACAGAATTGCAAAGAGTTGGACATGACTGAATAACAATTCTTGACTCAAGACCAATGCTCTTCTCAGTATACCAGTCACTAGACATTTGATGAAAGGACTGATCACTTACAGTTTGCTTGCAAGTCTTTTATTACTCTTCCCAGTTTTTCCTCCACCTCTCTATCATGATTTTGAAAATTTTTTGGTCTCTTTAAGACCTTTTCACAGAACTGATCCCATTGAGTGGGCTGGGATGTAGAAGCACTGACTTCCATGTCTTCCCCTGATGGTGAGCACCACTCTTCCTCATCAGAAGGGAGGGGAGGAGAAACCTGCTCACCAAGAAAGTAACCCTCAATAGTCTTGATTTTTTTCCCTTTTCTGGGCATTTTCCCAGCCAGTGACTTGAGCTCTGAATATTATCCTCACACCCACCTCGCCTCCGGATCCTCCCAGCCCGCGCTTGGGGTCTGAGAATCAAATGCTGCTTCCCAGCCTCAGTGCTTTGGGCGGGGGCAGGGCTGCTATTCAGTGTGAGATTAAGTTCAGGTGCTCAGATGGGGGCAGGGCCGCCTCACGGGCTCAGTTCCCTCAGGGGGTTTATGCGGAGACCTTCAACAATGGATCCGCCCCGGTCTGCTCCCGCCTCCACTGTTGCCTTCCGAGGGGGCCTGAGTATGGGGGCACCCCACTCCCCTCTCGACCCACCAAAGAGACCTTATCACTGACCCCCATCACCTGTGAGTGGAGGGACCCATGCGGCCACTGGAGATCCCGTCCCTGAAGTCCGCTCAGATCTATTCCTCTCGTTGCTGGGCTGGGCTGGGCTCCGCGTCCGCAGCGTGATGGACCTTTTGCAAGAGGTTTGCAGGTCCCTCTGGAACAGAAATCTTATCCACTCCACTATTATGTGGCTTCTCCTGCTCCCGAATTTATTGGCGGCTCTTTACTACGGATATTTCATGGGCTGTGGGTTCGGAGCTAACGTATTTGTGTGTTTCTACTCCGCCATCTTGGCTCTGCCCCCCTGATCACTTATAGTTGAGATTGGATCAGTAAAGATTTAATGAAGGATGCAGCATATTTTCTCTGGCCCTATATTTTCCATGATTTTTCCCAAATATGACACCTTACTGATGCTCAGCTTGCAGTTCTTGACAGTTGGATTTTCCAAGCAGAACATACAATGGTTTTGCTTTTGCTCAAACTGTTCCCTATATCTGCAATACTCTCCTTTCATTCAGTTTTTGAAAACATATTAAATGCTTTCTATCTGCCAGCTATTGGGCTAAGCCTTGGAAGTTCAGAGACAAAACAGAATATCCCTTCTAAAGAGGTTGAGAAGTAATAGCAAAACATAAGGGAGGAAAACCAGAAGAAACAGATCATAGAAGGCAAGCAGAATCTTTGGCAACAGGAGAAGAAACAGCCAAAGTTACTGAGAAGAGAATGCACTGGAGAACTGAAGAAATGACCATAAGATTTAGCAGGCATGAGGTCATTGGTAACCTTTGAGAGAACCATTTCAATCAAGCAGTGAGATCAGGAGCCAGACCATAAGAGTTTGAGATAGTGAGGAAATGGGGTCAGTGAGTTTAGACACTTGCAACAGTGAAAGAGAAAATGATGTAAGATGGTCACCTGAGGGGATGACAGAGTCAAGAGGTTTTTTTAGATTGAGGGAGAACTGGGAATGATGCTAAGAAGGGGAGAAATAAAAAACAAGACACCAAGAAGATATCAAAAGGAATTATGAAATGGGCAAAGCCCCAGGTGGGAGGGAGGAAAGGGCAGGGGAGCCAACAAACAATTGTTAGAGCTATTCCAGAAGCTAAGGTCTGGGAATATAAAGAAAAAAATATGTTCTCCTCCATCAAAGAGCTCATATTCTAGTGGGGAATACTAGGGCAAAAAAAAAAAAACTACATAAAGAATGTATGCAATGGAAGGCTTTAGAAGAGGGGAGAAGTCAGGGGACTGGGAAAGAGCTCCTGTAGAAGGTAGAGTTCAAACTGATTTTTGAAGAAGCCAGGAAAACCTGAAGAAGAAAATGAGAGGAGGGAGTATTCCACTCATTGGGGGACTGCCAATGAAAATATTGCACAAAGTTGGAAGATGGAGTGTCATGTTTGAGAAATAGGAATATCACAGAGGAAGAGGTGAACTAAGGTGTCACCTCCTATAGGAATCTTTTTCTCATTCCCCAAGTTGGAAAATTTATCCCCTCAGACCACAGATAACACAGTTTTAACCACTAGGTGGTGCTGCTAACCACTAATCAGATCCTATTTAAAGGATCAATGTCTTGGAAATCCCATGCATAAGCTGGTGCTCAGGACTTTCAACATTGCTGTGGAAATAGTGAAGTGTCAAAATTTCTATATTCCCATGGAATGGATGAACGGCTATCAGGTCCTTTTATCCACTTCTTTATGGATGACTATGCTGATTACTCAGTCTTGGAGGTGATGTATCATATCAGAAGTTATGGTTAGTGTGGATTTATACCAGCAACATTAGCTCTGAGCCCCCATTCTATGAATAAATGCCCACTATTATATTTCTTTTTTTCTAATTAAATTTATTTATTTTCAGTTTTTAACATTCACTTCCACAAAA
The DNA here is from genome assembly GCF_028372415.1 of Notamacropus eugenii. Lineage (NCBI taxonomy): Eukaryota > Metazoa > Chordata > Mammalia > Diprotodontia > Macropodidae > Notamacropus > Notamacropus eugenii. Next base: position 57,486,242 of record NC_092876.1, read on the forward strand.
TTTTGAATTTCAAATTTTCTCCCATCTACCCCCTCCTTCACCCCAGGACAGTATATTTTCCTCCAATCTACCTTCCCTTCTATCACACACCCCCTTATCCCCTTCCCTTCTATTTTCCTGTAGGGCAAGATGGATTTTTATACCCCATTGCCTATATATCATATTTTCTAGTTGCATACAAAAATTTTTTTTAATTAATTTTTTAAGTTTTGAGTTCCACATTCTCTCCCTTCCCCCTTCCCCACCCACCCTCATTGAGAAGGCAAGCAATTCAATATAGGTTATACATGTTTAGTCATGCAAAACACTTTGAATCTTGGTTGCAATGGGTTTGGTTGTGCAGAAACTTTTCAGTTTAATGTAATCAAAATTATTCATCTTGCACTTCATGTTTCCTATCTCTTCTTTAGTCAAAAATTCTTCCCTTCTCCATAAATCTGATAAATATGCTATTCCTTGCTCCTCCAGTTTGTCCATGGCATCAATCTTTATACCTAGATCATGTACCCATTTGGATTCTATTCTTGTGCACAGTGTCAGGCATTGGTCTATGCCTAGTTTCTGCCACACTGTTATCCAGTTTTCCCAGAAATTTTTGTCCAACAGTGAGTTCTTATCCCAGAAGCTGGGGTCCTTGGGTTTATCAAACAGTAGATTGCTATAATCATTGCCTATTGTGTCTTGAGTACCTAACCTATTCTACTTGTCAACCCTTCTGTTTCTTAGCCCATACCAAGTGGTTTTGATAATTGCTGCTTTATAATGCAATTTCAGATCTGGCAGTGCTAGGTCACCTTCCCCAGCATTTCTTTTCATTAGTCCCCTTGAAATTCTGGACCTCTTCTTCTTCCAGATGAATTTTGATATTATTTTTTCCATTTCTAGAAAATAAATATCTGATAGTTTGATTGGTATGGCACTAAATAAGTAAATTAATTTAGGTAGAATTGTCATTTTTTTAATATTGGCTTGGCCTACCCACAAGCAACTGATGTTTTTCCATTTACTTAGATCTGACTTTATTTGTGTGAAAAGTGTCTTATATTTGTGTTCATATAGTCCCTGGGTTTGTTTTAGCCGGTAAACTCCCAAATATTTTATAGTGTCTACCCCTGCTTTAAATCGGATTTCTCTTTCTATACCTTGCTGTTGGGCTTTGTTACTAAGATATAGAAATGCAGAAGATTTGTGTGTGTTTATTTTGTAACCTGCAACTTTGCCACAATTGTTTATTATTCCAAGTAGTTTTTTACTTGAATCTCTGGGATCTTCTAAGTATGTCATCGTATCATCATATCATCTGCAAAGAGTGATAATTTAGTTTCTTCTTTGCCTATTTTAATTCCTTCAATTTCTTTATAATGTCTAACTGCTACAACTAACATTTCTAGTTCCATATTGAATAACAGTGGTGATAATGGACATCCTTGTTTCACCCCTGATCTTATTGAAAATGCATCTACTTTATCTCCATTGCATGTAAGGCTTACTGAAGGTTTTAGGTAGATACTGCTCATTATTTTATGGAAAGTTCCCTTTATTCCTATGCTCTCCAGTGTTTTTAATAGGAATGGGTGTTGTATTTTGTCAAATGCTTTTTCTGCATCTATTGAGATAATCATGTGGTTTCTGTTAGTTTTGTGGTTGATATGATCGACAATGCTAATAGTTTTCCTAATATTGAACCAGCCCTGCATTCCTGGTGTGAATCTTACCTGATAATAATGTATTATTGTCATGATAAGTTGCTATATTCTTTTTGCTAAAATTTTTGCATCTATATTCATTAGAGAAATTGGTCTATAATTTTCTTTCTCTGTTTTGTCTCTTCCTGGTTTAAGTATCAAAACTATGTTTGTATCATAAAAAGAATTTGGGAGTACTCCTTCTTTGCCAATTTTCACACAGTCTATATAATATTAGAATTAACTCTTCTTTAAATGTTTCATAGAATTCACTTGTAAATCCATCCAGCCCTGGAGATTTTTTCCTAGGGAGTTCATTGATGGTTTGTTCAATTTCTTTTTCTGAGATGGGGTTGTTTAAATATTCAACTTCCTCTTCTGTTAATCTGAGCAATTTATATTTTTTAAAATATTCATCTATCTCATTTAGATTGTCGAATTTATAGGCATAAGGTTGGGCAAAGTAATTTCTAATTATTGTTTTAATTTCTTCCTCATTGGAGGTGAGTTCACCCGTTTCATTTTTGAAATTGGTAATTTGGTTCTCTTCTTTCTTTTTTAAAATCAGATTGACCAAAGGTTTATCAATTTTATTAGTTTTTCCATAAAACCAACTATTAGTTTTAATTATTAGCTCAATAGTTTTCTTAATGTCAATTTATTGATCTCTTCTTTGGTTTTCAGTATTTCGAATTTGGTACTTAGTTAGGAATTTTCAATTTGTTCTTTTTCTAGCTTTTTCAGCAGCATGCCCAAGTCATTTATCTCCTCTTTCTTTATTTTATTCGTGTAGGCATTCAAAGATATAAAACTTCCCCTAAGAACTACTTTTGCAGTATGCCATAAGATTTGGTAGATTGTCTCATTATTGTCATTCTCTTGAATGAAGCTGTTGATTGTTTCCATGATTTGTTGTTTAACCCACTCCTTTAGGATTAGATTATTTAGTTTCCAATTAATTTTTGGTTTATCTTTCCATGGTCTTTTATTACATATAATTTTTATTGCATTATGTTCTGAAAAGGATGCATTGATTATCTCTGTCTTTCTGTACTGGATTGTGAGGTTTTTATGCCCTAGAACATGGTCAGTTTTTGTATTTGTGCCATGTACCACTGAGAAAAAGGTATATTCCTTTCTATTCCCATTCAATTTTCTCCAGAGAGCTATCATATCTACTTTATCCAGAGTTTTATTCACCTCCTTAACTTCTTTCTTGTTTATTTTGAGATTAAATTTATCAAGTTCAGAGTGGGGGAGGTTGAGGTATCCCACTAGTATAGTTTTACTGTCTATTTCTTCCTGCAACTCCCCCAACATCTTCTCTAAGAATTTGGATGCCATACCACTTGGAGCATACATGTTTAGTAATGATATTGCTTCATTGTCTATGGTGCCTTTTAGCAGGAGTAGTTTCCTTCCTTATCTCTTTTGATTAGATCTATTTCTGCTTTTGCTTTGTCTGAGATTAGGATTGCTACCCCTGCTTTTCTTACATCAGCTGATGCAGTCCAATAATTTTTAAATGCTGCTCTTGGATCCATTTTCCAGTTCCATTGTTTTTCCAATGAGATACTTCTCATTGTTTTCTTTTTTTATTCTTTTGGTTTTGTTTTATAATTTCTTGATTTCTCATGGTCATTAGCTTCCATTTGCTCTAATCTAATTTTTAAGGAATTTTTTCTTCAGTGAACTTTTGGATGTCTTTTTTCATTTGACCCATTCTGCTTTTTAAGGCATTCTTCTCCTCATTGGTTTTTTGGACATCTTTTGCCATTTGAGTTAGTCTATTTTTAAAGGTGTTATATTCATCAGCATTTTTAGGGTTTCCTTTAGCAATCTGTTGACTCATTTTTTATGATTTTCTTGCATCCCTCTCATTTCTCCTCCCAATTATTCCTCTTCTTCTCTTATTTGATTTTCAAAATCTTTTTTGAGCTCTTCTATGGCCTGAGAACAATTCATATTTTTCTTGGAGGCTTTGGATGAAGAAAACTTGACTTTGTTGTCTTCTTTTGGTTGTATTCCTTGATTTTCCTCTTCACCAATAATGTAAGAAAATATCTTTTCATTGAGAAAGTAAGAATCTATAGTCTGTTTTTTTCTCCTCTGTTTGCTCTTCTTCCAGCCAATCACTTGACCTTGGAATTCTTTGTTAAGTGGAGGGTTCCAGAAACAGGTGCTGCTTTGGTAGTGGCTACCACTGCCCTGTGCTGGGTTGGGAATGGAGCTGGACTGGGGCTGTACTGGGCTCTTCTCTCATCCAGGTGAAAGACCCTTCCCACTGACCTTCTCAGCTGTCTTTGGTGTTTGTGGGTTGAGAAGTCTGGAAACCACCTCAGCTGCCAGTGATTCAGTCCTTTAAGGCCTGCTCCAGCTCTGTCCATGCTGGCACAGTCCACTCCAAACTGTGCCCTGCTCCCAGCCCAGTGTGATAGATCCTTTCTTTCAACCTTCCAGATTGTCTTGGACTAAAAATTTGCTTCAATCTGTTATTTTGTGGCTTTTGATACTCTAGAACTTGTTTAGAGTTATTTTTTACAGGTTTTTTGAGAGGCTTGGGAGGAAAGCTCAAGCAGGTCCATGCTTCTACTCTGCCATCTTGGTTCCTCCCCCACTATTTCACTAAACCCTATTTATATGACCTTGGCATAATGGAGCCACTACCCACAGAAATGAGCTGGAATGTTTGGATACTATATATAGTCATTCACTCTTTCATAGAAAAAAAGTAAAAGGAATAATATAAAACATCAATTATGAGACAGTGTGACTGCAGTTCCTCTTAGATGAAAGTAGCTCCAGATAATACATAGGCCACTCCAAAAGTAAGGATTCTAAGAAAGGGCCAGTTCTGTTTCTTTGCCCCCCTCCAGATCCCTGAAATTCCCGCAATCATATTTTACAAATATTTTCTTATTATCAAATAAAATGATATTTGTTAAAACCCTTAACATAGTTCCTGGCATATGGTATCTTATAAATGCTTTTTCCCTGCCCTTCCTCTTTCTGTGAGTTGGCAGAGGCAAAGACAACATAATCCAATTTCCACCTGGTGTTTAACTCCTATTGTCTGCTAGCACTTGCCATTAGGTGAAGACTTCAGAACTTTGAACCAGTGACTTGGTTCTTCTTCACCACATGAAGCATGAATCTGGGACCTGGTACAGACTGAAGCTCCTGCAGTGGGTTTCTATTTGCGGTCCTGTCACTGGTATGGACTTTCAACTGCATCTCATTGCCACTAAGCCATGATTTGTGGAGCTAGGATGTGGGTAAGAATGGACCAGATATGGGAAGGGACTGTCTTTGTGCTGCTCACTCACTATAATGTTTCCTCTGTCCCTGACCTTAAGCCCTTCAGGTGAAATATTTAGTGTTTAAGAGATATGTCACCTCCCTTCCAGTTTCCTGGTTCCCTTCCACTATTCTCTTTTATGGGCAAGGCTGACCCAAGATACAGGGTCCCTCTTGTACTGTGTTTGCACTTCTGTAAAGAATTGACTGTGTTGTATTGTGTAGTATTATCTCTCTTGCTCTGTTCTCCAAGACCTCTGATCTACTCCTCCCTCAGATACCTGGCCAAGTTGCTCTTTCAATCTCAGTTTCCTCATCTTTAAAATGGAGACAGTGATAACATCGACCTCATAGTGTTGTAAGACTCAGACGTTTAAAGTGCTTGCAAGCCCTGTGTAAATGTTAGCTGTTGTTGTTCTTATCAACCTGTTATTGGACTGGATACTTTATGAGGGCAAGAACCTTGTCTTAGCTAAATTCTACCTCCCCCAGCCCTAGCAGAGTTCTCTTTGCAGGCAGTAGATATCTAATCCATGCTTGTTGAATGTGTGCTGAAAGCAGGAGAAGCTAGAGAGAGCTTATGGAGGAGGGAGCACTCCCCAGGTCCTGGCATCCCTGGGTGATATGACCACCCTGTGACCTCATGGGAGGGACCCACCTGGAGTTTGTCTTCCTTCTCTCGGGACCTGGACCTCTGATGCCTAATCATGAGGCCCTGTAGGAACCTGTCCCCACCCCTTCTTTTGTCCTTTCTTTTGGGGAGTGACATAATTAGATTTTGCTTTGTTGCAACAGGAAAAATTGTTGGGGTGGGGGAGAGCACCTTCAACAACCAACAAGAAATAATTAGCACACATTGTGTCATTAAACGCTAGACTTTAATTAAATCGCATGGAGATAAATACTTCTAACGACTGGAAGCCTGGAGCCCATAGACAGCAGAGTACTCAGCATAATGGAGTAATAGACCCTGTAAATAGCGTCAAGTCAGGGATTCTGACTTGATTAAGAATCCGCCTAAATTGGGTTGTCACCTCATAGGCAGCACCCACTACCTGAAAATTGCTCATTATCTTCCCCATTTGATCTCTTTGGAGCTAACAAGCCTTTGGGAAATCGGTCCAGTGATCAAAGGGCCCATTTATTTAGATTTCTCCTCCCTGTCTTTGCTGCAATAGCCTTCTCCCTCTCCTCTTGTTTTGTTGTTGTTGAGTTTTGTTTTTTAATTTGAGATGAATCATAGCTTGGCAGGCACCAGTGGGGCGGGGAGGCTGAGCTGGAGGTGACCTCGGCATTTTTCTGGATGTCCTTACCTCTTGTAACTCTGGCTGAGCCAAAAGCTTTGCCCAGCCTAGCCCATATCATAGAGATCAGAGATGCAGAACTGGAAAGGATGTAGGAGACCAATGAATCCAACACAGTCGTTTTCCAGGACAGGAAACTGAGACTTGCTGAGGGTCACATAGCTATCTCTATCAGGGACAGGATTTCATCTCGGGCCTTTCTGACTCCAAGACCAGCACTCTAGCTACTGTACCACCTAGGTGCCATTAAGAAATACCAATAAGTTCAGGATATAGCCCCTGCTCTCAACAAGAGGGCAGTCTAGTTGGAGGAAACAACATTCGCATTCACAGACAAGAACAAAAAGATAGTAGTATTAAAAGACCCCAACTCAGCCTTGCAATTCCATAGTTAGCAATGAATATTTTCTAGTTGCTTAAAGGAGAAGTCAGGAAGGCTGATCGTCCTTTGCTTGGCTTGAGCAGCAGGAGTGGTCCCCAGTGGATCATGAGATGTAGGGGAGGCTTGTTCATATTCAGTCATTTTTCCAGTCACGTCCAACTCTTGATGACCCTATTTGGGGTTTTCTTGGCAGAGATACTGGAGTGGTTTGCCATTTCCTTCTCCAGCTCATTTTACAGTTAAGGAAACTGAGGCACATAGAGATTAAGGTGATTTGCCCAGAATCACAGAGCTAGTAAATATCTGAAGGCAGACTGGTACTCATAAAGATAAGTCTTTCTGCTGCCACACCTGGCTCTCTATCCACTGCACCATCTAATTGCCCCTGGGGGAAAGCTTAATGTTATTTATGAATAATATAGGTCCTTCTCGATTCAGACCAGCACCTCTAATGAATTTAATAAGCTCCTTGAGAGCTTATAAGCTTTTTCAATTCTTTTTTAAAATTCCTAGCATTTAGTATAGCATATAATAGTGCTTAATAGATCCTCATGGATTGACTGACTGACTAATAGGACAGAACCTTCTTGATGCACAACTGATTGATTTGTGGCAAAGGTTGGGTTCCAGAGAAGATATTACCTCACCCCTGAGGAAGGAGTTGAGGTTCAGGCTTGGATCATAGCCAGGAGGCATGTGACTGGGAGCCTGGGACTTGATGTGACTTAAGTCTAGGTGGGGCTTCAGACAAATTTTCTGAGGACATTTTTCTTGTCCTGTGACTCTCTCTGTCCTTCTGGCCAGCTATGAGTGACTCACAAAGCATCCTTCTGTTCCTGCTTCTGTTGTGATTTTTCCCTCTTTTGCAGGATAGAATGAAGAGGATCCTTAACTCATTCACAGGCAGAGATGGACAAAAGATTACTCATGTGGTGGGAAGAACAGTGAACATGAGTCTTTTTTTCTTTTTCTCTCTCACTAGGAGTTAGGATGTTCAAGCACCAGCTGTTAATGTTACTAATGATCTAGTACCCAATACTCTGGGTTCATGTGGTTCAACTCCAATCTTGGGGGCTGTTTAAAAAAATCAAATTTCATTGATTAATTTCGCTACTAACCCAGAATTTTCTCTGAGATCTTCAAAATATAGCTCATGTCAAGGTCTCTATAGATGTAGATAAACATCACAAAACAATGACTGATGCTTGCATAACAGGTTCATAAGTCCTTCATAAACATCTCATTTAAAAGCATCCCCAATTCTTATGCAAGCATTCAAGGAAACAATTCATCTCTGGTACAGGGCAGTTTTTATTCTGCTCCATAGAAAATATATAACAATATAAAGGCACAAAAATAGCTCACAAACATTTGATACAATTCTCCTCCACTTTGTGTTCTACCTTTGAATCTCATCTTCACTTCCAGTGACCCATATAGGTCTTGGGTTCATTATACAACTTTAAGGGTAAGCTTGCTCAAAAAACTCAGGTCCTAGGAATTATCCTGAGACCATGTGCTTAAGGGATTTTACAATTACCTATCTCTGGCACGTTCTGGGCCAGGTGAGTGATTTCATGTATAACTCCAATGTACCTTTGCTGAAGGGCTGTCATTAATTTGTGCAGCTAAACAGAATTTTCCCTTCCCCCATGTTCCAGGTTTCTGATTCATGCTCAACTCTATTTCTGACTCTCTGATCAAAAGGGGCAACTCTGAAACTGACTCCCCCTTTCCTCACAGACCAATCACAAAGATTCAGCTCCAACTTTCAACAATCTGTGCCAATCAATTCATTCCCAATTGCTAAGACTTAAGGAGATATCTTCAGGCCTCTCAACCAGTTATCAATGGGTAACCAATGGGTACATCCATACTCTTCATAGGAAAATACAAAGTCCTGGCAAAGGTTCACCTCTCCAGAAATTCATGAACTTGAGCAGGTTCCTTTGATCAACGCCCCTACACTAATTCACTGCCATCTTCTTTCCATGCATAGTTGTGTCTTCTATTTTTAAGATTACTACAATGAATTCTATTTTCATTATCTAGGAGTCATTTATGATAGATCTGCATGTTTTACTGTGATAGGAATTTCTCCTAATAGTCTGTGTGCTTGATAGTTGTCATTAAATATCACTTTCTCTTGAGAAAAATGATGTCTTTGTTTTGTGGAGTTCTTCTTCCAGGTACTCTATTGTCTAGTGCCTAGATTCTGAGAGTCCTGGGTTTCAATACATTTAGCATACAAGCAGGATCCATAAGAATGGTCAATGTAGAATATTTCCATCAAAGGTCTCCCCCTTATAGAGCAAGTCTGACAGCTGTAAAAAAAAATTAATTAGGAGGGTAGATACCTATGCTGGGGAATTCAAATTAAGACTGGGTAGATCATCTCCAAGGTCTTCTAGCTCTGACATTCTATGTTTCTTCCTGCCTTCCAGTTCTGCCATTTTATTTTTCTTTAACCTGGCAAGGGATTTTTATCAGTTTAGGGCAGGTTTTGAACCCTGGTCGTCTTGGCTTCATCTGAGGTCAGCTCCCTATTTTACTATACCATGTTGGTTTTCTCTATAATTTTTATAATCCATTCATAGTTTTCTATAATTCTAAGGTCATTAGGATCATATTATTATAGAGGTAGAGCTGGAAGGAACCTTAGAGGTCATTGAACCTAACTCCCTCATTTTACAGAGGAGGAAATTAAGCACAAAGCAATTAAGTGACCTGTTCAAGGTCATGCTATCAGTAAGTATATGAGGCAGCTTTTGAAATCAGTTCTTCTTGACTCTAATGCCAGTGCTCTATTCATTATGCCATACTGCCTTTTATTTTGTGTATGAGTATTACTAGGAGTGTGTTGCAGCCAGCTTGAATCCTTTCTCCAAAGCGAATTTTTAATTCTTTAGTATGAATGCCAAAGAATCAGGGCTTGGTTTATTCTTTTCTTGATTATCTGGACTTAAGAAAATGATGTAGAAAATGTCAACAAAGGAGACTAAGCTTAAAAGTATGTTGCACATACATTATTTGAAGAGCTTTTACCAGCACACTATTGAGTATTACTAGCCGTAAATGTAATAGGTGTTGGAAGAAGGAAGAGGTCACTGTGAGTTGTTATAATTGCAGAGCATTTCCTAGAGAAAATAGAACTCATGTTAAATTTTGAATGTGAGTATTTACATTTCAGAGGTTGGCAAACACTACAAATAAGGGCTTGATTTATTGTTTTGTTGATTGTCTAGACTTAAGAAAGTGATGGAGAAAATGTTAATGGAGATTAAGCTTAAAAGTGGATGTATATTTTTCTTCCAGAAAGCCAGGTATTATACATTTATGAGCACACTTCTACATCTATAGGATAAATTTGAGATAATCAATAGAACGAAGGGACTAGCCTTAAGAAAACTGAGAAAGAATTCTTGCAGAAGGTGAAATTTTAGCTGGGACCTGAAGGAAGTTAGGGAAGCCAGGAAATGCAGATGTGGTGGTCAAGAGTGCCAAGTAAGGGGAACAACTACTGAAAGTATCTCCAAGAGTCAGGAGATAGAATGTCTCCATTACAAAGTCCATGGAGGATGATAATGTGTAAGAACACTAGAAAGATGAAAGGGACCAGATTGTGAAGGACTTTGAATGCCAAATAGAGAATTTTCTGTTTGTTCTTGAGGGTGATAGGAAGCCATCAGAATTTACTGAGTAGGGGGCTTGAGCCATGGACTTGGAGCCCAAAGACCTGGTCTGAATTTCAACTTTACTGTGGATCATCTGTTTGACCTCTTGAGTCATATCTTACAAATTGAGGAGACTGAATTAGTCATACCCTTTGAGTACCCTTTTACCCCTAAATCCATGTTCCTTTTTTCATCAGTTTTTACTTTGGCGGTATAGTCTTTGAGAATGCAAGGTCACCTCCATGTCAGGATGAAATATCAGAGTAGTAGTTCATGGAGGGGATGACCTGGGATTGTAAGTCTTGGGATACTTCAATCTCTGAGGAATAAAAATTGTGAGTGACCCAAAGGGCAATGGAGAGAATCATGGTGGGCACCTTTCCAATGATGGCCTACTTTCAAGAACTGGTATAAGGGAGATTGCTGAGGAAACATATGGTTTGAAAATTGGACAGGTTGGTCGTGAGTCATGAACACGGGATAACAAGCAGGTGGCCAAATGCTCTCCTGGTATTCTTATAGAAAGACCCAGGGCAGGGTCATAACTTTTGGGGGTGATGAACCCCTTTGGTAGTTTGGTGAAGACTCAGAATAATGTTTTTAAATGTTTGGTGAAAACTCTGGTGAAGACTCAGAATCATGTTTTTAAACGTATAAAATAATTAGACAAGTACAAAGGAAACCAAATATTTGGAAATAACACTTATTGGAACAGGTTTTTTTTTTTTAAACTCATTGACCACAAATTAAGAACCTTTGACCTAGAGAATGAGCTTTAGCAAATTGAGAAGATCCTCTGTGGAGTAGCTAGAGAAGTCATGTGCAAGCTCTGGAAAGGTAAGAACTATGAAAATTAGAGTGTGGAAGGGAGCATCTTGAATTTTTCTTCGAAGTGGGTGAGGATTCTCTAAGATGGAAGCAAGGAGTGAGGAGTAGATTCAGACATGGGGAATCACTGGTTTAAAGATATGGAGGGAGGAGATTGAAAGTTGCTGGTGAGGAGCAATTAACACACCAGTCTAATGAAAATAGAGAGAATCATAGATCGAGACATTGGAAGAGGATGTTGGATGTCAAGAAATCTGATATTCATTTTATAGAGGATGACAGGAAACAGGAATATGACAGTGAAGTGACTTTTCATCAGCATACAATCCTACTGAGGGCAGTATTCAAACCTAGGACTCTCAGATTTCAAGCAGAATGCTCTAATCACTCTGACACTGCGTGAAGGAAAGTCTTTTTGTTAATGTGTATGACTTTTTGTGACCCCGTTTAAGATTTTCATGGCAAAGATACTGGAGAGGTTTTCCATTTCCTTCTCCAGCTCATTTTACAGATAAGGAAACTGAGGCAAAGAGGGTTAAACAACTTGCCCAGAATCATATATCTAGTAAGTGTCTAAAGCTGGATTTGAACTTGGGAAGATTGGTCTTCCTGACTCCAAGCTTGGCACTCTGTCCATTGCACCACCTAACTGGCCCATGAAGGAACATAATGAGACACAATTCTGAAAGGTAGCTGGAAGATATATTGTAGAGGGCTTCAAGGGCCAGGCTGAAGATTGTGTATTTTATCCTGGAAGCAATCACTGGCAGCCAGGCGGTACAGGGAATAGTGTACTGGGATTGGAGTCAGGAAGACCTGAATTCAAATTTGGTCTCAGAAACTTTAGTAGCTGTCTGACTCTGGGCAAGTTGATGTCTGCCTCAATTTCTTCATTTGTAAAATGGGGATAATAATAGCACTCACCACCCTGGCTTGTTTTGAGAACCAAATGAGGTACTATTTGTAAAGCATTTTGCCAACCTTAAAATGCTATACAAATGTTAATTGTTATTACCAATAGGGAATTTCTGAAGATGTGTTTGGTGTCAGAGCATTGACCATGGACAGCCTAAATTGATCCTACAAATATTGAAGCAATGGCTGCCAAAATCTAGAGGCAAAGACATTATTAAAGCTATAGTTTGAATGTTTATGGTTCTACAGTAAGGGGAGATTCCCCCAAACATCATATAGAGCATGCACAGCTGTATGGGAGCTCCCAGGTCAGAGTCTGATCTGGGTGGAGACCTCACTGAACTAGGGAAATATTCTTCATATGAAATTTGATTCTCTTCTATGGATCAGATCAGCAACTGGTTCTTGCCTATTAGGTGTCATCAAAGGGTTCAATGCTTGGGGGTTATATAACATTTAAGAGGATTCCATTGGCTGAGTTTCAGGCTGATGCTGCTGTCTATATGAAACCAAGGAAGATCCTTTTGTTTAATCCTGTCTTTATGATAATACATTTTTCTGCAAGTTCTCTGTCTGATGGAGGTTGGTGGGGATGACAGCATGGTCACACAATTATTTTTAGGAATTTCAGATTATCAATGTATTAACAAATGTGCAAGATGGATTGGGGAAGGAGGAGGAGAGTGATTGGGAGTTTTGAGACCTGTTGGGAAGCTGTTGAAATAGTTTAGGCAAGAGGGGATAAGAGGCTTGATTGGGTGGTAACAGTGAAAATAGAAAGGAAGGGATGAATCTAAGACAGATAACGAAACAAACTTCACAAGGATTTGCCAACTACCTGGGAGGGGAGGAAAAGAGAGAGAAGTCAAAGTTGCCTGGAAGGTTTACAGCCAGAGACTAGGAGAGTGATGGTACCATTGATTGACAGCGACAAGAAAGTGAGGAGGATCCTCAGAGGTTTGCTTTGAGTTTTCCAAGTTCAAGAGTAGGTCAGCACCATCTGATGATGTCATCCAGCTTGGGGCACTAGCCCACCCTGGTTTCTTTGCATACAGACAACACTCGATTTTCTGCCACTGGATTATCTGCTTTACTTGCTTTCTAATTTATTGGCAATTAACACTCATAATTGCTCTGCTTAATTACTTGTTTATTGGGGAGAAGGCTGGTGTAGGTTGACAGAAGGAGGTGTCAACAGAGCAAGTAATTAAATGGAGCAGGCGATGGAGAGGTCTAGCTATGTGTCTGTGCTACATCATCTGTTGCAGAAAGAGGGTTGCACTTGACATCAGGAGCCCAGGGTTCAATTCCTGACTCTACCAAGAGCCAGCAGCATTCACTTGGTAAAGTCATCTAACAATAATAACCATAACTCTAGTCTGTATGGCCCTTGTGCTTAACTCATAATAATAACCCTTTGAGCTGGTGTGAAGATCCCTGTCCCTATTGCACAGATGCAGAAACTGAGGTTCAGAAAGGTTAGACAACTTACTTGTTCCTGGTCGTGTAGCCAAAAAAGTGAATGACATGATATTCAAACCCAGGTCCCTGAAGACCAAATGCTACACAGCCCCCTCTTATCCAAGGAAGTGTTTCAGTTTCCTCATTTATAAATAAAGATGTTGGATTTCTAGCTCTGACATTCCATGATCTAAGCTCCCTCCCAGCTCTGACATTCTTTGTCTTTGGAATTCTTTATAGCTGAGAATTTGAAGGCATGGGCTTGCCCTCTCTAGGGACTATCACCTGCTCTCTTTTCTGGCTCCTGATTCCACGTCTCACCTTTGCAGATGATGTGTGCTGCTGAAGTTTGGTGGCATAGTGACTACAAGGTATACTTGGAGTCATGAAGATGAGAAAATAGATTCTGGATCAGTCACTCACTAGCTGCATTACTCTAGGACAGTTGCTTCACCTTTGTGCCTCAGTTTCCTCATCTGTAACGTAAGAGAGTTGGACTCCATGACATTTAAGCACTTTCTAGAAGCAAGTCTCTGATTCCATGATCATGTCTTTGGTGATAAGTGAGGACAAGCAGAAGATTAAGGAAGCCTTCTTGGAAATGCAACCTTGTTATTGGGGCACAGAATGGGAAATAACACATTTGTACAGTTTTAGGGCTAAAGTGCTTTCAATACCCTTTTCTAGTAGATAGTGTGGACCTTATAAAATATTACAGATGAGAAAACTGAGGTTCTGAGAAGTTCCTGGAAGTTAGAGGTTCTTACAACCTCTTAGAACCTGCGAAAACTGGGGTTAATTGGTCCAAGCTCAGACAGGCGGAACGCAGTGGAATGGAGACTCAGACTCAGCCCAGAGGATTTAAGGATGGAAGCAAACAAACAAACTTGGAGATCATCTAGTCGAACCCTGTCATTCTACAGTCGAGGAAACTGAGGTCCAAAGTCTTGCCCAACATCACATAGGGAGTCCCAGAGCTAAGATTTGGGTCCTAGTGCTAGTGATCTCCCCACAACACCTCTCTGATCCTGGGGAAGGGATCAGATTAACCACCCCTTGTTCTCCAGACTTTGACATCATGCCTCCATGGGTGCACCTCCTCTATCCTTCCTCTTTATCAGCTCCCCTTTATGTCTTGTCTGCCCCAATTATAATGTAAGTTCCTTGAAGGCAGGAGCTGTCTTTCTTTTTGCTAGTATTTATATATCCTGCACTTAGCTCAAGCCTGGCACATAGTCAATACTCAATAAACACTCATTGACTGACTGATCGATTCCAGGTCCAATGTACTTGCCCCATTATACTATACTGCCTCCCAGCCCACCAAAGGGTGGGGGTCAGGAGAGACATCTTTGTATATGAAAAGCAGGGAATTTTGATTTGTGGAGAAACTTGAATTTCTCAGAAAATAGATAATCAGAGGGAAAGAGCCCTAGCTCTGGAATCAGAAAACCTGAGTTCAAGCTTTGCTTTTAATGCTTGCTACCAGTGTGACATTGGGAAAACCACAGGCCTCAGTTTCCTCCTCTGCAAGATGAGGGAGTTGGAATTCTAAGATGCCTTCCAGCTTTAATTCTACAATTCCATGAGATGAAAAGCTGGACCGAGATCCAGATGCCTTAAACTGCCCATCCCTGACTGCTGGCAGTACAGGGAGGAGATCCAGCTCCAGCAGAGGAGGTGCCCAAAGTAAATAACCAAGGAACCAGACATACCATCAGCATTTTCCCACCAACTACAACCCCACCAACTCCCCCAACGTTAGTTCTAGAAGTCTAGTCCCAATCTACCCCTGCACATATGTCTGGGTACAGGAGCTGCTGCAGAAATGCATCTCTACTTGTTCAGAGGTAAAATCTTCCCCCTCCCACCTCTGGAATTCAAAGGCAAAAGACAAGGGATGCGGCTAGGTCATATTGAAATGAGGAGGGGGGAAAAGGAAGGTCAGCCCAGGGAAGAAAGGTTATTGTGATGTAGGAAGGAGAGTAGAAAAGAAAAGACAAACCTGGAGCCAAGTCAATAATTTACATGGCCTGTGAAATATTCATTTCTTTGACTGTTTAAGACAGAGAACTCCATCTTGAAGGGTGAAAATATATGTATATATTTATATATACTCGTATATATGTACTCATACTCACTATGTGTATGTATAAAATATACATATAGTTACATACATGTAGAGAGGGAGAAAGGAGAAAGAATATGCAAAACTACAGTTGATACGCAGTATTTTAAAAAATATAAGCCATTCTGCCATTGGCATTATGACTTCCAATAATGGTGAGTGACTAAGTAAATGAAGGAAGGGGCAGGAAGAGGGAAACCTTCATCAAGTGGAGGGATCTTCATTGGGCCTTGATAGATGGATAGAAAATCAGCGGCTTGCTTGTCAGATACACTAGAAAGACAATTGGATTTGGACTTCCATGACCTAAATGCAAAGCCCAGCTCTCCCTCGCTACACACCCCTGATGGCCCCTCTCTCCCCTTTCAGCCGATAACCTCACCTCCTTCTTTACTGAGAAAATTGTGATCATCCATCATGAGGAGTCTCATCTACCCCATATCTAAAAAAACCTCTTTATCTTCACCCTGGCTTTTCTCCTTTGCTCTGGTATCTGACAAAGAGGTGGACCTTCTCATTGCCAGGGCAAACTGCTCTATTTATGTCCCCAAACCCTTTTCCTCTTGGCTGCTCTAGGAACTTGCTCCAACAATCATTCTCTGTTAGTTTCTATGTCTCCCTATCTGTTTCTGTCTTTTTCTTTCTCTTTCTCTTTGTCTCTGTCTTCTCTCTCTCACTGTCAATCTCCATCTACTGGCTTCTCTCCTTGTTGTCTACAAATATATTCAGGTCTTCCTCATCCTTTAAAAATCAGTGCTGCCATCTTTTACTGACCCCGTCACCAGTCTCACTCCCACAGTTAATCAGCTACCAATTCCTGTCCATGCCTCAAATCAATCCCCTTCTCTTCAATTTCCTGGCTCAGAGTCTCATCATCTCTCATTTAGATTATTTCAACAGCTTCCAAAATGGCCTCCTTTCTTCCAATCTCTTCTTTCTCCACTTTTGTCTCCATGTAACTTCCAGAACAATTGTCTTATGTCATACACCTGACCACATCACAAACCTAGGAAAAAAACTTTCTGTGACTCCCTCTTGCCATTATGGATTCTGAGACTCAAGGCCTTTCACAGCCTGAAGGTGATAGGTCCATTTAATCTGTCTGAGTCTAGTCACTTCTTGGCTATTGGTTCACCTCTGGGTGTCACATTTTAGGAAGGACATTGATAAGTTGGACAATGCCCAGAGGTGGGCAGCTAGGAGAATGGAAGAACATATGACCCCATAGTTCCAGACCCTTTGAGCGTATTGCATGTTGTATTAGAAAATGCCATGGGATAATGCAAAGGCATCAAAGACCAGAGAAAAAAGTATCATGTGAAACTTGGAAGGTCTACAAAGTGAAGCCCTGGGTTCAAGTACTGACTGCCTCTAGATCATTGCAGGACCTTGGGCAAATCCTTGCACCTCATCTGAACTGACTTTTTTCCTCTGTCAAATGAGTGGATGGGTCTAGATCAACGGCTCTTAATTTGGGGTCAATGAACTTGAATTAAAAAAAAACATTTTGATTACTATATTTCAATATAATTGATTTTATTTGTAATTCTATTTTTAAAATTTCTGAAAAGCAGTCCATAGGTTTTTGCCAGATTGCCACACAAAGAAACACCTCAGAACCCCTGGTTTAGAAGGACTTTTCTGTTTTAAAATCATGTGAATCTGTGGGATACCACAAAGAAATTATATAGCCTGAGGGGTCAGGCAGCCCCATATTTAGGTTAACTCTAAAGATTCTGTCCTGCCTTGGGGCATGTGAGAGGAACACTCTGCCCATCCTTTTGTGAGTTCTGCTCCCAACCAGACCACATCTGGCCATCTGAGAAGATTGGCAGGGGACACCCTACAGCCTTTACTCCATACTGGTAGATGTTTGTGCCTTCTGGCCAAATGACCTCAGCACTTCTGACCCAACCTGGCCTTAGGCCACAGCTTCTGACTAGCCCTGAAAATTTTGTTACCATATTTTACCTGCATGCCTATGTCCTGTGCCCAGTCTCTAAGATCCTATGCCAGAAGGGAGACTAAAATCAGTCACCCACACTTCAGGTTCCTTCCTTTAGCACCATTTACTAGGCATTTTTGACATTCATCAATGCTGTGTGTGTGAGAGAGACAATGTTTTTATGACTGTAAGATAGTCTCCTCCCTTCTCAGATCCTCAGTTTTCCCACTTGTAAAATGGAAATCATGATACATCTGTTCTGTGTTAGAAGTTCACTTTGTTGACCGCAAGATGACCTTGAGAATGAGTCTGTTGTATGTATCATACCCCCAACCACACTGACTGTATGTTTTCTGAGGGGAGAGGTAGCAGGGTCTCATTCATTTCCATCTTCTTCAAAGCATGTGGCCTACCAAGCAAGTCCTTTCACCAAGCAAGTAGGCTTAAGGCCTACTAAGTGCTCAGTAGCCTGGAGGGGCTTATACTCAGTAGGTTCTTAGTGGTAGATGTGAGGCTTATAAATCATAGATTCAATTCTACTTTTTAATGATAAAGCACCTACTATGTACAACACCTAGGCACCGGCAGATAAAGACAGACACACACAAAGAAGGATTCTCCTTTGATTGGATTTGTACATAGTAGTATAGTGTTCAGCAGATGGCATTTCACATATAATTGTTCAACTAGCAAATATTCATTAAAGACTTACTGTATCCCAGGCACTGTGCTAAGCTGGGGAAATGAAATCAAAGACTAGACTGGAGGGGTTTGCACATATAACCCTCTAACTGACTAGCATGCATTAAGGGCCTACTATGTGCTATGTGCTATGCTGATCCCTGGAGATAAAAAGTCAAAAATAAGATAGTCCTGCCTCAAGGAGCTCCCATGCTCCCATATAGTTGGTACTCAGCAGAAGGGGCAGGGTGGGGTGCTCAGTAGCCATGACTGGGGATGGAGATCAGACCTTTCCCGTTGATCTAAGGTCCCTTGGAACACAGGTTTTGTTCCTCTATCCATGCCTTTAGGGTCCTGCTGGAGTGAATTATAGTGTGATTCTCACTGCTGAGGCCCTATCTCTGATAAGGCTTTTTATAGCCCTTTCCATGACTAGGGAGAAAATGGTAATTACACTTTTAATGCCCTGAGAAGTCAGGGAAAGGTTCACTTTCATTCTCATATATCAGAACACCTAGTGCCTGTTATAAAAGATATCGCAGGAAGGAACAGGTATGTTCATGCTTGCTTTAGCATGTGAGTGTAACATGTGTATGCAGAAACAGGAATGTGTGTGTGTGTGTGTGTGTGTGTGTGTGTGTGTAGAAATTAAGGGTAGGACTGACCTTGTCAAGCCAGAAAAGTTAGCCCCCCCCACCAGCATCCTAACTCTAGTTTCAGAAACCCTCCCTCCACACCCCTCCATTGTCTACCAATCCCCAGTGCATGAATCTCCTTGTGTCTCATTCCCAAGGGAACTTACTCTCTGGGAGAAGCCAGTGTTCGTGAGGATACCACAAACCAATCCCCTAGGTGTTAGCTGGTAAGATTTTAATATGGGACTGAATTCTGAAAAGTCTTCAAATTCCAAAGGAAAGAGAGACAGCAGGATATAATGGAAAATGTGCAGAAACTGGAGGGAATGGACATAGGCTGGAATTCAGCTCTGACACTGATGGACTGTGTGACCTTGGATGAATCAGAACTGTGATTTCCTCATTTGTAAAATGGAGGACACGGGGTGTCAGGAACATTGTCTGTAAACCTTTCAAAGTATGCTGTATGTGGGAGTTCATATTGTTTTTTAATGGTGTAATCTGAGGCACTGTGTTTTTCAGTAGGGGAGATAATTTGGAATATTCAGTCAATGGTGTGATATGGTAGTCACCAAAAAAAGCTTCTAGAGTCTTGAGGGGCAATAATAGAGGGATAGCTTACAGGAATAAGGAACTGAATGTTGCATTGTATCCTGACCTGGGCAGAATACAAATGGAGTATTCAGTTCCAGGTGCCACAGTTTACAGTGAGTCCATTAAGGGAGGACACTGATAAACTGAAGATGATCCAGAGGAGGGTAATATCATATGCCAGATATTGAAAGAACTGGAAATTTTTGATTTGTAAAAGGCTCAGGGGGACACAATAGTTCTGTATTGTGTCAAAGGTCATCATTTGAAGGAGGTTTATAGTTATCCTATTGATTTCAGAAGGAGCAAATTTCAAAGTCAGTTTAGGCTTAACAGTTAAGGGTGCCTCGTGGTGGAGTGGGCTGCCTTGGAAGGGGGGATAGTAGATGTTCCTCTCATTGGAGGTTTTCAGAGTCTGGAGACCTTTCGCTGCTAGTCTAACTTGTTGTCTCCACCCAGCCCTCCCAAGGATAACCATAAGTTCCCTTTACAAGCACTAAATTCATAAGGCTCAATGCAAACGACTCAATACAGTAAAGGTCAGTCAATAAGCATTTATTAAGCACCTACTATGAGCCAAACATTGTGTTAAATACTGAAGTTGCAAACATGAAAAAAAAAGACAATGCCTTCTCTCAGGGAGCTTGTAGTCAAATTGAGGAAAACAATCTACAAAAAGACACTAAACAGTGGAGGGGGAGAGGAAGGCCCCTGCCAAGGGGCATGATGGAAAAATTCAAAGGCATGCAGCCAGGTGATAAACAAGCACCAAAAATAAGCACATTGGAATCCATAGAAAACCAAGACTTTCCGAACATTACAGATTTCAACCTTTTCAGTGAGAAGGACCTTGGA
Organism: Notamacropus eugenii; assembly: GCF_028372415.1. Taxonomy (NCBI): domain Eukaryota; kingdom Metazoa; phylum Chordata; class Mammalia; order Diprotodontia; family Macropodidae; genus Notamacropus; species Notamacropus eugenii. The sequence goes on from NC_092876.1 coordinate 57,506,623, forward strand.
AGCCATCTAGTCCAATCTCATTTTATATTTTATGGAAGGAAGAAGGCTTTAAACTGAACCTTGAAGTTTTACTGTAGTATGGAGAATGGTCGCTAGGTGACACCATAGTGCACAGAGCTCTGTGCCTGGAATCAAGGAGACTCATCTTCATGAGTTCAAATCTGACCTCAGATACTTATTAGCTGTGTGACTCTGGGTAAGTCACTGCACCCCGTTTGTCTCAGTTGCCTCATCTGTAAAATGAGATAGAGAAGGAAATGGGAAACCATTCCAGTATCTCTGTCCAAAAACACCCCAAATGGGGTCATGAAGAGTCAGACATGACTGAACAACAGAATGGAAGAAGAAAAAACAACCTAGAAATCATGAAGTCCAGTAGGCCCATTAAACAGATGGGGAAACTGAGGCCCATAAAGGTTAAATGACTTGCCTAAGGTTACACACATAACAAATGACAGAGGCAGGATTTGAACCAAGGTCTGGAACACCTAAGGGGTCCTCTTTCTGTTGGACAATATATTCAATAAGCACCTTCTACCTAGAGACCTATATAGTCTTACTTGCCTTCAACAAGGGGGAGGCTGCCATCACTTCTTTCTCCACATGACAGCTCTGTTCTGGGTCTATTGGATGTCCATCTCCATCCCTCTCCCGTCTCAGCTTTTTGAATCTCAGATCAACAACTGCTCTAGTAAGGATGCTTGCCCTGGAGTGATGGAGACGGGGACTCCTTACTATACATGAAATAACCCTATGTCAGAGCTGGGAGGTCCCTGGAGACCATCTTTTCCAAGTCTTTCATTTTGCAGATGGAAAAAGGAGATCCAGAGAAGGGAGTAAGGATCACGACCAAGATTCACACATAAGGTCTGGCTCAGCACACTGAAGAGGAGGGGATTAGTGGAAGTTCTCCCCTGCATCCCAGACTGCTTTCCCTTCTGGTTTGTGGACCTAAGACCTTAAAGCAGCAGACATGGAGATAGGAGGGACATCAGAGGTCATCTAGCCCAAATCCTTTATTTTGCAGATGAGAAAATTAATGACCAAGAGAAGTTGTGACTTACTTGCCCAGGGTGCCCCAGTTAGTGTCAGGGCTGGCATTTGGAGGTGCTCAGGTCTTTCTGACCCCAAGTCCAGTGATCTACCCATTGACACTGCCATGCTTTCTGTGCTCTGCTTGAATGAATTCCAATGTGGTGACCACTGCCACGGCCCTATCTCTCATCAGGTTCTTTATTGTCCTGTCTGCAACTGACCCCTGACTCCCAGTCCAGGACTCCTTTCACTGCACTGTGATGCATCTTTCTAACCCAGAAGACAGAAAAGAGATAGGGAGACAGGGAGATAAAAGGCTCAGTAGACTCCAGGAAGAAAAGCAGAGCTGAGATGAAGAGGTCAACTGACTGTGAGGATATCTGCAGAGATGGTCCTGGAACAAGACCAACAGAGATTGAAGTTTGGGAACTAAAGGCACAGTCCCAAAGCAGACTTCCCTCTCTTGGCCTTTCTGGGAAGTGGGAGTTTCATCCTCTTATCTCTGAGGTTTCGTGCTCAGGAGATGTTTTGAAGTTAAGCTTCATCTATTATTTCTGACTTTCTCCTAGGATGTCTTCATCTGTTGAATAGGCTGCTTCCTAGGGGAGAGCAGGGTTTGCACCTTGGCCTTCTCTCCATCATTTCTGGCTGGGAGGTCCTTTGAGATCCCAAAGTCATAGGAAAATCCCTGTCAATCAATCAGTCAATCAGCACATAAAAGCACCTACTATGATACCAAGCACTGAGTGTGGCGGCTAAGAAAACCAAACTAAAATAAGAATGAGACCTTGGCAGGATCATAGATTTAGAGCTGGGCAGGACTGTTGAGATCATCTGTCTCCACCCAAAGAATCATAGAATGTTAGAGTTGAAAGGAATCTCATAAATCAGTTTATTCGTCAAGAAGGATTTAGTAGGCACTGTGTTCAACCTTGGGAATACAAGTAAAAAATAAAGAAACAACTCCTGTTGGCAAAGAGTTTGTGTTCAGAAGGGAGAGACAACAAAATGCTTACTGCACAAATAAGAAGTGAGTAAATACAAATACAAACAAACCCCAAATACAATCAATGAACAAGTATTCATTAAGTACCTACTATGTGCTAGACTCTGGGTGTACGAAGATGAAAACAAGACAGTCTCTGCCGTCACGGAGTTTATCCCTGACATTTCACAGATGAAGAAACTGAAGTAAATAGGGTTAAGTGACTTGCCAGGGTCACATAGCTAGGAAGTATCTGAGGCTGAATTTGAATTCAGGTCTTCCTGACCTAACTAGAGGATATAACATGTTTACAGAAAAGTAAATACATCATATTAAGGGGACAGCTAAGATGGTGCAGTGGATAGAGCACAGGTCCTTGAATCAGAAGGACCTGAGTTCAAATCTAGCCTCAGATACTTGCTAACTGGGTGACATGAGGCAAGTCACTTAGCCCTGTTTGCCTCAGTTTCCTCATCTGTAAAATGGCCTAGAGAAGGAAATGGCAAACTCCACTAGTATCTTTGCCAAGAAAACCCCAAATGGGATCATAAAGTATTGGGCATGACTGAAAACAACTGAATAACCTTTTGATTCATGCGTAAATTGGATTTAAGTGAGGCAGAGCTGCACGAAGTCGTCAGCCTCACTTTCTCCTCCTGAGTCATCATAGTTCAGTGGCAGGACAGAGTCAAGACAGCTGGCGATGGCTCAGGACGTCTTCAGTGTCTAACCAAGCTCTAAGCGCTCCGCATTGCCTGCTTCATCTGCCTTCGTGGCCGTTGGAACAAATTGTTCTCATCTACTCATTCCACCAGATGAAGTCTTCACATGCTTGGGGTAGACACCCCCCTAACTCACCAATGGGTTTGAGAGCCCTTGGTTACCCTCAACCTGGTTTGGCCCGTCTGCCGAAATGGTTTACCAGGGTGTGGCCACTGCGCATGATGCAGTTTCTTGGAGCCACAGGTGAGAACTAGGAGGAACAGGTGGACACCAAAGGTGGAAGAACAAACTGAATAACCACAAATAAGATAAACACAGGGATTAAGGGGCAGCCTCTAGAAGGTGATGACACTGGAGTGGAGTCTTGGCGTTGTTTTGAGATGAATTGACACTGGGTTGGCCTTCAGCAACATTCCTAGCTTATGGCATTCCAAGGTGTACTTCCCCATGATTTCTCCCAACCTGCCCTCTACAAAATCCATGACTCAGAGCTCTGAGCTAGCATCCCAGCTGCAGTATTGGGAGAGACCCTGGACCCCATCTAGCTCAACCTGCCCATTTTGTATAAATAAGAAAACTCTACTCAGCCAATAGATGGGAGAGGCCCCGACACTAAGTCTGAGACTTTTCGCCAGGGGATGGTGGTGGGGGCACAGAATAGGCTCCTTTATATCATGTCCTTTATGTCAAGAACATTTGGAAATCTCTCCCCTAAGGCTTTTCCCTAAGTTTGGAGGGGCCTTGGGAGGAGAGGAAGAGTATCAGAAAGTCAGGGAAAGAAGAGGAGAGGGGTTTGGAGCTGCAGGACACTTTAGGAGAGGCACTGCCCATTCACGTTGTGTCCCAAAGTGTGTTTTGGAGACAGAAGATATAAATTCTTCTCACATTGCAGGGACTTCTGTTCCTCTAGAAAATTTCCATTTGCTGTAGTCTGGTCCATCTCTGTGACAAGAGGAATGGGGAGATCTAGACCTGGAATGATTCTAGGCTCATTGATCTAGAGCCAGAGGCTAGTCCAAAGGCCCTCTGGTCCCATTTCTTCCTTTTACAGTTGGAGAAAAAGAAACCCATTGAGGCTGAGTGACTTCCCTACAGTCCCATAGAGGAGCCAGGATTTGAATTCTGGTTCAGGTCTGGGGTTGGCTGGGTAAACCTAGACTTAAGTAAATCACTTTCCTTCTCTGTACTTCATTTTCCTCATCTGTAATCTAAATATTGGAATATTTTGTCTTTATGTCTCCTCTCAATACTACCATTCTTCTTGATTTGTTTGGTCCTTTCAGTCATGTCTGACTCTCTGTGACCCCTTTTGGGGTTTTCTTGGCAAAGAGTGTTTTGCCATTTCCTTCTGCAGCTCATTTAACAAATGAGGAAACTGAGGCAAATGGAGTGAAGTGACTTGCCCAGAGCAGCGTAGCTAGTAAGTGTCTGAGGCTGGATTTGAACTCATCTTCCTGACTCACTGGTCCTATCCCCTCTATCCACTGCCCTACCTCCATTTTCATGAGTTTGAATCCAGTCTCAGACACTTACTAGCTATGTGACCCTGAGCAAGTCACTTCACCCTGTTTACCTCAGTTTCCTCATCTGTAAAATGAGCCGGGGAAGGAGATTATAAACCGCTCCAGTTTCTTTGTCAAAAAAATTCCAAATGGGGTCATGAAGAGTCAGACATGACTGTACAGTGACATTCTCATAGAAGCATAGTTTTCAAGATGGAAAGGGAACTTAAAGATCATTCATTTTACAGTTGAAGAAACTGAGTCATTGTGAAGTTAAATGACTCATTCAAGGTAGCATTGGTAGTGAGCGTCAGAGGCTAGATTCACACCCAGGTCCTCTGACTCCAAATCTTGTATTCTTTCAACCTTACCACACTTTTCTACTTCCTAATTTCTATCATTGGTGTGAATTTGGACAGAAGTGAATCCTTCACATACAGAGAATCTGCTTCTGACCCTGCTGTCAATGGGAAGCATGCCCTGAGCACGTTTCCAGCAGGGTTGAGGGGCTGCCTCTAGGTGCCCACACTCTCTTGCCCCTTGTGACTTGCAGCACTCATCTACCAAACAACTGGGCAAGGTGAAGGGGTGAAGCTGGTTACTGGGGAGTAGAAATTTTTCCTCTGTGTGAAACTAAGTGGCCCTTATGGGGATCAAACCCAGAGACTCTGTCTCATTAGCACTGTCAGAGCCCCCAGAGTTTGCTAGCTGTCTGTTCTGAAGAACAGCTCGGTTGGCAGGCCCTTCTCTACCTACAGCTGGCCTCATTATCTGTCTGCTGCTGACCAGAGGTCTGAGGCATGGTCCAGCTGCCCAGAGAAGCCTGCAACAGAAATAGTTTCCAAATGGATGGGCAGAATGGAGAGAGTGCTGCATCTAGTCAGAAGACCTGGGTTAAAATGCTAACTCACCTGGCTACCTGTGTGACCTTAGGAAAGTCATTTCCTCTATGGGTCTCAATTTCATTACTTGACCACTCCTTTCACCTCCCCCTACCCATTTTGCTATGTATGCCATCTGCACTACAAACAAAGTGCTCCTTAAATATTGTTTACCCTTCCTTAACTATTTTTGGGACACCATCCCCCCAAATCTGGAATGTCCAGTGTATTGAAGGTAGCACTGGATTCAGTATCAAAGGATCTGGGTCCAGGTGCTATTACTTACCTTTGAGACCATGGACAAATCACAACTTCTTTGGGACTCAGCTTTCTTCTTTATTTTTCATCTTTCCTTCCTTCCTTCCTTCCTTCCTTCCTTCCTTCCTTCCTTCCTTCCTTCCTTCCTCCCTCCCTCCCTCCCTTCCTTCCTTCCTTCCTTCCTTCCTTCCTTCCTTCCTTCCTTCCTTCCTTCCTTCCTTCCCTCTCTCCTCCCCCCTGCCTCCCTCCTTCTTTCTTTTTCTTTCTTTCTTCCTTCCTTCCTTCCTTCCTTCCTTCTTCCTTCCTTCCTTCCTTCCTCCTTCCTTCCTTCCTTCCTTCCTTCCTTCCTTCCTTCCTTCCTTCCTTCCTTCCTCCTTCCTTCCTTCCTTCCTTCCTTCCTTCCTTCCTTCCTTCCTTCCTTCCTTCCTTCCTTCCTTCCTTCCTTCCTTCCTTCCTTTCTCTTTCTCTTTCTTTCTCTCTCTCTCTCTTTCCTCCCTTTCCTCTCTCTTCCTTTTCTCCTTTCTCTCTCTCTCTCTCTCTCTCCTCTCTCTCTTTCTCTTTCTTCTATCCTTTTCTAAGCCCTGAGACAGCTTCAGGGCCTGAAGAGTCTATTAACTCTCCCCTACTAGTAGGAGAAGGGCTGCAGGTGGGGACCCTTGGACATCTCCTGTACTAAGTATGAAGTCTTCCTTTTTACCTTTCTGGGTTGAGGGAAACAAGGTCAGGAGAGCTGTATCAAGGAGAGACCTGATGTTCCCTACAGAGGGCACTGGGGTGGCCTCTGGTTTCCCAGAGAGGAATAGTGTAGGGGTACACAATTTCTCAGGGGGAAAAGTAGGGATCAGTGCCTCAAGTTCAGATCCTGGAAGTAAGCCCAGGCCCCTGTGAAGACATCTAGTCTGTACAGACCCCGCAAAACTGCCCCAAGGGTAGCAAAGCAGGGAGGGTGCCAAATACTTCACAGTCCCTCACAGCCTCAGTTTTTCCAACTGTGAAATGAAGAAAGAATAATTATTCACATATCTATAACAATTTAAGGCTTATGAGTAATAATAGCATCCATTTCTATAGTACTTTAAAGTTTCCAAAGTATTTTTTCTATGATTCTATTGGAGGGAACAGATAGGGAAACTGAGTCTCAGAGAAGTTAAATTATTTGCTCACTGTCTTCCAGCTAGTAAGTATGTGAGGTCAGATTTCAACTTGAGTCTTTCCTGACTATACACTGCACTACCTAACAGCTCCTAACAGAGCAAGAGATTGATGGGGCACTGAAAGAGATTCAGGTCTCCCAATTCCCACCTAGCCAAACCTCATTTCACAGGTGTAGTGGAAGAGCTATATCATAACTTCCCAAACCAAAATGCCTGTCTCTCGTTACCACTGACTTATAAATCTTTAATTGGAATATAAGCCCCTCAAGGGCAGAGATTGTGTCATTTCTGTCTTTGTAGCCCTAACATATGGCCCAACACTTGGCAAATAGTGAGTTCTGAATATCACTTCACTCATTCATTCACCTGTGAAATTGGGACCACCCCCACCCTTGGCATCACCATGTGTGTCCCAGAAAGCTGAGGGACAGCTCTCTGTATCAGAACTGGCATCTCCCCACAGTGATATTCTAAACAGCTTTCATGTCACCAGCCACTCTCGTACAGAATCCCCAATTTCATTTGTCACTCATACAAATCCTTGGGGGTTAGTCAGGGCAGGGAGCTGTATCCCCATTTTACAGGTGATTAAACTGAGGTCCAGAGAGGAAGAAGTCATTTACTTATGGTAACATGGCAAATAAATGTCAGGGTCAGTATTTGAGTCCTGGTTTTCTGCCTTTCAGTTTGGTTTCATTCCCCTGCATCGAGCTGCCTTGCCTGCTCCCCAACGGTTTCTGACTGAGGCTTCAAATCCAGCCCTTTCATCTGCCTAGAAGCCAGTCTCCTTGTAATAACCAGCAGCTTCTTGTGTAGCTTTTCTCTTTTCCTCCCTCTACCCTTCCCTTTCTCCCTGAGAATACAGTTTGCAGATATTAAAACACACACACAAAATCACTAAACACTTCTAAAAAATATTCTTTGAAGTCTAATGGTCTCAGACTCAAGGAAACTAAGGACTGATAAATATGCAGACATAGTGATGGGGGAATGAGGTTGTCAAAGCTGAAATTTCTACTAGCAAAGCTAGGTAAGAGAGGAGACCTAGTTAGAGAGGAGGTCAGGGCACAGTCTAGAGAGGGTAAGGAGAGGAATTCTGGCTGAGAAAGAGATAGGGGACTGGAGAAAAAAGGAAGAGAAGGAAGAAGGAGGGATAAAAGAAGGAACCTCTAGACCCTACTGGGAGAAAGAAGAGCCAGAAGTGATTTAGTTTCATTGATATCAGAGCTGCAGGGGAAAGAGAGAGGCAAGGAGATGGGATCTAAGATGGTGGCACAAATCACTACTGCCAAAAGGGCTTCCGAAGGCCACACCAAAGGTGTTCCCTTCCTCGTGGAGCTTGGTATAATGGACAGGGTGTCAAACTTATAGTCAGGAAGATCTGAGTTTGAATGCTATATAAGACATAAGCTGCATGACCTTGGGGAAATTCATTGACCTTTCTCAGCTTCTGTTTTCTCATCTGTAAGATGGGTATAATGCCTTACAGAATTGTTTTAAGATTGAATGAGATAATATACCATGATGCACTATATAGGCATTAGTTATTATCATTATTTCTGTGTGACAATGGACAAATGACTTAATTTCTCTGAACCTCAGTTTCCTCATCTGTAAAAGGGGGAGAATACAGCACTGGTCTCATAAGAGTGTTGCAAAGCTCAGAAGGATACTGTAGGTAAAGTACTCTGTAAACCTTAAAGTGTTATATAGATGTCAACGATTATGATTGTGGTTGCTGTTATTACTAGCTGTAAGGAGGTAATTGGCATATTAGAGAGTCATAGAGGAGTGAGAGGACTTGGATCCAAATTCCACTTCTCTCCCTCAATTACCTGAGTGACCTTGGGCAAGTCATTCCTCTCCTCTGGGCCTTGATGTTGTTGTGCAGTCATTTCAGTTGTGTCAGATTCTTCTTGACCCCATTTGAGGTTTTCTTGGCAAAAATACTGGAGCAATTTGCCATTTCCTTCTCCAGTTAATTTTACAGATGAGGAAACTGAGGCAAACAAGTTTAAGTGACTTGCTCAGGGTCTGACAGCTATTATACTCAACGGTAAAGTGAGTTGGCTGTATTGGATGATCTCAAATTTTCTTCTGGATCTCAGGTCTTATGATTCTGCTGTGAAATGAGGAAGAAAAAGGACACTAGTCACTTAGTAAGCCACAGGCTCAAGTCTTAGCAATTTCATCATTTCCTTTTTGCCAGTGAATGAACTGGACAGAGAGGAGAGGTAGGGGCAAGCTATAGTGTATATGTTCACAAATTTATTTATGAATGACACTAGGAATAGACAGACATTGGATCCATTGATTGGTAGCCCAATAGTGGGAAGGATGAGTTCTGGTCACTTAAAGTTATGGGACCTGGGGTAAATTCTGGGTCTGTTTCCTCTCTTTTTAAAGGAGACTAGAGGACCCCAAGATCCCTTCTGCAATTTGTTTTGATTTAGCATTTTTTGTTCTGACATTCTAAGTGCTAAAGTCTCTCCTCGTTCTGACATTCTGTGTTCTAAAGGTCCTCCCAGCTCTCACATTCTGTGTTCTAAGAGCCCTCCCAACTCTAACATTCTAAGGGCCTTTCTAGCTCTGATAATGTGGAATTCTAATCCCAAATCACTTCACTTTTCTGGATGCTTCAGCTGCCTCATCTGTAAAACAGACTCAATAAAGCTAACTCTATGAAGCCAAGAGCAGGATGAGATCAATTCTTGAAGTCTTTTCCATCTAGAAGATCATCATCATCATCATTAATCATATAATCATTAATATTTAATAAAATTTAATTAATAATTATCATTTTACTCTAAGAGTGGTTACCTTAGTAGGTCTCAATAAATTCATAGGATGCGCCTGACTGAAAGAACTCATAGGAAGTCATTTTAATGTTCAGCTAACTGAACTCCACCTTTGCCTAGTAAACAGTGACCTAAAAACAAAATCACAAAGCAGTTGAGGACCTGCCTCACTCTGCTAGCCGCCAAGACTAGTGCCATATTTTAGTGGCATATTTAAAAGGAGGCTCTACATAGGTCTGTGTTTGCCAAAGTACAATTTCCTTCTCAAGAGCTTACCAACACCAGTGATTTTTTCCTGTCCTAATTTTAAACAGGGGTGGGATTTGCATAGGACATTTGCATCAGAGATTACCCAGGGTGCTCTGGGAGGCATTGCTCTCAAGGAGAGGGGAAAAAAATCATAAAACCTTTTTTGCTTGTCAGAGGATGAAGGGAAACTGCTTTTAGTAACCCTAGTCACTTAAAACCTGGAGGATACAGGGTGGGGAGAGAGAAGGCTTAGGCTCCTTAGTGGGCTGGGGACTGACAGTGAATGGGGGCCCCGTTTCTAGGCAGCAGAGTAAGGTAGACTCGTGGTGAGGGGAAAATTTTAGTTTCTGAGCCTAATTCCTGTGTATTTCAGGAGGTGATTTCTGTGGGGAGAGTGAGCAAGCTGAGCCATTCACAGAGCCATTTTTCACCAAGCAATAAAGGTGTAAAATACCTGGTTGGTGTGGGAGAGCAGATGCCACACAACTCCAGACCCCATCCTTTGGGATACCAATTTATTTTGTGTCCATACAACTCCAGTTCCCATCCTTTGGGATCCCAATCTATTTTGTGTCCTGTGACAGAATATATGCTGTTGCAGGTAGAGATTATGCCATCTTTGTATCCTTAGTGTCTAGCCCTGGCGCACAGTAGTTGCTTAATAAATATGCATCGATTGCTCAATAAGTATCTATTCATTGACTGCTCTGTAATCTACTCTGTCCTTGATACAGTGAAGAATACAACATTGACATGCTGCCTGTCCTCGCAGAGATTACAGCCTACTTGGGGAGAGATGAAACAGGACATATCTGTATGAAGAGGGAACTAAAAACCCAAACAAGCACACTAGTGCCAAATGAGTCACATAGATATACTTCAGGCAGGACTAACATCATAGACAGAGTCAAAGTAAGAGTACTTTTCAAGCTGGGGAAGATCAGGAAGTCAATCATAGAACAGAAATTTAAACCTGGGAGAGAATTGAGAACACAATGTCAGAACTGGAAGGATGCATAGATTTAAGAGTAAGAGACCTCTGTGGCTACCTAGTCATGCTCTCACTTATGCTTTTAATGAGAATGTGTTTCAGATAAGGTGAAGTGACTTTTCTCAAGGTCATAGAGATATATTAAGTGATCAGTCAGAATTTGAAGCCAGATCCTCTACTGCCAGTTCAAAACTCTTTCCACATAAAACGCTAGACTCTAGAAAGCCCCTCATCTTACACAAGAAACAGCCGAGGTTGAGAGGTGGAGGAGTGAGTCATCTACGGACACACAGAGAGTCAGTACTGGAGCCAAGTCTAAAACTAAGCTCTCCTGATCCCCAGTTCGGGATTCCTTCCGGGACATTATGATTGTTTCTCTAGGGAGGGAAACTCTGTGCTTTGCCGCCCTACTCCTTAAAATCATTCATTCTCATTGTCTGATCCGGACCTGCCCCCTCTGAGTCACTTTCCTGCACATCCCAGACCTTTCAGGGTTGACTTCTCCTGAAGCTTGGACAGCTCCCCACCTGCCTATCTGGGGCTCCACTGATCCAAGTGGAAATCCTTCCTTCCCTCCAGGTAGGGAAAAGAAAGAAGTCGCCTGCTTGCGATGGTTTTCTCACCCCCTCAGCTGCTGAGAGATTTAATGCTTAACTCCAGGCTTCCCTCGCTCCTTACCTGCCCGAGGAGGAAGAGGGAGACGGCGATTTGCATATTTATTAAATATCTTTTAGTAGGATACACAGACCGCATTGCTACATCCCGCTGCCAGGGAAGAGCGAGAGAGCCGCATCGCGGCACATTAAATAGATGTCCGGGATGCGGGGCGAGGCGGGGTTGGGTGGGGCCGCAGGACCAGGAGTGCGGAGGGCACCCAGCCAAGGCGAGAGGAGGCAGCGGTGGGGCGGCAAGAGGTTCTGCTGCTGGGGAATCTAGATATTCATCTAATTCATACCCCTGCCCCCGGGAAGGAGCAAGCTTCGGCAGCCCTTTCTAATTCGGACTGCATTGTTTCATGGAAGGTTAAAGTGGGAAGGTTCTAAAACACGATGTCAACTCTAAGAGGAACCTGAAAGTTATTTCTGGGAGGGTGCTGAGGGCATGGAATGTTAGAGTGGGAAGGTTCTGAAACAAGATGTCAACCCTAAGAGGAACCTGAAACTATTCCTAGGATGGTTCAGACAGTATGGAATGTGACAGCTGAGAGGGACCTGAAAATCCGGAATGTGAGATCTGGGAGGGCTGTGGAATGTTAGAATGGGAAGGTTTTATAGCGCATCATCAGAACTGGGAGGGACCTTAAAACACAGAATGTTAAGAGTTCTAAGAGGTTCTAAGAACAGAGTATGTTAGAGCTGAAACAAACCTTAGAAGAAAATGTCAGAGCTGGGAAGGTTCTTTTACCATGGACTATCAGGGCTGGAAGGGACTTTGAAGAATCATCTAGTTCCACCTGCTCCTTTTACTATTGAGGGAACTGAAATCCAGAGAAGCTGGATAATATTGATGGCAGCAGAGACAGGTCTCATATCAATGCCTAAAGTTTCCAACTCCAGTGTTCATTGCATTATCCCAACGCTGAAGTCTCTCAAACCTGGATGTCAGGAAGCTCTTCCCAATGTCTAACTCAGAGTTCTCCTGTGGCCAAATTTATATAAACACCATTTGTAGCGCCTTGTTTTCTGGGGGAAAATGAAGAACAGCTGTCTCCCCCAATCCACTTCCCCCCAAAGCAAGCAGGGTGTATCTCTAGGAGACCTGTGAGCTGAGTTCCCAAGGACTCTGTCTCTTGTTGCTCCTTTCTGACTAGGAAAGGATCCACAGGGCAGGTCTTCCTCCTCTTATTGCCCTCCCACGTACCTGCTGTCCCCAGCACAATGCCTGGAACTTAATAAATACTTTATATAATCATATCTAATCCCAGGAAAACCTGCCTTTGATACACTTCCCATTGTACCATCCTTACACAATCCTACACAATAAGGAGATAGAAAGATCATCTCCATCCTGAGGTTTTCTCCTCATATCAGGAATTACTTTTAAGCCCTGTTAAAAAAAGCCTAAGGGAAGAATGGTCAAGTCTCAATTAACCATGTGTATAATCCGCAGTTCTTTTTATCCTCACTCTCTAGGACCTGACTTCACAAATAGATTCTGGCTATGGGGAAGTTGCTTAGTAGAAGGGAAAACTCGTTGGTTCCAGAGTCAGAAGATTCAGGTTGATCTCCCACCTCTGACATTTATTACCCAAGTGACCTTGGACAATTCACTTCATCCTTATCAGTCTCAGTTTCCTCATCTGTAAAATGAAAGAGTTGGACTATTTAGTCTCTGAAGTGCCTTTCAACTCCAAATTTTTTATTCTATGATTTTGGAATAGCTGTCAATTTAAGGGTGTGTGTGTGTGTGTGTGTGTGTGTGTGTGTGTGTGTGTGTGTCTGTGTCTGTGTGTGTGTAAGTGTATGTGCATGAATGTGTAGGGGAGAGAAGGGGTGACAGACTGACTCATTGCCCTCCTGATATTCCCTCTATTCTTGCATAAAGGATAAGAAATTTTCTCCTTGGGGGAGCAACTGAGGGACTGAGAGATTCGGAAGAATTACGGAAAACTTTTACCTGGGGAAAAGCACCCCACCCTTGAATTGTTCTTCCCAGAACCACCTAGGGGTACTGGGAAGGGGCCAGTGCTGCAGGCTCATAAAGCAGCCTGAGATTGCTTTTTAGAGGGGAGGCCTCAGCAGGCTTTTAGCTCATGATATGAACAGCAAATATCCAGCCATAAAGTAATCTCTGTCATAAAAGTAATCTTCATAATAAAATTAATAACAGACTCCAGGAAATAAATAAGAGAGAGCTAAGTACCCATGACCAGCTGCAGGAGAGGTTGGATTTGGAGGCCTCAGGGACCCTGGCAGGGTTTCTTTCTGAAAAGGAATTGAGGCTCTGAAAAACCAAATGGAACTAATAGGAATTGATATAGCCCCATTGACAGATTGGGGTGGCAAAGAATCATAGATTGTCACAGCTGGAAGGGACTTTAGAACAAAGAATGGGAGAGTTGGGGCTGTTAGAACTGGGGGAGACTTTGGAAATCATCTCTCCTAAGCAATCATTTGATAAACAAGCATTTAGTAAGGCCCTACTATGTTTTGAGGACTGGGAAGATAAAGACAAAAATGAAACATTTCATGCCTTCAGGTGCCATATGTTCTGCCAGGGGAAACAATAGTAAAAGTAGTGTGGTGCACTATAAAATATGTTGTGTTTTAAAATTGACTATGGAATCAGAGGACCCAGGTTCAAATCCTGATTTTGTACTTCTCTCTATGTGACCTTAGTCAAGTCCTCTTTGGGCCTCAGTTTCATCATCTATAGCTAGTAAAGAAACCTTGAGGGTCTTCCTCTCCCAGCTTGATTTTTTTCTTTTATTTCCTAATTAAAGGGGCCATCCCTTGATTTACTTCTTAAAGAGGTCTATTCACTGAATGGGCACTGCCTCACTCAAAGTGACAACCTGAAAAGGCCTTAGCTTAAAAGATCTCCCATTGCATTCTTTGCCATCTCCAGTTGTCCTGATGAATATCAATGGCCACTGGACCCAGATGACTCTGGAGAAGAAAGTGAAGCTGGTGATCTTGCACAGTCTCTTCCTCATTCAAATCCAAGTCAACTGCAAGTCATGTCATCATCTCCCTGATGTCATGGTTCTCTTCAAAAATGAAGGACAGGAACAACACAGTAACATCATCTATAAAATGAGGGAGGGTCCCAGGTCTAAATCTATGAACCTATGAACATATAAGTAAATATAAAATAGAATCAGGGAAGGCCTTATATAGAAAGTAGCATCTGAGCTGAACTTTGAAGGAAGAGAGGGAGAGAAAGAGAGAGAGAGAGAGAAAGAAAGAGAGAGAGAGAGAGAGCGAGCATTCCAGGCATGATGCACCATTTATGCAAATATAAACTGATGGGAGATGAAATAGCATGTGGGAGGAACAACTAGTAAGTCCGTTTGACTGAAATGCAGAGCACATGGCAGGGTTGGGGGATGATGTATAACAAGCATAAGAAGGAAGATTTTAATCCAGTCCCCTCATTTTACAGATGAGGAAACTGAGGCCCAGGGGAATCTTGAAGTAGTCCATGGACATATGGACACATTAGGACTCAAAGTCAGGTATTCATACTCTTCCAAAGGTTATTTTGAATTGAACATGTTGTGGGTAGGGAGGCTGGAATGAAGTTAGAAGCTGAGAGTAGATGATGAAGGTAAAAGGTGGCAGGGGAGCTTGGGAGAGCAGGAATAGGGACAAGAGTGCAGGTTGTCCATTGATCTTAGGAGCAGGGAGAGTGGGAGAAAGCACAGACGCCTTCTTGAGTAGGTCTATGCAGCACTCCCTCCGTCCACCCACCTGCCACCCCTGGGGATGCAGTGTTGTCATTGGGGTCCGTTCCTAAATGAGGCTTTGTGGACAGCTCACATTCCTGAGACTGAAAGCCTATTCCATGTGCTGCCAGAGGAGTCAAACAGCTAGCAGCTAGCCCAGTGCTTTGCACAGAACCAGCACTCCATAAATATTGGTTGTTTGATTGATTTCCACCTCCAGCCTAAATCCCTCATATGCAGTTGATTTCCTGTCCTTTCATTCCATTCCCAGGAGAGATGGAGAAACCTAGTGGTCCTGTTTCTCTGGATTATAATACTTCATCATCCACCTAACCTGTACTACTGGGTAATCTTCTTCCCTCTCCCCTCACACATCATCCCCTCAACCCATTTCTATTTCTTCTAATAATCTCTCCTGTATTTTCATAGGATGTGTTAAGGACCTAGGCACAGGAGGGCCTAGAATCTCCAAGAAATAACTCATCCAGTGGAATTAAGTCCAGGCATCCTCAGTTCTACCTACCCCAAGACCCTAACCACAGACAACCCTTCAGAGACAGGATGATGCTGTGGAGATACTCCCAAACTAGAAGCCGAGAGACCTAGATTCTTCTCTTCTCTCTGCATCTAACTTTTTAGGTGACCTGAGGTGCCTGAGGCTGGGTCTTCTTTCTTATAAAATGAGAGAGTTGGATTCAATGATTCCTAAGGCCCCTTCTACTCTGGCATTCATCAGAATGAGTCTATCTACCTGCGAGGTCCAGGAGTATGGAAGCTGGGACTGGGATTGGAGAGGGATATTCAGCCAGTGGGCTGAATAGAGCTCTTAGCTCAGCAGTGGTCAGACCTTGCCTAGCCACTCTGGATCAAGAGTCAGAACATTCCATGTCCTAAGCACCCTCCCACTGCTATCATTCTATGAAACAACGGAACTCTCCCTAAATCCAGACATGAGCTTTGTCCCAGTAGCTCCACAAATGCCTTACAATGCATTGTATCTGTGTGAGTTTTTCCTTTCCCCCCAGATTCTCTGCTCCCTAAGCTTCCTCTTCCCCACTGTCCTCCCCACTCTGCTTTTCTCTGCAGTGCCTGCCTCTCCATGTCTCTATAATGCTGACAGGCCTCTTTTCTTTTCCTTCAGGTCTCGGGATGTCATTGCCCCAAAGGCTGTGAGTATCGGTCACAGCTTTTCTGGCTCCTAGATGGTTAGGTCTCTGGATTCCCTCCCCTGGTCCTCTCTGCTGGGAACCCTGCTACTGACCCTTATTCAGAGCTGATTTCTTCCACAGTGTCACAGGCTGATACTGGAATCTATTAAACGAATATTTATCAAATACTTACTATATACCAGGTGCCATATTAAGTACTAGGGACATGAAGAAAACAACAACACCGAAAGCAAAGTTCCTTCCTTTAAGGAGGTTGTGTCAGAAATGTAGGAGTCGATGGACAGATAGAATAAACATTTTGTTTAACATTTGTTAAACAGCTACTACCTGCTAGGCATTGTGCTCAGTACTTTGTAAATATTACTTATTTGATCCTTACAACAACCCTGGGAGGTAGGTGCTATTATTATTCCTATTTTATAGTGAGGAAACTGAGGCAGACAGAAGTGACCTGTCCAGGGTCACACAGCTAGACAACACCTGGGGCTGGATTTGAACTCAGGTCTTCCTGATTCCAGGTCCAGAGTTCTATGCACTGCGCCTCCTAGCTAGGGGTGGGAAGGAGAAGGGGAGAGGAAGAAGCAATATGTTCACAGATTTCTTTTTGGTTTTGAAGACAACATTTATACAAAATAAACGCAAATTTATTTGGAGGTTTGGGGAAACGCTAGCAATAGGTGGAAGCAGACTTCTTGTAGAACGTGGCACTGTAACTGATAGTTTAACACATTGAAGGGTTCCAAGAGGTGAAGAGCATTCCAGGCATAGAGGATAGATTGTAGAAAGGCAAGGAGGAAGGAGAATGTTGAATGAATGTTATATAGAGGTCAACAAACAATATAGTTTGGCTGATGCTTAAAATGTATGAAAAGAAGCAATTTGTAACGAACCTAGACAGGTTGGGACCAGACTAAGAAGAGTTTTAATGTGCTATAGGAGTCTGCATTTTAACCAAAAGACAATAGAAAATCACTGAAGTCTCTTGAGCAGGGAAGTAGTATGGCTAAATTTGTGCTTTAGTAATATGTCTGACAGCTGTGTTAAGAATAAGTTGGAAAGGGAAAGGGTTAGATATATAAGGAGACCATTTAGGAGGGTGTGGTGATAGTCCAGGTGAGAGGTGATTGGGTTCTGAATTAGTTGGTTGAGACTTAGGCGTAGAGAATAAGAGAGTTAGATATAAGACATGGTGTGATAATGGACTATAAGACTTGACAGCTGACTACCATGCTAAGTATGAGTGAGGAGTCAAGGATGACTCTTGACTGTGAATGTGGGACAAATAATCGTGGTCTCAAAATAAGAAGGGGATTTAAAAGGAAGGGTGGGTGGGTGGGGGCAGGAGATAATGAGTTCCATTTTTGCTTGCTGAGCATTTAGACAGAAATGTACAGCAGACAGTTGATGAGCTCAGGGAGAGAGGAGGACTGGATATGTAGATCTAAGGGTCATCTGCACAGAGATAACAATGGAACCTGTATTTTCCAAGATCCTTTTCTAGTTCTAAATATAGGATGCTTCTATTACCTGTCCCTCCCCCATTTTCCCTCTTGAGAAAGTCCAACCTACAAATATTGGTGTCAAAGGACCACCAAACATCTGGCCAGTAGCTGGAGAGGATGCAAAACAGAATTCATTCCTGGCCTCAACCTTAACTCTCATAACTCACTCAACCAGCCACTTATTGAGTTTCCTTTCTTCTCTTCTACGCCTTAACCTCAGAATGGAGTGAAGAGAGACCAGGTCTTCATAGATAATGGTTGAACAGAAGTAATTCTCTGGATAAATCAGGGTCTTGGTGGCATCTCATTGGATCTGCTTGGGAAATGTACTTTATTCACCATTTTCTGACCCAGAAGAGAGAGCTGGAGAATGGCCCTTCAGTGGCATTAGTGAACAGATAGTTGAGTTGTATTTGTAAAACTGGGGTGCTCAAAAGGTAGGGATGCAGGATTGCTTGGCTGGAGTAGAGAAGGCACATATCTACTCGTTCAAAAAATGACATGCCAACAAGGCTAGAGGTCAGAGGGAACTCTCCTGTAGAACAGACTGCTCTCTCTCTCTCTCTCTCTCTCTCTCTCTCTCTCTCTCTCTCTCTCTCTCTCTCTCTCTCTCTCTCTGTCTCTCTCTCTCTCTCTCTCTCTGTCTCTCTCTCTCTCTTTCTGTCTCTCTCTCTGTCTCTCTCTCTCTCTCTGTGTCTGTCTGTCTGTCTCTCTCTCTCTCTCTCTGTCTCTGTCTCTCTGTCTCTCTCTCTGTCTCCCTTTCTGTCTCTCTCTCTGTCTCTCTCTCTTATCATAGGTGACCTTAGGGGTCATCTAGTTGAACTCCTCTCTTTTTACAGAAAAAGAAACTAAAGTCCAGAGTGATTAAGTGATCTACCCAATATAGGAAGAAGCAGATGAACTCAGACCCTCTGATTTCAGGATTCTCTTCATTTTATTTTCCTGTCTTTCATCAGGTTTTACAGAACCAAACCCTAGACAAGGCCAGAGGGAACATGGAAAAGAATACTAGTCTAGTAGTTGAGACCAGAATGCTAGTCCTGGCCCTACTGATAACTCATGGTATGTTCTTGGGTGAGTTATTTTCCCATCTCTAGGATTTCATTTCCTCATGTATCAAAAGGACATTCTAGCACTTGCTCTACACACTACCTGGCAGGGTGGTCACAAAAACCAAGAACACCTGAGTTCATCTAGATGGTATGGTGGATAGAGCACTTGGAGTCGGGAGTATGCCAGTTCAAATCTAGCCTCAGAAACTTCTCATATCACTTCACCTTTTTCTGCCTCAGTCTTCTTCATCAGTAAAATGTGAATAATAATAGAAAGAGGAGACAGCATACTATATATTTGGGATGGTGCTTGCAGTGTCCTCTAAATTTCCAGCCACTGGGCAAAGTTATGGTCACCCCAGCCTTACCTGATCATCTCTCCCCTACCTGGAGATATCTCTTGTAGACATCATAAAAGTTCATTGTCTAATTTTATAGAAAAATTCTGAACATCAGGGGAGCCCCCATTTCTATTTTATCTTGGGAAAAAACAGATGGATGAATTTCCCATCTTCTTAGTAAAATATCCCTGGAAGAGGTTAATTCTCACTGTTTAGGGAGGGAGGGAAAATGTGAGCAAAGAAGGCACGCTGTCCTCAGCAGTTCAGATCATTTCTCTCAAGTCAAACTTGAAACTTGGAACTGCTAAGTTAATTGGCTCCTGACGAGCCTCCACTTCTAAGAGAGCAGAGGATTAGAAAGGTTGATGGAAAAAGCATGTGAGGCTTCATACAGAAGGGGCTACTAACTGGGTTTTGGATTTAGCCTCACGTTTTCTTCTAAGCCCTAACACAGGTCACAAGGGACAGAGATGGCAGCAGGGTAGATGCCTTGGGATTTCATCAAACTTTAAAAATCTGTAAATGTCATTTCATTTCCTTGAACATCAGTTTCCTCATCTGTAAAACGGAATAATAAGATAAGTCCTATATTTCTGACAATTCTTCTAAAGGAACAAGATTATGTGTATGAGTGTGCTCTGACAGTGGAAGTGTACTTTTCAAATGTAACAGATAATTATTTTGTGGTGCATTTGGCACTTCAGATATACAATAAGCAAGCCATAAGCTTCAAATTATTTCTTGCGTAGTGGGGATTGGTTGTAACGAATCATCCATCCTACCCTTTAATCCTGCTTTTCTTTATTGTAAGCAATTATTCAGTTCATGGAGAGTGTTAAGCTTGTCAGTGCCATGGACAGGGACAAAGGTGATGCTAAAATCCTCGAACTGGTGCTGAGCAGCTGATAACTTTGATACATGGTGTAGCCATTACATAGACATACAAAGGCAGCATGTGATGAGGAGATCTGAGGAAGATGAATGGCACTGAATTGCTAATATTACATATTATATATAGTTATATGCATATAATATAAAACTACTATTAATAGTAATATTAGTAGATTGGAGGCTCTTATGAAGCCTTGAGCTGCTTTCAGACAGCAGCTCAGGCAGGGCCAGTTTAAACCAAGGTTTAGAAAGGGTGTGGCTGAATTGTCAGGATTTCCAAGAGCCTTCCATGATGTAGGCATGCTTCTGTATGTGTCTGTTGGTATATTAGTACCTTAGAATGTGGTCATGGAATTTGCACATTTCCCCTTCTTATGGGCACCTAATATAATGTCCTTCTGCTTAGTATTTCCCTCTGTGAGGGTCAGCTTTCTCATACAGGTGTGTCTTTTATGACAAGATCAT